>NC_137194.1:17110285-17162785 GCF_960531495.2 Zeus faber | reverse complement strand
CCATAGCCAATCAATGTGATTAGTTTCGGCACAAAGTCGTTAGCGCTGCCCTCTTCTGATCCACAGCGTCTCATTGAGCTTTGAGCTTAGTCTGCACAGGGGCGGCTGGCGCAGGACGCCATGCCGTGTCAGCAAGAAGCCACCCCGTTTGGAAACACTTTGAAGACTTTCCTCTCAGGGCAGCTTCACCCAGTTCATCAATAACGCTCCATGCAAATAGCAACGATCACAATCACACACCCATTTCCCTAACCCACTATCCCCACTGCGATCTGTAATGGACTCCACTTGGCCGCTGCTCGGCTTTTTTCAGGACGCATGGCAGGGGGGCAGGGGGAAGAGGGGATGGCTGTGATGGAGGAGGCGGAAAGCAGGACGCGGTGTGTCCTCACCTCCCCATGTCGGTGCTGTGCCAGGCGGCCATCTGCGTCGAATTCCCGCAGCACATCTTTCACCTTCAGGCTGCAGTCTGGACGGACACACACACACACACACACACACACACACACACACACACACACACACACACACACACACACACACACACACACACACACACACACTTTGGAGCGTCACAACGGATGCACACACACATATAGCATTGACTATCATCTTTATATATCTTTTAGCTAAAAAGATGGGTGAAGATGGGTCGATAGATAGATAGATAGATAGATAGATAGATAGATAGATAGATACAATAAAAAAAAATCTAAAATATCGTCCAATATATACTTAACCTAATGATAAACAACAGATATAACCTAAAAATAACAGAAAAAACAAACCCCAGACAAATGTTTAAGACTATAGAAAAAAAGACCTGAAAAATAAAGTCAGATCCAAAAATGAAATACATTCCTGTATAATCATGAAAAATTTCAAAAAGAAATAATAATAATATTAATGAAGCAGAATATGAATAAGAGTATGAATATAAAATCAAACCTGAATATAACCATGAAACAGTAAAGATCATCTTGAAAAAACCCCATACGCCAAAACCAAAACTTGGCAGTACAAGGCAACGTGTAGGTGTAGTGATTCTACGTTAGCGATGCATATATCTATATAAGGAAGCCAGAGTTTGAGAGTGTGTGTGTGTGTGTGTGTGTGTGAAGTGGAAGGAGCCCGTCAGCCAGCCACGCACTCACAGTCGATGTACTGCTGCAGCTGGATGAAGTCGACAGGGTTCAGTTCCTTCACCTCTGGGTCTGTGGGGGCGGACATGGCGGCTGCTTCTGCACCGGCTTCCCGCCTGCCGACAGATGAGAGGAAGGAGTGAGAGAGAGAGAGAGAGAGCGAGAGAGAGATGGAGTAAGAGAGGAGAGGAGAGAGGGGGCGGCGTGAAGCGCACGGGGCCGTGAGCAGAACACAATAGCAGCTTTCCTCCCGTGCTGATACCGGTAACCCGGAACCAGAACCGTGGCTCACAACCGCGGGTGATTGTTGTTTTTGCAGAACAAGCAGGGCCGACGTGGGACCGGCCCCTTAGAATCCTCCTGGGATGGCCTTCTAGCCTCATAACAGTGACATTATGAACGGTGACACACGACTTCTCGTCAACTCTTCAATGTAGATTTACACCTCCGACCAGGACGGAGACGTTGTGAAACTGGGTCTGATGTCGGAAACGATAAAGACACCCCAGACACTCCGTCCCTGGGGAATCTTTGCACTCAAACTATTTTTTGCTGTACTTTGGCCTTTAGCCATTAACCCAAATTAGCCTTTTCTTTTTTAACTGTTAATACCCAGATTTTTTTTTTTTTTAAGAAGTCGTAGCGAGGGTTATCAATAGGAATAGTACAGAATTAAAGTGAAACAATGCATTGTGCCAAGAAGACTATGGAATATGGAAATGTTTTTGGAAGAATATAATGTATAACTCACAAATATTTTATACATATATACACACACAAACACAAACACACACACACATACACCCACACACACACATATTTATACAGTATATATATATATACTGTCCACCCACACACACACACACACACACACACACACACAGGAAAACAGCACCCACTCTCTCCATGTGACGTGAGACTCAACGTGCACTCTGTCGGGCTCTGGAAGGGTCAGGCCGTCCCCGCTTCATTCACTCTGAGGCTCTGCAGCGTTGCCTAGCACTGGTGTTTATGGGCCGAGTGGGAGTGGGGGACGGCAGAGTGACACTTCTGTGGGACACAGAGGAGGTTGGCTTTTTTTTGTCGCCCCCCTCCCCCTCCACTTAATCACCTCAACCTCTCTGGAAAAATAAAGATCCTGGAACTTAATTAGCCTCCTTGACAGTAGTTCTTCACTTTCTGAACGTGTGATACCTACAAAACAACAAATCCTGCACACGCGCCGGGGATTGAATATCTCAATGAATGTCCCATGCTATTATTTCCCTTTTTCCTCTGCCGCTTGGGAAACACAACACCGGCAGCACATCGCTTTTCCCTCATGGCTCCACTGCATCATTGCGGCCTGCTACAAGGGGATAAGGCGTAATCTGATTCTCCGCTTCCTGATGGGATAATTATTTGCATGCTCTGCATTCGCATGCAGAGTGAAAATCAGCGCCGGTTGAAACGAGCGTGAACGAGGGAGTGAGTGTAAACGGCCGGATCCATGCACGCCTCTCTCAAACGCGCGGGGAGTTCAAAACATCAACAGGACGCGTCGGAGAGAGATATAACCTGTGGGTTTTATTAAAGCGTGTGACCGCCTGCCTGTGGGCATGCGGCTGGAGGAGGAACCGCGGGTTTTATCGTCGTCCCGGGTTGCGGGTGGGGCTGTCGTGCGCCTCCGCTCAGATTCCTGTTTGAAAAGGGTCGAGTCAGGTTGTTTAGATGACTCCTTATCACAGACACAGACAAAGCCTCCGAGGGCTTCACAGGCCGAGCGCCGTTTGACAGCGACCCCTTCACCCCCTCAGCCCGCAGATGGCCCTGGCAAAACTCCCACCACCCGCAGCGAGAAAGGGAATAAAAACCAGGAAATGGCGGGGTTCCCTTTCCAGACTGACCCGGTGGGTCACATGACAAGAAAAACAGAGAAAGTACTAACAACACATAGGGAAGGACACAAAGTTATAGTTTGAAAGATGGCTTAAAACCCCCAAATGCGGGTTGTTTACACGAAAAACGACGGATTGCAATTAAAATCAACCTGCAGAAGGAACCTGTGGGAGGCAGTCGGCTGTTTGGACAATCACTTCGGGAGAACAAAAAATAAATAAAATAAAAACAAAAAATGCTAATTGTGAATCAGTGGGTGATTTGGAATAAGGATCAAGATTCAAGATTCAAGAGGTTATTTGTCCCATACATATACATAAACCGTCCGATTTCATTTCAACATGACTTTCAGTTTTCAAACCTGACATCACACGTCCACGTCGACAGCTCGCGTTCAAGCGACCCAACACCCTTTTCTAGAAGGAGATAAATGACTTTCAAGTCGTGGTTTGGGGGGGACAACCTTTTCGGGGTTTTGGTTTGTTTTTTTCACGCGTGGGCAGATGTTCGCGCAAGCTGTCACGACGCCCACGCCCGCGTCGAGGAAGTGCGCCGCCCGGGAACGCACGACGCGGCGCGCGGTCGGGGGAAAAAAAAAAACCAAAAACACGCACCAAAAAACAAAAAAACAAAAAAAAACACGGGTTACGCTTATTTCGGTTTTTTCTTTGACAAATGATTCACGTCATCGTCACCCGCGGGGGGGAAATATAAAAAAAAAAAAAAAAAAAAAAAAAAAAAAAAAAACACCCCTACGCTGAATTCGGCACGGATTACGCTCGGGGAGGCGAGGGCAGGGGAAGGCCACGCGTGGTGGTTGCTATGGAAAGTGTTTCCCTCCTTGGGTGACGAACGGGTCGTGGGAGGGAGCCCGGCTCCTCCGCCTCCCACGCCGGGTCTCCTCATAAACCACGGGCCGCGCTCCCAATCGCATTCTGCACGCAGACGCAGCCGTGCCTCGGTGCGCGGAGCGGGGAGCGCTCCCTCATTATGAACTGGACGTCTGCTCGAAAGGTCACTTCCCGGGCGCGGGTTTGGAAGTTTCCAAACCTGGCCTCGGCGTGGCAGGTATAGTCTCGCACTTGACGTGGGTTAAATCAGGACAAAACTAATCCAGAATTTAAAAAAAAAAAAAAAAAAACACAAAAAAAAACCATTGTTTACTTTAAGATGAATAAGTCCTAGACTACGTTGTGAGTCCTAGACCGAGGTTAATGAATGACTAGTCAGCTCCTTCTGTGTGGTGTCGGTGCTGGTCCATAACCAATTTTCTATACAGTTAATGTCAGCCTGGAGGCCACACCCGTTTATCCAAAAAATAAAACTTTCCCCTGGCCAGGTGCAATTTAAGCCTCCACTTAGACCTAGATGAGCTCTGGGTCTTCCTTCTGGAAATCGGGGTTGTTGTTTTGTTGTTTTTAATAATACCAGGACAAGGGGAGTTCTGAGACTATTCCAAACCATGACTGAGAAATGCCGTTTCAGTTGGTCCTGATCAAAACATTTGATTAGGCCAAACTGCGCCACAGAGTAAAAGCTTTTGGCTGCCACTGTTTCTTGCACCATTTGCCCCGGTATACTCTTCTGACACATCCTCCTTGTTTCCGCATGGGCCTGTCTTTGAGTCTTTTGAGCTTGAAACTGAGAGAGTGGTACTTAGGTGATGAAATCCAACAAGTATAAATATGAATCATAGGCCTGATTTGACTTAAAAAAAAAAAAAAAAAAATGTTAAAACCAAACTATGAATAACAGTCCTGGAAGAAGAGAGAAAAAAAAGGAAATGTGGGCGAGGCTTTCTCTGCTGCTTGGCTTCAGAGCTCTGCCCATCACTCTGTGTTCTGACTTGAATGTGACTTATGTAACATGTTTTTTTTTTCTGTGCGGAGGCAGCTGTGCTGTTTTAAACCCACCCAGGCTGTTGGGGAAACCCGGTGATTCGCTTTTTACACGAGTATCTAGGCATCTCTGGCCAAAACGAAATGAAAAAAACAAGACAAACTGAAAGGCTTGTTTTCAATAATCCACACAGAAAACAGTTGTACATAATCTAAGTCTTTAAATTGCCTGGCACTAAAGCATGCACTTGCAGTGCAAGGCTGGTGTCTACTAATAGACCAAATGTATAATTATCTTAATTATGCATCCAAATGTGCGTGAATGTTCACATAAATAAAAAAGTGTGTATGTATATTATTGTATTGCAATTTGCGACATATTCACTGGGATGTTATGTGTCAGGGAACACAGGGAATACAGAACATTATATCTTGTGCGGCTTTGCAGATAATTATAGTAGATAATAAGTCAACTCTTGTGAGGGAAGAATGGAGGCTTGACTGAGTGACTGCACATGAGTCACTCGGAGGAATGAGCAGCAAATGGGTTCTGGGATTCTAGTTCATACGCAGCCCCTGGCCTCTGATCTGAACATTAACAATGGGGCAATTAACCCCCCCCCCCCCCCCCCCCGAATTATTGATCTGAATCTAAAAGCTCTGTTGCAGCGAGACAAAACGGAGACAACAGCAGAGACCTGCAAAGCCTCCACCTGCCGGTGGAGCAGCAGCTCCTCCACCAGCTGTTTACCTACGACTCGGATGGTTTTGATCGTGAGAGCGAAGGGAAACGGCCCCTTCCGAACGACAGATCCCCATCCATATCATTCAATCAAGTGGAACGCGACGGGCGAGGCCCACGCAGCGGACCCGCAACTCTGTTCGCAAAACTCCCACAAATCAAAGCCGCGCGACTCGGACCCAAAACGCTCGTTCACTCCCAACTTGTGGCGCGACGGATGAACGGCGGAGGTGTCCCGAAATAGCAGGGGACCAGTGACGGGTTCTCCACACCGACATCCAAGACGCCCCCCCCTCCTCCACACCTCGGAGGGACCGGGGCAGAAATGCAGCGGGGCACACGGGCACCGCGCGGGCACCGCACGGGGAAGACGCTCCGATCGCTTATTTATAGGCGGCGTTCACAGGATCAGTGCGGATCAGATGAAGAGCCACCGGGACCAATGCAAAAGTTTTGATCCACTCACCCCAGCTGACAAGTCCCGTTTCTGTCTCCGGGTCGCGCTGAAACTTTCTATTTCTCCACCGTCGTTTACCTTTCGCCGGCGGATCCGTTTCCCCGTGGGCGGCAGGCGGAGCGGGCGGACGACTCCTCTTCGCTGCGTCGCCGGCGGACCCGAAACGCAGGCGGCGGGGTCCGAGTGGAATCCGAGCGCGGTGCGGAGTGTGTGGTTCCAGGCGGAGTGACTGGCTCCCACGCCCAGATCAGTGCGTCTCTACTCGGCTTGACGCGCCGCCTCGCCCCCCACGCACGCACGCACGCACGCACGCACGCACTTTGACCCCGGCCCTCACACTCACACATACACATACACACACACACAGATAGATAGATAGATAGATAGATAGATAGATAGGCAATATATATCAACCTAAAAAAATACTCAAAAGGTAAAAGGGCAATATACTATAAACCTAAAGAAATAAACAATAAACTTTTGTATCAACAATCCACACCGTTAAAAATATGAAATTGTGCAGGTTTGCATACATATGCTTTATATATTTAAAGTAAAACATGTACGTACTGGCCTACTGTGTGTTCCAGGGTGGAAAACAACATATTACAATATAATACATACAGTACTGCAAAAAAAATAGTGTTTTATAATTCCCCTTTATCACTTTTATCTGACTCAGATCACCAAGGTAAATAAAACAAAACTCACAGTGACATGTAGTGACAAAACCATTGGACCAGCAGGTCACATTCCACAGGGTTTAGGCTTCACAATAGAACTGACTCTGAAAGAGCAGATCCCAGTCTGTACACACACAACATTCCTCTTGCTGGTCGCACTTGGATTATTTCCATGTTTTCCTACTTACAATAAGTGTTATAATTACCTCTTTCATACACCCATTGCTTATCTGTGCAGGTTTTGGATTTTTAGTTTGTTCCTTATATCCTGTCTTGAATCTTGAATCTTGTATTTTTAATCTATTTCTTGTATTGGCCACACAGAATTGGTGACCTGTGGGTGGGCTGTGGGCATCTCGCTGTCTTAATATCTACATGTGTTTATTTTGTGTGTTGCTTTTCTTGGCCAGGGCCCTCTTGAAAAAGATTCAATCTCAATGTGACCACCCTGGTAAAAATAAAATAAAAATATTCCTAAAAGTTTTAAGTGCTCAATAAATAAAATGTACAGGGCGTTGTGTTTATTAGTTCTCTGTAACGTAGTCCCATGGAAGTTCTTACTGGATCACGAGTGACATGATGTGGTGTAAACAAGGCACTACACATGATCCTAGTTTAAAAAAACCAAAACAAAAACATGTTCATACAGGCAAATGACTCCTTCGGAATCAAGTTCAATATTTTATTTCTTTTCATCTGTACATTAACAACACAGCACGGGAGAGACACAAAAACATAAAACAAACAGAAAAAATAGAGGACTCAAATGTCCAAATTCCTCCGTTTCCTTCGTCTTGTTAGATCCGCGTGCACCTCATGACGCCGTAAAGTCCTTCAGAGAGTTTAGACTGGACACCAACAAGGTCCAAGTTGTTGGTTTTTGCAAAAAATAAAATAAAATGGAAAAAAAAAAAAATAATAAAATAAAAAGTGAGCAGATATTTATGCGTGAAATTAAAATAATGCATGTAATTACATCATCATCATCAACAACATGAGAATCACCGAACATGCAGCTGCTATGATTTGGTGAAATCATGTATTACAATGTCTTATGCCCAATCAGACTTCGGTCCCGACACTTCACTGCGACCTGGCATACAGACTATACAACTGAGGCCATGACGAAAACTAAATCTCGTTTTTCCTTTTACAAAAAAGAAACCTCGAATGCACTCAGGAGGCAAATGTACATACAACATATGATATTACTTTCAAGCATGTTTATGTTAAAAGGCAACACAATAAATAGAACAAAATGGCACACAAGTGTGAAGCACAAGGTCTCATAAAATATACACAAGGAACTAAAAACTAGCGCAAGGAAAAAAAAAAAAAAAAAAAAAAGAAAAAGTCAACTTCCCTTGAAACAGTAACAAGCTGGGTAAAGAGGAAAAGAAAACAAACAAAAAAAAAAAAAAAACACATTCTAATTACATTAAGAGGTTAATATTTTCGTAATTCAATATAATATTTCTATTTACAGCTGTTTATACAAGTGAGGACAGTAAATGGGGCGTACGGAGAAGCGTGTTACTATTCGGATGATGCAGAAGCATAACAATCAATGTGTTAAAGCACGTACGTATCAAGTTATAACCCTTGTAAACATTAATTCTCCTCAATTTTTCCTCTGATATCAGCGGTGAGATCGAGTCCCCGGGTTGCCAGGTTCATTTCCTTCTTTAAGGCATAGGTATCGAGCGTGTGGACGAACCTCTTATCAGACAATAGTCGTTTGAAAAAAAAAACAAAAACTGAATAAAGGAAAATAGAAATACAGCCCCCCCCCCCCAAATCCCCCCTTGTCTCTCGACCGTCACCATGGTTATAAGATCTCCTCGACGCCGTGCGCAAAGATCATGACCAGGCCCGGCTCCAGGATCATGTCCTCGCCCATGTGCTGGTTCTCGCACGCCATCACCACCACCGCCTGCTTGCCGGGGATGCGCTTGGCCACGTAGTTCTCGTAGTAGCGGCGGTTCATCTGCCGGGTCTCCAGCGTGGCCAGGCCCTGCGGCCAGCTGCGCTCGTGCGCGTTCTCGATCAGGTCGTTGACGATGGACAACGGGCAGCCGCTGTCGATCAGCGAGCGCTTGATGACCGCCTGCAGCACAGCGTCCGGCGTGGAGATCATGCCGCCCCAGCGTGTTACTCGCGCCGGCTGCATGGAGTTCACCCACCTGCAGGGGTCGGGGGGGGGGTGGGGGGGGGGGTCATTAGCAATGTCCATAGCATGAGGTTATTTATCAGACACTTCTGTCCAAAGCAACTCAGAATCAGCACATTTTGTTGGTAGAATCAAACCACTGTATCACAGTCGCAGCTAAACCGTCTCTAGAAACAACCAGCTGATCACACCAGTAAGGAAAAGATGCCGAATTATGGTTTATAAAACAATACAGCCATCTTGATGTGGCTTTAACCTTTAGGCCAGCAGCCTAAAACACGGCTTTCCGTTCTTTCATCTGGAATAAAAATATAATAAAATAATAATACTAATAAATAGAGCTGCAGGCAACCAGACACCGGGTCCTGTTTAGTCATGTTAGGTACGTATTACAGTTTACCGGGTTCTCTGAAACGTGGTACGACTTTCCGAGCTTACATTGAACGCCGCATCGGTTGCCTGGGGCCCCCTCGGTCGTCTCCTGGTTGCTCGCCTCGTGGAGCAATCGTTACGCAGCCTATACAGCGCAACCCTCCGAATGCCAATGAGCGTTGGTTCACGATGTCACGAAGCGCTTCACAAACGAATCAAGGTATGCCGAAATTCTTCATCTTCCACTTAATTCGCAACAGTTTTTCACTAATTCCTGCTACATATGTATAACGAGACCTCAACCATATCTGTGGGCTCAGCGATTGTCATGTTTCAGATACTTTCAGCCCAAAAAACGTCAAGAAGATTAAAAACAATCCCAGCAAATTTTTGCGGGAATTTGTAAAACGCAGCAGGGGTTACAGTTTTCCGAGTTTCCTTTCAACGCAGCATCGGCTCGAGTTGTCCATCTGCGTGTTGCAAGTGGCCGCAAGTGAGGTCAGAGAGAGGAAGCTTGGACTTATAACTTTGGATGATGATGTCACAAAGCGGGCCAGCTCCTGAAACTAATCAAATTGTCTCAACGTTCTTCTACTTCCAGTAAAATGAAGACAGTTTTTCACTCAATTCTGCTCCAAAAGTATATCGATATTGATCAAAATGGAACGACAAGAGTTCCGTCTCTAACAAGACCTCAACCATGTCTGTGTGTACTGCAATTTTCTCCTTCCAGATACCTCTCACCTGGAAAACTCCAAGACAAAAAATAATAATTAAAAAAAATCCCAGCAATAGGGAGACAGCCCTGCAGATCGATGTGGATCGTGGGCGCCCCAATGCGCTGCTCCATGCACCTGTCTCCCTATGCAATCCTATATGGGATTATTTTGGTTTTAAACCGGCAGCAACTGGCAAGCAGGACGCAAAAGCAGTCATTTGCCGCCCTTGCCAATGGGTCCAGGTTGGTTTAAACAATCACTTAGAGGATAGCAAATAAAAATAAAATGGATCAAATCGTGCAATTATCCCGGCAACGACTGCGGCTCACAAGGACTGGCCCCCACGCCCCGGTAACGCGTGCGTGTGTGTGTGTGTGTGTGTGTGTGTGCGCGCGCATGTGCGCACACGCGAATGGAAGAGAGTAAACCCGTTCCAAAGTGACCGGGAAACAGGGTTTACGGTGATGCATTCTTGTTTTTGTGGATTTCTCTGTACGGGGAGAAAAGCACCGGGCGTGGTCCATGTTTAGAGGAACTTTAGAGTTCATTATCAATTAACAAAACAAAAGGACAAAAATAGGCCAATAATAATAATAAAAAATAATAATAAAAATCATAATATATATCAACCGCCAACGGACTCAGCCCATGGCCGTTGCCGATATATTTGTCCAATCACCGAGCCCAATTCAGTTTTTGATCATCGATTAAACCATCGAAGGATCACCATCATTACCCAATGATTGATTTTCAATCATCATTCATTTAAATTATTGGTTTAGAATCATTACGTCTTGAACTACTTCAAACAATTCTCAAAATAGTCTAGGGCCCTTTTTAATGGATTCGCGATTATTCCTCAGCGGATTACTGCTCTTGAATTAACCTTAATCTGAAGTAAATCCTGATGACTGGATTCACTGTTTCACCCTCAACTAAAACCAACGTCTTCTGAAGCTAACCCACTTTGTGTGTTCACCAAACGAGAAATGAAGTGACGGCCGATCTTAAACTTCATCTTCTAGTTCCAGTCTTGTAGGTGAAGACGGCGGGAAACTCACTCTAGGATCTCGTTGTACTCGATGCTCTCCTCGAGGTTCTGCAGATTGGGATTGGCGTTTCGGATCGCTCGCATGTAGGCTTTCAGCCGCTGGAAGTCCCGTTTCTAGGAAAGAGGGGACTGAGTTTTACAATCAGGTATAAAGACGAAAAGATTGTTTTTACGTGTGTATGTTTTGTTTTTTTTAACCACTATATGTATTTGTAGTCATTTCAGAGACAAAACATTAGAATTTTCCTCACCTGCTCCCCCAGCTGATGCTTGTGCTCCGCCACCGTTTTCTCCAAATCCGAGATCTTGCTTTGCTGCTGCTGCACCACCGTGCGTAGGTGCTTGATGCAGTTGTGGTTCGGCATTTCATCTTTGGGCATCTCCAGCCTGCCGGAAGGGGAGGGGAATTCTGTTCAATGGCATGATGGATGGAGGGCCGCATCAGGCTCGGGTTGGGAATTCAAATTGCCGTTTTAGGAACACCCGCCGCCTCAGCTCTGGGGGGCCTCATCCCCACCGCGTGCTGTTGGGTGGAGGTAGCACCGGCGCTTCTGCTGTACAATTGGCTATTCATGTCACATGTTTGAAGTGACGTATTTAGGGATGTTTATGAAGGCAGTCGAACTTAAGTAATTTTAGTGGTGACTTTATTCCTCAGATTACATTTTCAATACTCTCCATGAAATATGACAAATGTTGTGGTAGACATGGTGAATAGACATTCTGAATCTGTACATATATAGTAAATCATATGATGACGTCATAAAGCACCTTACTTTAAATCTCATCTTGTTCATTTTGTTTACGAATGGTGGCGAGTCAGTGAAACCCGACCAGCTGAGTATTTGGAGTCAAAATTGTTCGGTTCATTAATATCTTCTCCATATTTGGATGACATTTAAACCACGAGATGCTTGTGACATACCAGTTCAAGCAACAGCTTAATCGTCTTCGTAAATTAGGACATTGCTGTGTTCCAGATACTTCGAGACGGGTTTGACATAATTTGGCGTGAAATGCATTGGACCGATCAAATTTGGTCGGTTTTTCACAAATTTCTGTTCCATACCTTAATGATCAATTTGAATGAAACTTCAGCCACGAGATCTTTGTAACATACCGGTTCAAACAAGATGTGAAGCGTGATCGTAGGTTCTGCCGTTCTTCTGTTCCAAATAGTTTTTGAACAATATCAATAGGGGATCCAGCCCGCAGCTGCAGGCAGCAATACACGGGGTCCATTTTAGTCGTGTTAGCTAGGAGTTATATTTTTTCTTTAGGAAGCTGCATATACATAGTTTCTTTAAAACAACAGTCTATTTTTGCCATTAAGCCAAACCTCGTCATTGTTAAAACTCTTTGTGTTGTCTGTGGAAATAGAGCTGGAGTCACAGTGACGGAAGCTGACAATTTTCAGGGGACTATTTTTCCGACCCTTTCCGAAAACATGAAACTCATCATGGACTCGCCAATTTTGTATCTTACGACTTCTGCCAATCCCACAAAGTAAGGAGGACCACAGTCCCGCATCTAAACACAAGGTCAGATTGGAATACAATGTCTTCATTTACAAAAAGACCAAAGGGATAAAATATCAATCGAACAGCCCCGCAATCATATACCAGGTAAGACGGTACATATAAACACACATACACGCCTAGTTTGTAACGTTGAACTACTACAGAGCGATGGACTCTACACTTAAGCACCACACACAACGCCATTCGACATCGCCTGCGATGTCCCAGTTCTAACGACACCTCGACAGTGTCCGTAGTTGCAGCAGGTGACACTTTTAACCCAAAAAGTGCCAAGGAAAATAATAAAAATCCTAACAGGATGGAACCCTAATAATGATAACAATCCAAAGAAAGTAAACCATTGTTCAAATCATGAGAATTCTGTATAATAATAATAATATCATGATGAATGTGTCATTTCTATATTCAGTTTTCTTTATCACACACACACACTCACTCTGTATTTTTATTTCATCTTTTCAGACTGCTTGTTCATGATTGTCAGTGGAGAAACACGCCAACCCTCACCACGACAAAGTACTTCATCGAATAAACTGATTACGTGATTCATCACCATCATGCGAGCACATTTTTACAGGTTTTCAAAGCTTGAGAATCAAGTTGTACAATGTTCCGCTCTAGCGGAACCCTGCGTATTACTCAGCACTCTACACAATCCACTCAGACGCTGCCGCTGTTCCATTTGGAGAATTAAGGACGTCACTCACCCGCAGCCCTCCTCGCAGTTGACAGGCCTCTTGGGGTTGTGCTCACAGTCCTTCAGGTGGGACTGGAGCTGGTCCAGGCGAAGCGTGGCGGTGCAGCCGAAGCCGGCGTTGTCGCAGCTGATCTGCAGCTTGGACAGCATGTTGCGCATGATGCGCGGCACTGGCCGGAGGTGGGCGAGTGTCACCACCGTGCGGTCCACCGGGCAGATCTGCTGCTGGGCAAACCACTGCGTGATGCAGGCGTTGCAGAAAGCATGCTCGCAGTGCGGGGCCTGTGGGGGAGGGGTGGGGCCAAAGCAGCACGGTTCGAGAATGGATGACGCAAGACGATGGGCAAATGAGTCTTTCGTAGCGAACAAATTTTTCAAATTAGCCATTCGTCCGCGACTCGGTAACTGTGTCCCAGCACGAACAAAAAGAGCCGTGAGCTGCGAGTCACGCATGCAGCTCAAACAGCAACAAGCACAACAAAGTGCAACTGCTAGTGTTTCTGTTCAGAGAGTGGGCGAGCAAGAGAGAGAGTGAACGAGAAAATGTGAGTGAATCTTTAACTCGCAAACTGAAAATAATTACTGAGAATAAAACAACTGAAAAAAATAATAGATACAAGGAATTTGGCATGATCCCTAATGAATGTGACTGATTTACATTTTGCTTCCACCAAAATAAGTAATAGTGAGAGTTCCATCTCACAAGACGGAGCCAGAGACACTCTTCTGGCACTCGTCCAGCCTAAAATGAACGGAGAGTCTGAAAGTTGTCAATTCTCTAAGGTGTGTGTGTGTGTGTGTGTGTGTGTGTGTGTGTCTGTCTGTCTGAAACAAAAAGGTGTGATTTCTGAGTGACGGACGTGCCTGCACTGGCTCCTCCAGCACTCCACTGCATATGGGGCACAGAAGGTCTTCATCCACCTCCCCTTGGAACCTGGTGATGTCATAGCCCATGGTACATCACTGGCACTTGCAACCTCCTGGGGAGCGAGCACATGGCGGGACCAAGTTAGGCAAACAGCTTGGCAGCAAAATACAATTTTATGAAGAGTTCATGTGAGCTTCTTGGTAGCAGAGAAAAATGATTTGGTGATACCTCACTCGCAAATGGGCCTCAGTTCTTCCATTCAGTTGTTGACCAGTTGCCGACAGGTCATATGTGCAACGGATTGCAGCCTATTTGATCAAACACATGATAATCATGATCAAAATGTGCAGAAAAACTGTAGAGAGAGAGAAGAAGAAAAAAAAAAAAAGATTGAAATTAATCACTGTCCTGAATACATTTACTGATGCCAACTGATGCTACAGAAATAAAACAAGCCTGCGATTCATTTCCAGTCGGGAGAATCATCGCCCTTCTTATCAAGAGGATGAGCAGGAACAAATAAATAAAAGGCTGACAGCGGCATCGCTCAAATCACGGTTTTGGGGGTGAACATCAGCCATTTCTGACATGTCTCGGTTTATTTTTATCCGCCCATCCATATTTAAATGGACTCATCCATCGGATTCAATCGGTGGGGAGGTCCTTAAGAGTCGTGACACAACGAATCCAAAATAAAACCAAATAAACGTCGCCGTTTTAAAACACCATGGCTCAAAAGATGTCGAAGCAACGTCGTCGACCGTTGGGTGCCGGTGTGATTCCAACCGAAACAAAAAAAGGGTGTTAAATGTGTTCGGATGAGCTGCAGCCTTGACGTCCCAGCTGACTGCTGCCTGACCCACTTTCAATGGGAGCCGCACACACCAGTCTGGGTTTGTTCGAAACACCATTTTCCCCCTCGAGCAGTAACCACCGCTTTAGATAACACGCGGCGCTGCATGCGACACACGCCCAGACAAAAAGAGAAAGGGGCCCATTTGCTCGTAATTACAGCTCCATGCTCGCTTCCAGGACACTGTTGCTCTCCATCCCCACGGCTGACCATAGCGTGCTAGCACTAGCGCGCTATCATTAGCCAGCTAGCAGGCTGGGCGACTTCCCCTGGCTGCTAACTGTCGGGCCTGGCGCCACACATGGCCGCCGCTTTCGGGACGTCGTCTCGCCGCACGGCGTTGAGAGCGTTCGTCAAACTCACAGAGCAGGCGGCCTCGGCGACGGCTCCTCTGCGCTCCCGGGCGCCTTGTTGTACCTAGCTTTGCTAGCCACGTCCCAGGCTACGGTCCACGTCTTCTTCGCCCCCTTCTTTAAAGGCAGGCCGACGTCCAACGGATAGGCGTTTGAGCGCCACCTGCCGGGCGGGCGGGGGGGATGGTGGTGGCGTGTGGGCAGGGACGGCGCTGTGACTCACCCTGCATCCTGTTCAGTTGTTCTCAGTTTGCCTTGTTTTATTTAGTTATGCATTGTTGTTGAAGTTTGTTATGACAGTGTGTGTGTGTGTGTGTGTGTGTGTGTGTTTTACCATACTGTCCCATTTCAATTTTTTGTTTTTCTCTCGTTGATTTGCAATCCCATCGTGTCGTACTCCATTTTTAGGTGCAAAAACATTCAAATGAATAATGATGAATTCAATATTTATCTGTAGATACCACGTTTCAAATGTAAGCCGCTCAGAAACGAACTAAAAATAGAACTTTTACTTCTCCTCGGGAATAAATGTCAAGATTCAAGATCTCAAGATTCAAGAGGTTTATCTGTCCCATTGTAAAAGCTGGGCCTATGACTCTAACATTGGGTGATGCAGAATGATTATAGACTAGAATGAAGAATTTATCATGGAACATCCAGGGTGACCCTAACATCCAATGGGAAAACGCAGGATGTGTTGGACTGTTGAAGAAATAACAACGCAGTAAATATTTAGCAATAGCACTTTATTGAACACAAACGACCCTAAGCCACAATGCTGAATGACAAGACCCATTGGCTGCAGCAAACATTTTACAAAATAGATTACGGTTTTAATGTCACTGGGGCGGAGCAAGGGGTGTGGTCAAGCCGCGGCTGCGGGCGACGGCACGGCCCCCTTTCCCGCGGCCGCCCAGGGAGCTTTCTTAATGTTTGTCTCTGTCTCGCAGAGGGGATCGTCAGCCGACCAGGCGTCAGAGTGAAGCGTCTTCATTCACCCTGCGCTCAAACTCAGTATTGTCTATTATTTGTCCTTTGGCCAGGAGTCTTTTTTGTTAGAGGTTGGAAATAAAAACTCTCGCCATGTCGGCAACCCACGGCCAGAAAGGCTCCGTCTCCCTCCATAAACCCATAACTGTGGGCAGAGACTCCCACAGTCACTAAAATCATTTATTGTTTTTACATTGGAAAGACAGATGCGGGTTTTTCCAAAACAGTGAATGATCGTAACTTTTTTTTTTTGTAACAAACCATCATTCACACGTTCACACAAAGGCATAACAAGGCAAAGTGCTTTCAGTAATGCATTGTCGGGAAAAAATTAAGAAATGAATGGCTTGATGTAAACATGTATGGTGAAAAGAGAGCTACCCAAAGTGGAAAAACAATGCAACAGCGAAATATCATATGACACCACAACCATGTGACAATGTGCTATATGCTAAAATGAATTGGAAATTCTATTTGATATACTCCAATCAATAAGACGGATGTTAAGTAGTAAATTATGTTTTTTTTTTTCTATTTTCAGAATTCGAAACACCGGGTCGAGTACAACTGCAATACAACAAGTTTTGCAGGGAAGACGTCTCCTTCTTTGACATTCATTCATAAAATTCACTGTGACGCCCTTTGTCTGCGTTTCAACCGCCGCCCGAGCTGCTCAAACCCTCCCGTATCACAGTATACTACAACAGACTAGGCTACACCCCTGTATATATGCCAAATTGACGACAAAACAAATTCTACTTCGGAGCAGGATATTAAAAAGATTGTCTCAACTCAAAGGCTGGACGTCAATGAAGGCCTTGTGATCCTCCAGGCTGCTGGGGACTGCTGCTGTAAAACGCAGTTGGGAGCACCTGTAACGCTGTTTGTCTGTAAAATTAAAATATCCGTCAAATGTCCTTCAATGCAACAGTGAACATATTAGTAACCAACTTGCTTCAGAACTTTATGCATGGTAGCTTTTGGACATTTTTTGCCAGTGGATCCATAGAGGTCCTTTCAAAACTACGATGGGCCTGATCAAGTGGCCACCAGATAGCTCTAGAAAGCTCCAACTTGCAAAAACATGATTGTGAAGTGCAAAAGTCTCAGTGCCAGGGATACAAAGAAGCAAAAAATGATTTTTTAAATGTGAATACCTGCTGAGAGCAAGTCTATGTCGGCGAGGTCAGCCTTCCCCTCCTTCCTGGACATGCAAATTATCTTCGCCGAGAAGACGGGGCTCCAGTTCTCAGTTCATCTCCCAGAAGACTCCGGATGCAACATGGAGAAATCTCGGTACAGGAAAAGATGCAAAGGCTGGTCAAAGACACAAACAATAATCGATTGAGTCAAACATATTCTGTGAGATGTAAACTCACCAACGCCTGGAGTGTCCACTATATGCAGAAACTCTTAGATTTTCTCTGGGACTGGTTTCGTCCCATTTGCTCGAGTCCACTGCCTCCTATGGACGGCACTCTCCGGCGTGAGCTGGTCAACCTGGCATGGTGGCCAGACGTTGTTTTACAGCCGCTCGCTCCATTGGATGGCCCGCTCTGCAGTTATAGTTGGTTCTGTGATGAGCAGAGAAATGAATAAGCCATGATAGATGAAGACCACTCCAACTTTATAATGTTAAGAGTTTAGTTTGTTGCAGACAGCATAGAGAATGAGTCAAATCCTTTCCTAAATGCGTCGACATGAACCGGATTGAGATGGAAGGGCAAGACGTCTTGCTGTACCTGGCAAAACGACTCTGGGTTCTTGTGGCTCTCGTGGTGTTGAATCCACCTGCCGGCCGGAGCGGAGCCTTTTCCAGACATTTTGGAGGCGCTCTTCCAGAAACCCTGTCGCGGGTCAATAACTCCTCCCTGGGGTGAACCCTACATCCTAAAGTTTAGAAAGTAAAAAGGAAAGAATTTTAAGAAAGTAGTCGTACTTTGCTTATCGTTGTGCTTAAATGAGACAAGATAGAGAAAGCGAGCAGACCATTGGCGAAAGCTTGATGGTACATTATTTCTGATGTTGGAGGGGATACGTCCCCCTCAATATTTGTACATTTCCCTCCCCAATAAAAACACGAAAGAAGCAGAGGACTTTTTTTTTTTTATATATAACAATATTTCCACCATTAATTGACGCAAAAAAGGCACAAATGAGTGTATAAAAATTCGGGATAATGCAGGAACTTAAGTGTTGCACGTTCAAAACGTCCCCCAGACACCCCCCCCCCAGATGTACAAACAGAACCTACCTGAACCTGCACAGTTTCCCTCAAAAAAAAAATCTCTCTTCAGTGCAGTGCTTCCCATGAGGGTCCAGGAATGTCGCGCTCTGATGTACCCCGCTGGTGATAGGTGAAAAGCTTTGGTGCGTGTGTTTCTCTCCGGGGTAACTACGGGATAACCTCTGTCGGAACCAGCGGCTTTCTCATCGGTTGAGCGACGCCGTCTCCCAAGCCTACACAGAGACGGGTCAAGGATGCCACCGGGCACCGAGGCTCATTCGACTCACGGGGTGGCGGCATCCACTGCCCTGTTTGCCCCGTGTGCCAGTGGAAGACATTTGCACGGCAGCGTGATGGGCGTCGCCATGCCCCTTTGTCAGATTCTATCTACCGGATGGATCTGGATCTCTGCCCCTATTGCCCTGTCTCTTGGCAGCAGGGGGTAGACGCAACTGGTTTCGCCTGGTTTTGTTTTTTTCCCCACAGAAAAACAAAATCCCTATTTTCCCCACTATGTACGATGAAAGCCGTAAAAAAAAAAGTTGTTTTTATTTCACCAAAACGTTTCCAATTGAAATGGAATTGTATTTCAAGCCTCTCAAAGTAGAAATAAGAAATGTCTTCAAGTTGTTCAAATGTGCTTTGTTTCTATACAAAATCTGTCACTGTAAATCAACCTTTTTTTCAACGTTTTATTAAGTGGATATGCTGAATGTCATTGTTTTCCAATAAAAAAAATGTTTTGATTCAGAATCCTAAGATTGTGTCGATCCTAAAATCCTAAAATCCTGTAAACTCAATGAGAATTGATTTACCAATCTTTTCTGAATTGGAAATAATAGCAGTCTACGCAGCTGGGAAAATAATTCCCTAAAAAAAAAAATGACCTCAAATAGCTCACCGGGAAAAAATACGAAATAATCGAAGAAAGTGTTGTGATTCATTCATGTATTGTTTAGTTGGATGAAAAGATGCATTTTCTTAAATGGGATCTTTTTGTCAAATACAGCGCCCTCTTGTGGCTCCAAAGAGGGACCCGCCCACACGCTTGGGTTTGTGCTTTAACGTGAGACATGGACAACATGTTGGAGAGTACAGCCTTCACTGTACTCTATTTTACACTGTTACAATATTCGTAAATGTCTATGCACACATACCTATTTGGACGCCTTGACTGGTATCCACAATAGAGTCTGACGATTTAAATTGGAATTTAACCCGTGTCGTTCTTGATGACATTGATTTGAAGTCACATCTCGCATGTACTGCAGATGGTCCTTTTCCTGGAGATAGGACCGGATCTCAAAGTACTTGAGCCAGATTTTCTCCCCCGATCCGACAAGGGTCTGAGATAGAAGGGTTTTTTCCTTCTAAATAAGAACACGTACGTTTTTGAATGTGTGCGTCAAAGCAAAGAAGACAATGAAGATTCAGAGGAGAAGTGCAGGGAAAAGGAATGGGTGGAACAGTGTGGATGTGGAGTAACACTTAAAACAACATGAGTCACTATCTCCAACTGCAGATTCCAGCATTTCCAGAATACCCACACTAATCCAAACCAAAGAGGATGAGCTCAAGTAAAGTTATGTTAATCAGTACCACAATAACCAATTTTTTAACGTTAAAAAAACAACATGCACCAAAGATTCTGCATGAGTTCTAAAGATCCCAATTAAGGTCTTTTTCTCAGTTTGCCTTGCTTTATTTTGTAGTGCATTATTGGTGGTGTCTTATGACAATGTTTATATATATTCTTCCCTATATTGTCCTATTTCAATTTTAGCTGATTTGTAATCCCATTGTCACGGTACTCAATTTTTAGGTGTAAAAACATTTAAAATAAATAATAATAAATACTTATTTGTATATACCATGTTTCAAATGTAAGCAGCTAAGAGACTAACTTAAATAGAACTTAATTCTCCCAAGGCATAAATATCACATTGTAAAATTGGGCCTTTGAATCCAACATTGGATGATGCAGAATGATTATAGACTAGAATGAAGAATTTATCATGGAACATCCAGGGTGACCCTAACATCCAATGGGAAAACGCAGGATGTGTTGGACTGTTGAAGAAATAACAACACAGTAAATATTTAGCAATAGCACTTTATTGAACACAAACGACCCTAAGCCACAATACTGAATGACAAGACCAATTGGCTGCAGCAAACATTTTATAAAATAGATTAAGGTTTTAATGTCACTAAATTCTTTTTTCTTTTAACGTCAGAAAGACAGATGCAGGTTTTTCCAAAACAGTGAATGATCTTATACATATTTAACTATTTTTTTTAAATTTTTGTAACAAATCATCATTCACATGTTCACACAAAGGAATAACAAGGCAAAGTGCTTTCAGGATTGCATTGTCGAAAAAAAAAGAAAGAAATGAATGGCTTGAGGTTCGGGTGAGATAGTGGGTGTGGGGCAGGTCCTGTCCTAGTGAAGGCATTGGGGTGGGGGTGAGAAAACCTCAAACCTTTCACCTTGTCCTGTTCCCCTCTTCATAAAACCAGGTGTAAAGAGTTGGGGTGGGGGGGTCAGGGGCAGTGTAGAGATAGATGCCTATGAAGCAGAATTTGGTTTGGGGGGGGGGCAGGGGGGCTTGACAGATTTGATTTGGCTCGGAGGGCCCCAAGAGTCTCCCTCGTACGGAATGACAAAAGCCAGCACGAGTTTTACTCCTAACCTGTCGTAGCAAGTCCAGCTTTTATAGGGTGATGACCAACCCTGAAAATCATGAAGCTGTAAACCGGAAAAGGGCTAAACAGAGAAATATATAAGTACGAGAGGTAGGGGAAACGAAACAAATCAGGTCATTAAAGAAAAGTCCAAGTGTGGTTATTCGTTTTTGTTTTTTTGGCCATGCATCGATGAATGTTAAAGGGGAGAGACGATCATCATTATCTGCATCATAACATATTCTGGCTTCACATTCCAGTGGTTTTTTTTTTGTTTGTTTTGTTTTTTTCCGTTGTTGTATAAATGCTTCTCATAAATAAATTTTCACCTCAAGTAGACACATACACATACAGCACAGCCGAGCACGCCTCGCTAATGTAGAACTACCATTGCTTATGATAAAACTGTATTCCTGTAATGTGAGGAGGTTTAATGTTCAAAAAACTGGTGGAGAAGGACATTACTCAAGGCTGCAAAACATGGAGGTAGGAGAAATGCTACTGAAAACAGCGAGTGATGCCAACATAATCAATCACACACACACGCACGCACGCACGCACGCACGCACGCACGCACACACACGCACACACACGCACGCACGCTTTAAGGTTTCAGCTGGACGTCACTGAACCATGGAAGTGCCGCGTTTGCCATCCAAGGCAGATTTTCAGAAGCGGAAAAGAAATAATTTCGAAAGAAAAAAAAAAAAATTGTAATTACAATGAAACAAAATGACCGTGACATTAGGACTTTTTCCACCCCGCTGTTGTAATATCGTGCAGAACATGAGTTTGAACGGATTTAGCTGGGACGTGGCGAAAGAAGGTCAGGGTGAACGTCAAGCCGCTGGATTTTTTTTTTTTCCATTTTTTTGTTTTTCTTTAAGGTTAAAATCCTGATGCTGAAAACCCGGGAACAGGGTGGAGACTGTGGTGTCGGAACCGCTGAAAGGAATCTCCCAGGACGCGCCCGGCCTCGGTGAATTCAAACGAAGGCCCCGTCGGCCGATATTCCGATGCGGGCTCGGGTCGGAAAAAACGGGCTAAAATGGATGGAGTAAGCTCGTTGGTCCTGTCGCGATCACAGGCCTGGAGCCTGTGCTGCTGGTGACGGCGTCGACTCCTTCACACACAGTAGAGTAGCAGATTTGCAGATTTGTAAATGAGGTAATCAGCGTTAGGCTAAATAGGAAACCCTGTCATCGACACACAGGCCAACTCCATTCACCAGCAACACAAGAGACGTCTCACACCAATGGGTCGGGGTACCTTTGGAATGTTGGATGGACAAGCCAACTTTTTTTTTTTTTTTTCTTTCTTTTTCTTCTTCTTCTTCTTTCTCGCCCCCCCCTCTTAATCTAAGTGAAGGTGCACTGGTAAAACCATTTGATTGAAACTCATACGGCCCCATCGAGCCGCTCGACTCTGGATCTGGATATTTCCCCCGGGTAAACCACTGGAGATAGAACAGGCAGCCCCCCGCCTCTATCGCCTTCCTTTTTAAATCTGCAACGCACTCAGGCTGCCTCAGCGGCCCGCCTCGGTCCAGTCGCGGTAGGATTGTTAATAGCACAATGAGGGGCAACATCTACGGTGAGGGCGGGCGAACAGAGAAGGTAAAAAAACAAACAACAACCAAAAAAAACCCCGAAAACCAGCGAGGGGGACAAACACGGCAACGGAACGTCACAGAACATGCAGTATTACATCCTTCCTACGGTAGGCTAAACCTAATAGCACATTCAAGGGGCTCCTATCGGGACTACTTTCTGATATGGCTCTGCTTTAGAGTGATCGAGCTTTAGCGGGAGGCTACTCCTCGCAGGAAGAGCGAGAGGATAAGGTGCTCCGTCGGAGGGGTCGCTGCCTTAGTTCACCTGCACAAAGTGTCATTCGCTTCAACAAGTTTAGCGATAAACATCGAGGTGTGTTTTGAGAGTGGTTCAATCCCCCCCCCCCCCACCCCAGTCGTTCTTACGAATACATTTTTTTTTTTCTTCCCCCCAAATCATCTGCTGGTGAAACAAACGGCACTTTTTAAGGGGAATGTTACTCTAAAAACCACAATCACATGACCTCCAGGTTAATTCTGAGAACACATAGGATATACAGTAGATATAAATCTCATGAATTTCTGAACTGTACAAGCGTTCGGCTACACGCTGAAAAGGGAGGGACACGCTGGGCCCCTTAATGCTTAACATTGATAACAAATATATTATAAGGCATTTGATAATTCCTTTTATCCGCATACACCACTGACAGCAGGTCTAAATATTCTTGAGAAAATGTTTCATTCAAGGAGGAAGAGGATCATATACATATACACATGCAAATGAACATGTCTACCAGCTACAAACCCGAGTCGGAGAACCGAGTTTAAGCAGAATACCATGAAGCCCCTTTAGGAAAAAAAAAAAAAAAAAAAGACAAAATAAAGCTGCCCCTCCTCCAATCTGAGTCAACTTGTGCATGATTCTTTCCGAGCAGGCAGCTAGTAAAGTTGAATATTGATCACAGTTTTTAAAAAAATGTAATATCACACACTCTTCTATTGAACGCCACTGATCTGAAAGCAAAGAGGGCCGTGACGCTCCCTGGCTTTGCGACAGAGCAGGGGCTTTTGGTGTCAACAAAAAAAAAAAAAAAAAAAAAAAGGGGCATATTCATTTATTTCTATCAACTGAGGAAGCAATGATAAAACGAAAAATGTTATTGCACTTATATCTTTTTGTCTATTTAAAACGAGGTCAGCGAAGAGGACTCATGCCTTAATGCCATAAAAAAAAAAAAAAAAAAAAAAAGACAACAAATGTTACACCACTTCTATAGTATGATCACACTGTTATTAACACTGCACACAGCTACTACTGCAACCCTACTTTTAAAAGTCAGTCTACCCTAAGAACACAAAACAATATCCACAATCAATCCGCAACACGGTCACGACAAACACTTTGCCTAAATGTAAAAACCACTTTATCTTGAACGGATGTACCATGAGTTCACAACGCGCGCCGCGGAGTTTATTATTAGTTTATGAACAAAGACCGGAGAAGAACAATCGGATTTCTAATGCTCGGGAGTTTTGAGACTCGTCTTTCTACAGTTTCTGTGTTACTGACAATCATTCCATCAATCCTCAGGTCTTCTGTTCTGTTCTGTCCCCCCCCACCCCATGCATGTTTTAAATCCTCACTAGGCTCCCCAACTCAAAACGCTATAGAAACAGCCACTTCTAGGCCCTCGCGGTGCCATTTTGGATTTGTGCTTTCATACTTTATTGACCCCCCCCGCCTCCCCCCTCCCCCCCTCCGTGGTTGGGTGTGACCAGACTCGCTTCAGAGTGATGTGCAGTTGGTTCCGCCACGCGGGGCGAGTGTCAAATCGTCGGAAATACAAAGGAAATGCGGACTCACTATGACAGAAAGAAGTGACTGAACTTCACCCAATCGTCTGTTATTGAGGATAATCATGCTTTCGGGAGCGGAGAGGGCGGGGGGAGAAATGTGAGCCTATCTTCTGTCTCGTACGTCACCTCCACAAATGTTCCCCTTATAAGGCTTCCGGGAAGTACAAATGGAAGACCGTACCTTTCGGTAGTAACAAAGAAAAGGCACCATGCCACCGCTGTGTTGGATAACACACAGGTCCTATAGGTGGGGGAGGGGGACGAAGAAGGATCCAGGCGGGGAAGGCGGTCACACACAAAAAGTGTACTGATATATATATTTTTTTAGATTTTTTTTTTTTTTTTTGTTTACTTCTAGAGGTAAAGTTACATGGCTACCATCATCTCGCGTCATTTCGAATGGATTGTACCCGAATCGCGGCTCGCACCGGGTTCGACTCCTCTGCCGTTTGTAACAAAGAGACATCGAAATTATTAAATCACATTGCTGCACTAAAACAAGGGATGTGTGCATGTATAGGATCCACATGCAGATATTCAAATCCACTCACACTCGCCAGAGAACGTCTCATGACATTCGGGGACGTGGGGGTGGGGTGGGGCGAGAAATAAAAAGGATCAATTACACAAGGTTTAACGTCATCACATCACACCAACAATCACCGATGAGGTAAAAGCGCAGGTCCAATAAAAGTACAAGGTGCGTTTCACCGCTCCTTAGTCAGGTAGGAAACATCAGACATCTGCCGACACTAATCCAACACGTCTGCGTGGTTACATTGTTATTTCGGGTATAGGCTGGTTCAAGCAAGAGTTCTATTCGCCGCGCGGCAGGAGGAAACCCCCCAAGGTTTCCGGCGTCTGATCTGTCCGCGTAACCGTTACAAGTGTTCTCATAAAGACTTCTCTCTAAAGTCATTTTTTGGAGCGACCACTTTTATCCCCAGTGCTATTTGGCTCTGTATAGTGGAAACGCTGGAGTTGATTGTTTCGATGAGTTCAAAATTATTCATTCACAGTGGCAAATATGGCAATATCCTAAGCTCTCACAACAATCTCTGCACCGTGGCAACCATAAGCTATGTGCTACCGCAATTGATTTGTGTGCTTCCCGACACCCCCGGATGTCTCCCAGATCAAAAATAGCCAAACATTTTAGCAATCCCAGTCAGTAGCATAGCTCCAGATTTGATGCAACCTATCATTATTGGTAATATTATTATTATTATTATTATTATTATTAGGTACTGCCAGATATTTCCTTTTCAGCTTTTAAGGCAAAAGGCTCAACAGTGGATCAAAGAGTTGAATTAAAATTTGCCATATATGAGCATTACTTCAAGTAAAAATTAAGACATCCAATGAAGGAAATCAATTCCATATATACCATGCTTTAGTGGACATCTACAATATTTCCCTTGTTAAACACACGTTATAAATCAAGTTGTTATACAAACAGAACCTAGAGATTGCTTTGCCAATACCAAAAGGACCGATTATATTCTTCAAGTGTCCAATTACAAAATAGGTTTCTACGAACACAGAACTTGAACATAATACTTGCATTTACCAACTGCTACTCCATGCAAACCGTTTCTACCTATTTGTTCCATTTTTTTTTTTTTTTTTTTTTCCTGGACTATCCTAACTGGCAAAAAATCACATGCAGCGCCAAACACAAAATAACCGTGACTATCTGAATAAGTTACTGACCAAGTTAATATGATATATGTCTAAAGGCAAATAAAGGTTTCTATGGCACTAAATGGGTGTAGCTTAGGTGCATTTTTGTCAAATATAGGCTATTAACAAGTACGTGTGGTGTTTACCTACGGGTATTTTTTTTGTCTTTCTTTTACGCATTGTAAGGCAATCTCAATGGAATGGATGAACATGAATGTTTTTCATCTGACCGCTTGTCCTCCGTTTACCTTGTAGGCTACGCTCCTCAAAAACAGAGAGATGGAGAGAGAGAGAGAGAGACAGAGACAGAGAGGGAGAAATGATTAGTGAATAGAATACTAGGCCTATACTGCGACAGAAATGCCAAAAAACCTACCCCGACCCTCATTGCAGGAAGACTAATACAAAACTAATATGTAGATAAATAGGTTATATCATGCTACCTGTATAGTTACATCAACGCAAGACAAATGAAGAGCAATAGGTTAAAGTCAGGAGAAAGCAAATTGTCCTGCTCTAAATTGACCCTACATTCATTTCAGTCAGTAAATTCATGGCTCAGATTTGAAGGTCAGACTGTAAACTGTTTGAACATATATGCATAAATCCATTGCTGCTTTACTAAGAGGATTTCCTCTCAACAAATTTTGGCACATTAGGCCTTATTTGTGACCATAGATTCACATGTCTAACCCGCATTTAAATCTTGCATTGGCATCTATGCTATGATTTACTGGATTGGCCTAAATGGATGGCAGTGCAATATTTGTGCTGCACACTATTACACACACTCTCTATTGCTACAATTGGACCTTTCATTGCTTTCCATTTCTGACTCCAGATATAGGTTATATGCTCCATTTGTTTGATCCATTTTTACATCAAAATTTCTAAGTTCCATGCACAAGTACATATCTACCCTTGGTAGTCTAATGAAATAAAAGCACAAAAACAAAAAACACTGACACTATATAAAAAAAAAAAAAAAAAAAAAAAAAAGGATTCCGTTACAATTTGTGTATTTTCAGGGGGGCAACGGCTCCATTTACTGATCAAATCAGGACACCGTAAGTGGATAATCCTTGCCCAAACCGACCTGTCTAACATTAGCACCTATCAATGGCAAAAGTAATATCTATGCTCTATTTGGAGAAACCGGAGATGATTTAAGTTGAAAAATAAATATTAGGCTCAAATGTCCTAAAATAAATCATATCAGCGACTACGGTCACAGATACAGATGGAGTAATGTTCTTTTGTGACTTCATAGGACCAGGTTCCTAAGAACAGATCACGCTGAATATGTCTAGGCACATGACTCCCTCTCTCCTCAGGTGCTTAGATGAATTGGTTTTGATCTCAATGATGCATCCTCGGTGGACAATTTTCGTCAAAGCCTTTTGCCTGTCTTTTGCGACCGTTTAGCAAAACACATGCGTGTAAACAATGGATACATACTTTTGCTTATTTTGCACATTTAGAACCTGAATGTACTAAAGTGCGCGCTTGACTATCTTATTAAGTGCTGCGGGATCAGGGTTAAAAGTAAATCATATACTGTGAATCCCGTGAAACCATCCCGTTAGAAAATTTCTGAGGATACTTCTTTCCTGTTGAAATGTCTTGATTGAATTTTGCCTGCCGCTTCAACACAGATCCTGAGACTACAAAAATGTATCCAATCTAATAACAGAAAAACCCCAGAGGAAGAAGAAGAGAGAGAAAAAAAAAAAAAAAAAAAAAAAAAGAGGTTTGGGGTATACTAGTTCCATTTCATTTAGGTCAGTCATGGAGGTCAATTGAAACGACAAACTACTTCTAAAATACTCCAAAAGTGCTCTGAAATGGAGTTAATGCCAATCTAACAATATCACCCAAAACACGTCAGGATTTCTATTGATGTAGCTCAGTCTAGGTCCTCCTCTCTTATCCAATCCAACTTCAGCTAATGAGTGTAATTGTGCCATTTCTTATCAGGTAGATACGAAATTATCATGCCAATGAAAAACATCTGAATCAGTGTCATTACACCATCAGCAGATGGTTTAAAAAAAAAAAAAAAGAAAAAAAAAAAAAAAAAAAGACAATGGCCAAGTTATAACAGAGATTTAAGTCACGTAAAAAGCTATAGTGGTCCAATACAATCATTTTAGTATGCTTAGAACCGGACACGGGATGAAGAGACAACAAAGGGAACACCGAAAGCACAATTATTTGGATTTCTGCTATTCCTGAAATCTAAAAACGACAGTTATTGGCCTTAGCAAAGTTCCCTCTCCGTTTCCAGTTAGCCCTATTGGTTTCTGTAGCGGGGTATTGATTCTTCCTGGTCATTTGCAACACCAGGAAACAAAAAGGGCACATATCATACCAGTTGGACAGTTTCTCCTCTCAAAAAAAAAAAAATAATAATAATAATAATACTCTGGTTTACTTAACTGGACAGTATTTTGCTAAGCTATCAAATGGTTGGAAAGTCATAATCAAGTCTCAGGGTTGTCAAACTCCGCCAATAAGGATTATAACTGAAATGATGTGTTACGGAAGGCATGGGTCAAAAGGCATTTCATGAGATGCCATAAAAGGCAATCCAGTGCATTTGTGTTGACACTGACATTAAAATGCCCAGCACACAGAGCCATTCGTTGAGTCTTTAGAGAATTTTTTTTCACCAACTAATAAAAATAGGAACAGAAAAAAAACCCAAAAAAACAAAAAATAAAAACATTCCAGGGAAACAAAAGCCCTTGTGACAGTGATTGTCTATTCAATAACTTTCAAAAAACAAACCAAAAAAACCCCCCAAAAAAAAAAAAAACAGGCCAAACAGAAAATATTGCTTGATCTACCTAATACAACAGCCGAGAACCTTCAGGTCGTTTGTTTTTGTTTCTTTTCCCATAGTTTATCAGAACTAACCACCAGTAAGTCAAGGTACACGCGATAGGGTGGTTAAGACTACTTCACAAGCTCCGAGAGCTTGTCCAAAGCATAACACTGGCGGGCTGTTTCTACTCCAGAACAGCAACGAACAGAGTGACTTCAGCGTCGCGAGAGAAATGTAACCGAATGCTCTCTTTAAATATGCAGGCCGTTCTAATAATGAAATCTTTCAAAGCGGAAAAAAAAAGAAGAAAAAGAAACAAAAAGAACGAAAACACTTAAGTAAAAAGAGATGGGAAATAAGTTGAAATGGCTTGTTCATTTATGTGCTCAGATATACGATGCTTTTGATGAGGTGTTGTTGGCAGATATTACTAGTAAAGCCTTCATCTAGAAATAAACAAGGCCTCAGTCAGTTACTATCCTACAATATAGTTCTCTGGTCCTGCACAGAGAGAACGTTAGGCCTACGGACCCTGGGTGAAGATGGAGCAGCTGCTAAACGAGTTGACGAGGTATATCGAGATCTATTGTCTTTCTCTATACAGTACAGTTCAGCTCAAATAAATAATTTATAGCCATAGTAGTGTCGATCAACTTTGGTCATAACTTATATGCTTAGAAACATTCTAGCTTAAACACTTATTTAGCATCTTCAAAACATTAAGTTGGCAATGAGAAAAGTCGATGTTGAAAATGCCAACTTGAACTTGGCCCTCCTTTGGAAGGAGACGCACTTTAATGTATTCAGCAGCAATACCAATTTCTTTTTTTCCCCCTCCTTTTCTTTTTCTTCTTCTCGTCAAAATGCCAAAACAACTCTAGGCTGTACATTTAAAGTACACAACGGAAATAAGTTCTTTGTGACCCTTTTCCAATTTAGGATTGTACTGTAGTACACTAGCATTGCACTCTCAAGCAAAATTTAGATTTTTTTTTTTTTTCCCTTGTATGGTTCCTTCATAAAAATCTAGGCTAACAGACTAAAAATATGAAAAAAAAAAAATAATAAACTAACAAACAAAAAACCCTCTTTGATCATTCTTTTGGAAAGGCTGTACATTCCTCTACAAGGTCACCATTAACTCATCAAATATGATATGAAGTTAAATACTGAACGATATGGAGAGAGTGGCAGAGACGAGGATACAGAGGTCTCCATGCTATTAGCTGTCAGTTATATACTGTAATTATGCAAACATGATTTTAAAGGGTTCAATGGTTTGGGGGGGGGTGGCCAGATTGCTAGCGTGTTTTTGGACGCCAGACTTCATTCCTGTGACCTTGTAGAGCAAACAGACTAAGTATTGAGCACTACTGGGAGATGGAGGAATGGGATCTAATTGCATAATAGGTTTGACTGCACCTCAAGAGAAGACCAACACATTCGCTCGTGTGCGCCTGAGCGCACGCACGCAGAACAACATACGTACATACGTACATACAGAACAGACATGTGGGTGGGTGCTCTCCTGGTCCTCTGGGCTGTGTTAAAGGGAGTCTCCCCAGGGTGGTGGTGGTGGTGGTGGTGGTGGCGGTGGCGCTCGCAGCCAGCCGAGGGGGGAGCGTCGGCCTCACTCGGACAGACATCCGTCCAGGCCGACAGTGGCGCCGTGGCGATCTTTGACGTAGCCATTGTGGAGGCCGCCGTTAGGCAGCGGGGTGCAGGCGGCCGTGATGCCGCAGTGCTTCAGCAAGTTGAGACCTGGGGAGGGGGAGACTGTGGGAGAGGAGCAGGAGCAGGAGGAAGGGTCCCGTGGGGGGAAAGGCTTCATGGTAGAGAGGATCAGAGCCAGGCAGTCAGCCACGTCCTTGTTGGGGGCACAGGCCAGGGCGGGGGTGTGGCCTGATCAACAGACAGCAAGCATGGGTAAGAATGGGTAAAAGAAACAAACAAACAAAAAAAAAAAAAAACAACAACAAAAAAAAAAAAAAAACCCAAACAACAACAAAGACAAAAACAATAATTTGACATTACGAGCAAGTGAAAACGTTGTTCATCTATTTGAAACGTTGTACAGTGCTTTCCAGTTGCGGATGGAACATGCAGCTCACCTTCTTCATCCACAGCCAGCACGGTGGCTCCTCTACTCAGCAGGGCCTGCACCACGGTGGCCAGGCCGTTACGCGCCGCAAGATGGAGGGGCCTGGCGGAGAGATGGAGAGGTCAGAGAGCGGCAGCAGGATCGCCGTGGACCAACACCCGTACGAGGGCTGCCCCGGACTTAAGATTTTCCTCGTCGACCATTAGTCGTCAAGTCAAGCCATTCGTCGCACATTTATGACATCAATTCAATTATTCAAATATATGTTTTTGGGGCATTAGAGAATGGTTTGAGTTCCAGAGAAAGAATGTTCTCACTAACATTGTTAAAAAATGTGCTTCATGACAGATAGATACAAAACTTAATAACCAGCCTTTAAAATATTAATTGAATTTACAAGCGGCGCACGAAGCGAGTCGCCTGTTAATTACACCGACTGTTAAACATTACATCAGTTAAACTTATTAGGCCCTTATTAAAATCGTATTAATGCTCACATTTAAGTTACATATTGACATCACTTGCCGTACGGAATATCGTTTTCCCAGTGTCGGTGTCCCCTCGTTAGGGACGCCCCCGTCAGGGCAAATACCATTAAAATACCATTTGGTTAACGAAGAATGTGAGTAACAGTTTCAAATGGCTCTTATAACATACACAATATTTTTTAGAACATACACAATATTTTTTGTCTTTTAGACTTGTTGACTAGTTAAAGCTTAAACTTCGGTTCAAACGTCAGGGAAATTAGTCGTGAGGAACATCCCAATTCTGAATGTGTCAAACAAGCAGCAAGGAGACTTGAGGGCTATTAATTTGAAACAAATGTGAACAAAAAGAAACCTTCAAGTGTTCCATACACAGTACAGCCATACAGGTTTTAAGGCCCAGCTCCCGAATGCAGTTTTGGTTTTTTTTGTGACCAACCGACCAATGGAAAACCTGGTGGACGCTCTTCTTGTAGACTAACGTTTGGTCGACTATTTGGGGGCAGCCCTAATTTGACCACCTTGCTTTTGAAGCCCACATTGAAAACCTAGTGAAGATATTGATGTTGAAGGACTTTTCTAAGCATTTTTCAAAGTCTGCCCGACAGATGGATCACCAAACCAAATCAAATTTCTTCCTTAGTCTTTAAGATTTGATATCTCTGTTTAATGCAGAAACGACCGCAAATTTTTCTTTTTTACAGTAATATTTATTTCTGCACAAACTTTCTCTGCTCAGTTTCTCAATGGAGGCAGATTGTTAATTGGGTCGCGATTAGTTTGTCGTTCTGAACAATGTGTCTCCGGGGGGGGGAGTTTGAAGAACACATAAAAGGAGCCAGAGTGTGCTGCCAAACCGGCATAATTACTTTTATTGGAGAACTTGTAGCACTAAACGTCTTCCGGGCCCGCTAGGATACGTTTTCAAATTCTGTTCTTGGATCTTTTCACCGTGGCTTAAGTTGGATACGTTTTTAGGTTTTTGTTTTTTTTCTCGACATAAGCAAACTTGTCGCAAAAACAAAAGATTAGAATGCATAAAAGGTTTTGGGAATGCAGGCCAATAAGACTGCCTAATTAAATAAAAATAACACAAATATATACATATAATTACACTAAAATTAAATGTGCTGAGAAGGCAATCTAAAGGATCTTTGAGGAATAATATTTCTTCCGCCTAATAGTTAGATTAATAGTTTAGTCTGAGATTTTTTTTATGTTTTCATTCCTTTTCTGAGTTCTCACATTTGCAGTGCATTGTTGGTGGCGTTTATGAGTGTAGGACTGTGGATTTCCCCAAGTATCAGCAGGGCGCACATCTCATGGGCCTGCAGGACAAATACAGGAACATCAAAAACGTATCAATATCATTTTGCTCCTCAGGCCAAGTTCTCAGCTGTAGGAACATGGACACACACACACACACACACACACACACACACACACACACACACACACACACACACACACACACACACACACACACACACACACACACACACACACACACACACACACACACACCTAAGTACTACAGCAGAACTTCCAATAATCTTGCAATTTTAACTTGTTAAAATAGCTTGAATGATTTCCAAGTTACATTTTTGTGTTAAAGTTCACCCAAATACAAATTTAGATCCAACTTGCTGTTTGATTAAAAAAAAAAATAAAATAAAAATAAAAAAAAATTCCAGGAAAACACCACTGTCACCAAGTTTCAGTCATATCAACCCTGTAGGTTTTACTTCTTTTGAGTTGTAAATACCCAACTGGTATCTGGTTCATGTTTCTACGCATCTTCAAAAAAGAAAAAGAAAAAACATGAGCCTGCTTCTTTATAAAATCACACAAGAGCGGAACGCTGCGCCCCGTAAATACACCTGGAGGGACCTGGATCAGGCTTCTTACCTTGCTGCATGCGAGGTGCAGGGCAGTGTTTCGGTTGTCATCCAGCAGTGTCAGGTCAGCCTTGGCCCGGTGGAGAAGGATGGCTGGAAAGGGAAACAACAAACATCAAGGTGGGACAAAAGATATTATGCACATTAGGGTGTAGGAGTGGGTTGATCAATAGGATGAAACGACTGTTTGTTACGGATATAGTGTTTTGTCCGATTACGACTGACGTTCGATCATTTTGAGTTTATAATCGTGATCGGAGAAATACCTAGCGCGATAGGAGAGCTCTACATACTGTACGGTCCCTCCCATCCATAGTTCCTTCCCCAAACTACATGGAAGATGGCGGCGCGTGTACAATGCCAAGCTCAGCGTCAGTCTAAATTCTTCTAATTAGTTATCTGCCTGTTTGCTTCAAGTCTGTTCACTCAGAACAGTCTTGTGTACACATCATACAGCCAGCAGGAATTGTGGAACATCGGATCTTGCAATATTGACAACTTTTTTGGCAATCTCAAGCTCATTCCAGAGGCTGCCAAGACACCAGAGGCTAGAAACCTGGTGACACTGGCCGTAAATGCTTGCAGACGGCATCGAGTCTGTAAATAAAGGCAGAGGAAGAAAGGAGGGCGATACTAGCTCCTCACTTGCTAGCAAGCCAGCATTTTCCTCGCTAATGGTCTCGGTTTCTGACGAACAAAATGGATGAGCTGCCGCTGCGGACTACCACTCACAAAAGGATGATTGACAACAACACGATGATTTTTTTTCAGAAACATGGCTCAACAGCGGGGTTCCTGATAACGCCATCGAGCTAATGGGGCACTACATCGAGGCCGATGACTCCGCTAAGACCAGAGGTTGGGGGACTGTGCATGTACGTAAACACAGCTTGGTTCACCAGCTGCTAATAGCCTAACGTTACACATATACACAAGTCTTCGGCGCATTCACATTAACTATTCTCTTTTTTAGGCAACTTCTGATTCTGACCATTCAGTCACGACTATTGGGGTACATTTTACACATACGGATCAGATCACTACCATGAGATAGATATGGAGATTGCGATAATCTAGGTTTTAGTTTTGTTTATAGCCTTGCTGTCAAACACTAGAAATGCCTTTCAAATTCTAATACCATTATAGGTATCCAAATTAAAATGAGGACTACTAATGCTCTGTAGGTGTTGCATCCAAAAGCAATAAATTGTTTGGCTAATTGTAGTGCAGTTAATGCACCGATTACTTTCCACAAAACAGTTTATTTCATTCATTTATATCAATAAAATGCATGTATTTATTCCCACGTAAAAATAGGCATTCTGGTCTTTCCCACCGATGTTTGTTTCTTCAACGGTTTCATAAACCATTTCTCCGGAAGAAGATTGACAGGTCTTTTTGATGCAGGTGAACACTGTGCTGAACAGCGGCCCCAAAAAGGGCCAGGACTAAGCGGACGCTCCTTGTACACGTACCCACGGTGCCGCTCTGTCCCTTATCGGCAGCGACCATCAGCGCCGAGCGTCCGCTCTTGTCCACCGCGTTGATCTCAGCTCCGTGGCGAAGCACGAGCTGAAGTCCCGCCACGTCCTCAGCAAACGCAGCAGCGTGGAGCGGGGCCCTGCGAGCACACGTCGAATAAAGCAGAGTTGACGTAAACAAATACTATTCATTTGACTTTTTTTTTTAAGAAAGAGATTATTAGTGGATCATAAAAAAAAAAACACCTTACCTTCCTTTGGCATCTCTGGTGTTAATCATGTGGACTCCAGCGGTTTCCAGCAGCCTCTCTGCCGCACCGCTGTGGCCATTCATCCTGCAGCCGAGGGGAAGGGAACAATGAGCGGCGGCGGCAACAGCGCGACATTGTCTCAAAGTATTCGACGCTTGGCGAGTACTGATGGAGCGCGAGTCTACACACGAGGGCGCGGAAGAGTTAGGCGGTACCCACAGAGCACAGTGCAGCGGGGAGAACGGGTTTCCCTCTTCGTGAATAAATGTTTTGTGTTCAAGTAAAGCCTCCAAACAGTCTTCATGCCCTGGGAATAGAGGGAAATTGTATAAACCATCACAGAGAACTGGATTTACATTTGACAAATATCACCATTATCACCAAATATCACCATTACATTGTTAATATTATTATTATTTTTTTTTTTAATTTAAAAAAAAAAGCAAACCTTTGTAGGCGGCCCAGTGTAGCGGGGTGTATTGTTTGTTGTCCAGCAGTTTATCGAGGGGGTCAGCGGTCACGGCGGCCTGCACCAGACCGGCCAGGATGTCGGTGTGGCCTCTGGATGCGGCGTAGTGCAGAGGAGTGCTGCCCTGCGCATCCCGACACAGGGCAGAAGCTTTGTGCTCCAACAGGACGGTCACGCAGTCGTCCCGGCCCAGCACAGCCTGAGCAGCATCGCAAAAGGAAAACCCAGATTAGACCACCCACTTCCGGTCACCATGTCAGAACAGGAACACTGCACTCCTCTAGGTCGCAATGCTGCGGTTTTAACCCGAAAAGCTTATTATAATCAACATGTTTGAAATTATGAATATCGACACGGTTTGAAAGTCGTGCAACCATTTTCGGCTTAAATTAAATAACAGAATGGCAGCGACTACTTTGAATGAAAAGAGCAACAGAGAGACTGAGTGGGCGGTGACAATGTGACGCGTTCAAACAGGTCCAGATAAGTTTTATACTGTTTATTAAGCAAAAAATATAAACTTGCCAACAATAGTTGTGCTGGAACAATCTAATCAGCTAACGACGGTCAACAGAAAATATCGGGGACCTACTAACTCTCTTCGTTCCGAAAAAACCTGCCACGCAGGTGAACCCGTAAAATAAATGTCAACCACACGCTGTGTCAATTACCGAGAGCAGTGGGGATGTGACTTGCACAGCCTAAACAAATAATAAACTCTGAATAAACAACTCAGGTTAAATACACATTTTGGCTCGTAAAACGGTCAAAAGATTCATTGACGCAATTAATTGAATGAAACAGAATTTGTTCAGATTTTTTTGTAACGCATGTCAGATGGTAAGCTGAGAAGGTGGTAGCAATTCTCGTTAGGGTTAGAATCAGTCTAAAAACATGCTGATCACATGGAATAGCTTCAGTTCTTAAATGTTGATGTGCAAATTCCTCAAGTCGCTGTAGAGTGAATTCAGTGATTTGTTTCTAAACACATACGTGTTAAATAAGTAATTACTGAAAACATGTGAAAAGACTGAACGATGTAGTACTGAATTGTGGAGTTAACTATTTCTGTGGTCCGGATTTCTCGGGTGGGCCTAAAACATGACTCGATGACGTAGAGTGGTCATACTTGGCCTGGCCCCTCCCCCAACACTATTTAAACACCTGGTTAGACCGTCGGAAACGGAGCATCGTGGTGAAATTAGCTAACAGGTCGGAGTTTGGGATAAAATGTTGTTTGGGAATAAACAACCGGAGGAAAAGGCGTCTTCAGGGAGACCGTGAACTCATGCCACAGACGCCCAAAACAAAAACGAACCGTCCCATTGGTTTGACCACGGGGTTTGGTTATGTAAGCGCTAGCTGCATGCAAGCAGGCCGCGGAGCCCTGATCTGGCCTGCAGAGGAGCCAGCAGGGGGGACTGGAGAGCGTGGAGTCCCGCAGTCAGACAGCGGCATTTTGAGTTGAGCGACTAGACACACAGGACTGGGTTCGGCAGAACATTTAAACACGGAATTTACTTACTCCAAATGTTAATGTTTAATGCGTTTGGGCGTGGTTTCAGCTTCTTCAGCGGACACACCCTCAGCGTCTTAGAGCAGAGAGACTACCCCGCCCCCCCTCCCACGATTTTCAACCTAATTTAATATACTTTATGATTTTTTATTTTTAATCATTCAAATTTAGCTGGGTGTTTTTTCTGTGGCGTGACAAACTCAGAACACATTTATTTTTGCTTTTAGAGGACTTTAAGTGTCAGATTTTTTCACTCATTCCCTCCTATGTGTCAAGTTTTTGCATAACCAAATCTGTAGCGGGTATAAGAATGGAGCCATTCTGTGGCACAGCTGCGGTTCTGTGTGTCAGACAAAAAGGCTGCATTCATAGCGGAACCATGACCCACCCCCCTGTGCAGGGCCGTGCTGCCCCTCTTGTCCTTGGCGTCTGGCAAGGCACCCTTCTCCAGCAGGAGGTGGACGCAGTCGATGTGACCTCCCAGCAGAGCCAGCATTAGAGGGGTTCTGGAAAGAACATTTTAAAGAGTGGTTTTGATTTCTTTCAGCCCCCACCCAACACATTCATTAACAAATCCAGCCAAAACAGTGAGGTAACGATGGCCGTCTGAAGAGAAGCGATTGTTGGCATAAAGAGATCCACTCACTGGCCAAAAGTGTCTGTGACGTTGGTGAGATCTCCATCCTCCCCGTTCTCAATCATCATGAGGAGACAGTCAGTGTGGCCATTAGCAGCTGGTGGCACGCCAAGAACAAGAGATGAAAAAGAGTGAAAAAAAAAAAAAAGCAAGAAATGGAATTTTATTTCAATTTCACAATCCTACACAATAACAAAAGATAATCATACAAACATTAAACAATAATAAACAAACAAGGATAGCAATATGATAATACAGATAAGTAATAATAATAATATTTACGGTAGTAATAATAATAGTAGTGATATATTATAATAATAATAATAATAGATATGGAATTCTAACAATTACAAAAAAAATGAGGGGGAGCTAAGAGAATGTAAATTGTGTGCTCTGAGACTTTCCATGGTGCGTACCTGCGACGTGAATGGGAGTCCACATGAGGCGGTTGTCGTTGAGGAGGCACGAAGCCCCCTGGGCCAGCAGGACCTCCACGCAGCGCACATAGCCTTTCTGCGCCGCCAAGTAGAGCACGGAGCGCCCGGCGGCATCCTGCACGTCCACGTAGGCCGCCGTCTCCGTGAGTACACGAAGCGCCTGCCAATGGCCTTTGTCGGCCTGAGCGGGAACAGAGCGATGCGGTCAGTTTGGCCGCAGAGGAGCAGATGAGCCGTGAACAAGAGGGGGAAGTGACACTTACAGCGAGATGCAGCGGACTGACAGGATTACTGCTCTCTATGTCTCCTAGTGCATTAAAGGACATCTCCAGAAGCTGGGAGGAAACAAGACTTTGTTAAATTACAGACGGCCGACTCAGAAATTAAGGAATGAATTTGAGTTTGTCACGCAAAGCGAGAAACACACCAGCTCAAGGTTCTGCTTGTTGCCATGGTAAGCTGCATAGTGAACAGCGCTGTAACCTTTCGAGTTGACCATCGAGGGATCGGCGCCGTTGTCCAAAAGGTGTTCCAAGCAGCTGTGTTTAAAACAAAGACAACAGATGATGTAGAGACAAGGCTTCGCAGCGTATTCCGGCATTTTGATGATTTGTTCAGATGATGTGACAGATCTGATTCCAATGTGCGACTTACAAGTAGGACTCTTTCGCTTCATCCTCATCACTCTGATGGCTCCCAGAAAAATGACGATCAACTCTGAGAAAGACAGCGTTTTGATAAGAGCCTCTGGAACTTTTAAACCAAATTCCTGTTTTTTCTTCTATTCTTTATTTATAAATATTCTACAAATATAAAATATCTGAAGGTATTTAATTTCCATTCAAACAATCTAGCACCTGAGGTTAACCTCAATCAAATGGTTATATGAAAAAAAAAATATACAATTTATTTTCAATAATAATACATTTTTATGCACTTTTCTAGCAAAATAATAAACTTTCTCACAAATGATTGCATTTCAGTGAAAATTCAGATTTAAGTAAACAAGCTATAGAAAAAGAGGGAAAAAAAAAAGAGCACGAGAGGTCCTCTAAAAGTGCTATCTGGTGGACTCCACTCAGTATAGAAGATTTTCAAATCATGATTCGTAACCCGATTTCACATCTCACCACCCATAGAGATTTTGGCTGGCGTTATTTAATAGAGTGGAAAGCAGCGAGAGAGCTGTGCAGTCCAACCTGCAGAAGGCTTGTGAGGCGGCAGAGTAGTGCAGGGGAGTGCAGCCTGTCTGGTCAGGCTCATTGACCTCGGCACCAGCGCTCACCAGGGTCACAGTGCACTGGTATCTCCCATTAGCAGCCGCATAGTGCAACGGTGTCCTGAGGGAGAACGGGAAAATATTATGCAATGCAAAAATAAAATGTATCGGTTGGTTTACTAGCCACAAAAGCAATCTGAGTGTATGGTCTCATGGACCATATTTCCTCAAATATAAAACTGGTACTCAATTAAAAACCGGACATTTAATAAATGCCGGGGGTGTGGTCTACACAAACTAATAAAAGCGCGCCCCAAAAACAGACCAGATGAAAAACTGACCAGAGCTGTGGCACTGTTCTGGCACGGAGCCCCGCCCCCAAACCAAACAACTAAAAACAGTGTGTTTTCATTGTAGATGTGTTTAATTTACTCTATTCCTACTGCTGTGTAGCAGATCACAGATCACTTCTTGGGGCAAATGCCCCACTCTGAGCGCTCTCGCTTGCCAGCGCTCCAAGCAGGAAGTGGTGCATGTAAGGCAAACTCAGTAAACAAATTCCCCTGTCGGCCATGGCATGGCACCCAGACGGAAGTTTTATTTAAAATTCATACTAAAATGATTAAACAGAGGGAATTCGATATAAAAGCCTGCCTCTAATATAAGCCTGCTTCCAATAAAGGCCTGGTTCCCTCTGAAGTTGAGGTAAATAAAGTTCACTAGTTAAAGAAATGCGGTAATTAGTTCAGCGAAAACAGGAAACTCACCTTCCCATTTTGTCTCGCTTATTCAAGTCAGTACCACTACTTAAGAGCAAGTTCAGACATTCAACGTTTCTGGAAGGAAAGCGTGACAAGAGAAGAGAACAAAATTGGATGCAAGGGAAATGGTGGTTTGAGGAATCACCATGAATTTGTCAGATTTGCTGGCCGTATACGGGAGGAGACGCAGCCTACCCTCCGGAGGCAGCGGCGTGTAGACAGGTCCGTCCAAAGTTGTCAGGGGTGTTTATGTCAAACCCAGCGGAAAGTACATGCTCTTTACTCATAGAGGAAACTATACTATACAGCTGACCTGAGGAGGGAAGAAACAATCAGCCGGAGCATCGCCGAAAGCTTCCCGTGGTGATTAAAGTTTGAGTTGTGTATGCGAGGTGCACGACCTCAGTGCAAAACACGTACCTGAGGAGAGTAACTTGCGACAACAGTCTGAAAACCCGTAGAGCACAGCTAAGTGCAAGGGGAACATTCCGTGGATCCCACGTCTGCAAATACAGGGAAAAAATAATTAAAAGAAAAACTAAATGCAAACTGAATCTTAGCAGCCGAATGAATCCACATACAATTATTTCAAACCCTTAGTATCTTTGGAACATACTCGTGTGTGCCCGGTCCAAATTGAAGACTTTCTAAGACATTTGAGTATTAGTATATGAAAAAGTATATTAAAGACATTTGGATGGGACAGTTTAACAAAATGTCAATGACTGACTCCTATCTTCCACAATGGAAGACGCAACTGCCGGTCAAAGTCACACACTGTGGAAAGACACTCTTCGTGACTCAGTCACAGAGCCCTGAAGCCCCGCCCCCTGCCGCTTCACGTATTTATTGAAATTACAATGTGTCGCGTGTCTACACGCGTAATTCTGCGTACCTGGCCGTGTCTGCTCCATTGGTCATCAGAGTGCTGATCAGCAGCTCGTGGCCGTACTTAGCAGCAACGTGGAGAGGGGTATTGCCATACTTATCCACACAATCAATCTCCCCACCTGGCGGAAGCAGGGAAAGAGGGAAGTGAATAAAACAGCCATTAGGGCAAAAGGTCAGCCACGCACGCTTTGCTTGTGGATTTATACAAAAAAGCACTGTCATGGTTACCATTTTGGATTAGGATTTGAGAGCGTGTGAACCGTCCGTGAATGGCTGCCATGTGCAGGGGGCTTTTCCCTTCTTTACTCTGGAAAAACAAGCAAACAAATTAATTAGGGCTGTCACCCAATTAAATATTTTATTGAAATTAATCGCATGAATGTCCATAGTTAATCGCGATTCATCGCAAATTAATCAGATTTTTTTTATCTGTTCAAAATGTACTTTAAAGGGATATTAAGAAAATTATACTCTTTATCAAGATGGGAATGGACAAATATGCTTGCTTTATGCAAATATATGTTTATTGTAAATCCTTACACAACTCAAATCAATGACAAATATTGTCCAGAAACCCTCAAAGATACTGACTGCTTTTATAACTTTTTAAAGTGTGCTGATGAAAAACTTGCATGATGGCACCAATAATGGATTATTACATCTGCTATCATGCTGCGATGACGCAAAATACATAAGGTGTGGCATAGAAATGTTTCCACTGCTCGGAGGACGGGTTTTTCAGAAGCATTTTAAAATGTTTGCTGATCCATTCACGTTTTCAGTGAATAAAGTTTAGATCTTCAATTCTGCAAATATGTTAAAAGTAGAATTTTGACACACACCGCATTTATGTTGTTTTGTCATGGATATGTCAGTTAGACATTTTTATATTTATGTAGCATGCAAACTAAACAATATTACCAATTACTGGTAGTATTGTGACACCTCTTCCCACACCCCTTTATGTCACTTTGCTGTGGCAACTAGAGACTTGAAGTGATTATAAATCTCACACACACACACACACACACACACACACACACACACACACACACACACACACACACACACACACACACACACACACACACACACACACACACACACACACACACACACACACACTCTCTCTCTCTCTCTTTTGTTCTTGAGCACAGTAATTATACAAATGATACAGCAGTAGTACATAGTTTTAATAAATATATTGTATAGTTAATCTGTTTAAATAAATATCGAAGATCAGTCCCGACCTGCTGGTTGACATCCGCCCCATTGTTGACCAGCAGCTCCAGGCAGAGGGCACCGTTGGTGGAGACAGCGGCGAGGTGCAGTGGGGTGTAGCCGCTCCTGTTGGGCTGGTTGACGTTGGCTCCGTGGTTCACCAGCTCGGTGGCCACCGCTTCCTGTCCCATGTAGCACGCCACGTGGAGGGCGGTGTTCCCAAAGCCATTGGGCTCATCGATCTGGCGAGGCAAGACACCGATTACAGCAAACAATAAAACAAATAGACGCCATGAACATGGAGCCCACGACCCAACCTGCTAGAGCTTCCGAAAGTTGTCGATTCGCATCACAAAACGAAGACTCAGACACTCACCTCTGTTCCAAGCCTCAGCAGGTACTTCACAATATCGATGTGACCACTGGCAGCGGCGGCGTGGAGAGGCGTGTAGCCCTGTTTGTCCTTGCAGCTCTTATCAGCGCTGCGGGACACCAGCAGCTTCACTACCTCCACATGTCCTAAAAAGGGAAGCACAAGGACTCAGGCATTAGGATCAAATTCATCCATCGTTTTAAGCTTGACAAGAAGGCTCACGGTCGCTCCTGAGTCAGAGGATTCAAAGAAAGCAACTTAACAGTATTAAGTCCGCCCAGCCCACACAAGTACCTACAGTTGACTATCTGGAGACCAGTGCGTATGTGGGGGCATGTGGAATTAATCGGAGCTGCAGATGAGTTCAGAAACACATTTTGTTGTACAGGTGTGAACAGGAGCCAAAAAGGAATTTCCGATGTCAACTTTGATCCAAAATATGTGAATCGATACATGAATCTATGGACATGTTCTCTAAAAATAACAAAAAAAACCCTCTTTACACAAGCTAAGCTTTGATATTAATGCACTTATTGTTCAAGGCGATTTGTTTTTTTCCTAATATGGATTCCCTTTGGGTGGACCACTCACAGGCTTTCATATCCATCAGGCAGCACGTTGTTGCACTGCCTTTTAGGGCAATTAATTCAACCAAGTTTGCACAGCAAGTTTTCTTAGTACGCATCGTTCCATTAGACGAATCATTTCGAGCGAGTCAAGTGGACTCAACGAGAGGAAATTACAGCTTTGCCCCAGTAGGAAAAAAGATTAAGGGGTTAAGTGTTCATTATGACAGAGGGTGTTTTGAAAATACCCTTGCACTTGAACATTACAGTAATGATAAATTATCACAGACCTTGATGATAGAATATGCGTCAACTTAGAAATCGTGTTCTAAATTTTACTTTTGTGCTCGATATCGTGGCTGCTTACCCAGGTAGGCTGCACAATGGATCGGCTGTCTCTCTTTCTTATCGATGGCACTCAGGTTGGCCCCTTTGTTCAGCAGCAACTTCACCATCTCATGAACAAACGGAAACACAATTATCAAAATGCGAGAAGGGCGAAGATTCCTTCTCACACAACTGGAGGGGGAAAAAAAACAAACAAGTAAAAAAAAAAAAAAGACAGGATAAGCCTGTCCATTGTCTTGGCTTCCCTTACCTCCTGGAACCCGCTCTGAGCAGCGTGGTGCAGGGCGGTTCTGCCGGTGCGATCCGCCATGTTCAGGTTGCTCAGCTGGGTTAACAGGGCCTCGGCGCCGCGCGTAGCACGGTTGGCAGCGGCCACATGCAGCGGAGTCTGCCAGAACTTATCTCGTGCATTTGCCTCTGCTCCATGCCGCAGCAGGAGACCTACTGCCCTCTGGAAAGGCAGAACCAATTAAGCGTACAATTTAATGTAATCCTTTTTTCTCCCCCTGGTGCATTTGTCAAGGCGCAAGGTTTGGCGCATACGTCTAAATTAAAGAAATCACCTGCTGTGAATGAACAGACAGCGGGTTAATCTCAATGGTGTGAGCGTTAAGCTCCTGTAAGGCACAAGTCAGCTCACGACGTTGAAGGCTTACTTACTTCGTTCCGGGAGGCAGCCGCCCTGTGCAATGGGGTCAACCACACATGGTCTTTAGCATTTACACTGGCACCTGCCGTGAAAGAGATCCCGTGCACATTAGGAGGATGCACAAAAGCCGCCATCAAAAACCAGCACGTATGCAAACATTGGAGTAACATCCGAGGAGTGGATCCGACACCTGCGGCGGCAACGAGAGCGGACGTTCGCGACCCTCTTCAGGTTGCAGAGCTCAAGTTCCCTCCGTTATCAAACCAACATGAGAGGCAAATAAAATCCAATAATCACCTGATTCGATGAGGAGGTCCATTACATGGACGTCCCCCACACAGGCAGCAGCATGCAGCGGCGTACGGCGCTCTTGGTCCTTTTGGAAATGAAGATAAGCAGGTTAAATCCACAGTGCCGTTTAACTCATTGGTAAAAGTGTAGTAACGCAGCACATAACATTCTCATTCTGCACATACCAGTGCATTGACATCCTCCTTTTTGTGCAATAGTGATTGGACTTCTTCAGCGTTCCTGTTGAAGATGGCCTGGACCAGAGGAGGCTGCAGACAGGGAGATGAGATATGTCCATGTAACGCAAAATGTTACATGGAAGAATCTCCCTAAGAGTCGGGGGCTCGGGGTATAATTGCATCGGTTACGTAAGAAAATACGATTAGGGACCAAGCACGGCCGAAACGAACACACATTTTTACGGGATTGTCGTTGCTAAGTACGTAACTCGATTTTCCCAGCACATAGACGGAGCCCGAGCCGAGGCCTACGGCGGGCCCCGCTCCCATTAGCTGACGCTAGCATTGGCATTAGCATTAGGTAATGCTAACTGGCTGTAATATCCAGGGGCCCGAGACAGATCCTGAAAATTGACGTAAGCGTCACGTTTGTAAATCGCTTAAACGCTGCGTGTCTATCGTGCACGGCGTGTACGTTCGCACTCGAAAGAGAAACAAAAGCGACCAGTTGGTTTTGCGGGGGAAAACGGCGAGCGTCGGAAAACGTATTTACTGCGCACCAGAGCAGCGGCGTTAGCTTCCAGCAAGTAGCCGGCGCCGCAGCCACGCAGCGCTTTCTCCCTACCTGGTCTGCGATGTTAAGAACTCCCATCTCCCAGACTCAGCCAGGACGGAGCTCCTTCATCGGGATGGAACTGCGAGGTATACGGTGCTGCGCTGCTGTGTCCGCCCGCTCAGACTACACCCATGGCCGGTCGCGAACAAGAAGAACCGCGGGCTGGATGTGTCAGTGTTGTTGTCCGTGTCCACTGTCCGGTGTCTGGTCTGGTGACGGCGCTGCTCCGCCTACAGGCGTGGCGGGCCCGGGCGGCCAGCGACGCGGCGCACCGGCGACACCGTGTGGCCGCTTCGGGTGCAGCGGCTTGTGCCGTGGCTGACTGCGGCGCGATGAAATTGATGCAATGAAAAAACAAACAAAAAGAAAAAAAGGTTCCTACATAGTTCAAGGTTTTTAGTGTAATAGACACAACAAAACAGCTTGCAGCAGTAGACATTTTCAAAAACAAAAATAAAAGAGTCGTATAAAATATGGTAAAAAACTGGAAGCATTCAAACGCATGCGACATACAGTCAGTCGCAGTCAAACGTGATTGATTTGTGCATGCTAGTCTCGGTATTGCTCCATGTTGTAAATGTAAAATTGTATTTGGCCTTTTGTGGTTGAAATTATTATATTTGAAACTAACCTTCAAACAGAACGGATCTACTTAAAAAACAGCTCCAACTTGTAAAACCGATGGGTTGTTTGTTTTTTTTCCTCGTTGTTTTTCTCATCTCCCTTAACCCTTGAAAACAAATCTAAGTGTTTGATTTAAAGTTGACGCATTGTCTGACTCAGGACTGTCTTTCAGCCGTACTGCGGTCAGCAAAGATCCCAAACAGTGAGTGTAGTGAGCGGAGTCTGGAACCTGACAGTGGATATTATAGATATTATACAGATATTTCCGTCCCGACGCATAAGCGAACCAAGCGCCTGCTTAGGGCGCCCGCGGCCCCCAAGAGCGCTTGACATGTCCCACAAGAGGAGCTTGACATGTTGTTGTTGTTGTTGTTGTTGTTGTTGTTGTTGTTGTTGTTGTTGTTGTTTTCCCACCACACTTAGATATTTGAAACGATAGCCTCAGCCTTAGCCTGTGACAGCCAGGGGAAGATGGGGAGCCATTCAGCCGTTCTGACACACGGGGGTGGTGCTCGTTCCACCGAGGGGGCGGCGCGGGCGAGGCGAGGCGCGACGGGGACGAACGACCCCTGAGGCCACGTGCCGGCGGAGGAGCAGGGCCGAGGCCTAAGAGGGTGGAGGAGCGGGGTCCGGAACCCGTCCAGACCAGCGATGGGGGCGGTGGGGGTTGGGCGGTTCGGCCTTGCAGCCGGCGAAGTTATGGGGGAAGCGGAGTGACGTGGGGGGAACCTCGGTTCGGTTGAGCGGGTTGGAGCAGCGATGTGGGCGGAGCAGGAGAGCTGGTTGTCCAGAACTGACCCCGAGGCTCTCTCGGCAGCGTGAGATGGAGATCCCTTGACGTTCTCGGACCCCAGTCTTCCCCGGGGAGAAGGGGGAGCTCCGTCGTGTCGAGGCCGAAGCTTCAGGTGGTGCCCGGACATCCACGTGTGAATGTCTCGAAGACACGCAGAGATCCCCCCCCCCCCCCCCCCAAAAAAAAGGAACGCTGGAGTTGAGGGACAGCGCCGAGTGTCTTATATCGCTCATTTGCCTCAAAAAAACCCAAACTTAAACAAGCGAATATTAGATCTTCCATTTGTGCCGCTTGGAAGGGAATTGAGATTCTTCATGCATCTCTGTCACCTCTGCACCAAAAAAAAAACCCAAACATTAACGCTCGCCAACATCTGGCTTTTGTCTTTAGCGGGAAAGGTTACCATCGCCATGCATACCCGGGACAAATGATTCTGCAGTGGTCACGGGTACTGATTGGCTCCGGAGCAGCAGCGACGGAAACATGACGCCCGGGGGGCCACGTTCATTTTCGCCCGGTTTCCGGACGTTGGGCGCGTCAAGAGACACGAATCAATTCATATCGGATGTAGAATCCGAAACCTCAATCGCGAGTTTCGATTTTTTTGACCGGGCATTTTACTCCATGCTGCTTCTACAGTTTTGTTTTTTTTAAGCATTTGGGGTTTTAAAAACGGTATTTGAAGTTCTCCAGAGGGCGTGGCCAAAGAGTACATCGGTGCAGCGTCCGTTCAAAACGAGCTTGTAGGGGGAGCACACGCGCTCCTTCCAACGGGGGGCGGAAAAAAAACAACACAAGTCACACTTCTGGGTAAACTCCCTGCTTGCTTGTTTATTCGGTGTTGATTCATATTACACGTGTCCACATTACACAGAATTCAACACTGCACGTCCCAGCAATACATAGATAGACGGACAGACAGACTGACGGACAGACAGATAGATAGATAGACGCATTTGTGTTGCCCTAGTATGAAATGCGCTTTATAATTAAAGTGTGACTTGACAGACAGGCAGACAGACAGACAGACAGACAGACAGACAGACAGACAGACAGATAGACAGACAGACAGACAGACAGATAGATAGACAGATAGACAGATAGATAGATGGACAGATAGATAGATAGATAGATAGATAGATAGATAGATAGATAGATAGATAGATAGATAGATAGATAGATAGATAGATAGATAGATAGATAGATAGACAGACAGACAGATAGATAGACGCATTGTGTTGCCCTAGTATGAAATGCGCTTTATAATTAAAGTGTGACTTGACAGACAGGCAGACAGGCAGACAGACAGACAGACAGACAGACAGACAGACAGACAGACAGACAGACAGACCGATAGATAGATAGATAGATAGATAGATAGATACACAGACAGACAGATAGATAGACGCATTGTGTTGCCCTAGTATGAAATGCGCTTTATAATTAAAGTGTGACTTGAGAGACAGACAGACAGACAGACAGACAGACAGATAGATAGATAGATAGATAGATAGATAGATAGATAGATAGATAGATAGATAGATAGACAGACAGACAGACAGACAGACAGACAGACAGACAGATAGACGCATTTGTGTTGCCCTAGTATGAAATGCGCTTTATAATTAAAGTGTGACTTGAGAGACAGACAGACAGACAGACAGACAGACAGACAGACAGAGATAGATAGATAGATAGATAGATAGATAGATAGATAGATAGATAGATAGATAGATAGATAGATGGACAGACAGACAGACAGACAGGCAGGCATAGTCCACGGTCTGCCATCCATACCACCAGGGAGCGGTACTGCTCCCACACCGGCGGTTCGCCAACATAAACAAACGGGGGAGCTGAAGAGGCTCAGTCCGCTCAGTGCGGAAGGTCGAGCTACTTAAAGTCACCCGAGACACAAGGGAATGTGATTTTTACGCATTTCTGGAAACTTCGGGAGCTCACGCCATGTGGACGTACACGCGTAGTTATTAACAGAGGACATTATTATTCGGAGTCGTTATAAAAGCGAAGCTAGCTAGCGGCTAACCCTTAGCTACCGTCAGTAGCTCGAGTTGGTACGCCGGGTGTCAGTGGCTCCGAAGAGGGGGTTCGGTGGGGTAACTGGGTGAGGGCTTGGATGTCCTGTAACTCACGCTAGTTAACTTACCAGGTGAACTGTAGGCCTACATTCGCTCAGTTCCCGAAAACCCCCGATGACCTGGACCAGACCGAACGGGTGATCGATCCTGACGAACCCTGTTCCGCGGACTCCTGTTGCCGAGCCGACCCGACTCCCCCGCACCGATCGGCCGCCTTCATGGCGGTGTCGGCTGGATTCAGGAGGCTACCCATGGGTGTGCGAACGATGAGTGAGTTTCTGGAGATCGCCGCCGTCGGCTCGGCCCGGTCTTGCCGCACGGCGGGCTCCAGAGAGGGACTGCGGCAGAACATCAGGTAGGACGGACGGACGGGCGGTCGTAGTGTGCGATTAGTTGCGATTGACGATGTAATCGACTCATCTATACACACACCTCACGGAGAAGAGACACCTGTAACGTAAAAAAAAAAAAATCTGTGCAGACTGTTAACATGTCCCAAATTCAACTCATCCAATTTTACACAATTTCTCATTTTATCTGATGCCTCCGACTTTGTCTTTACATCCCATGACCTTTGAATGGAAACGTCTGCTCATGGGATCCAACGATTATGTAACGATTGTGACCGGGCTCACACACGGACCGAGTTCTCAAATGAAGTAGGAATAAGTTGCTTTAGTTGTTGTCTTCTTGGTTGGGAAGCGGATCGTTTGTCTGCTTGTCAGACATTCAATTGCGTTATTTTATTTCCAGATTGGTAGATCTTTTCTTAAACCACCATTTACACATTATGATGCCCACTTGATAGCCACTACTTTTATTTAGGGGTGTAGAAAGCCGAATTGTGTATGACATGAACTATATTATCCAGAGAGACCTAACTTGGAACGTTCTGGCGTGCCAAAAAAACAAAAACAAAACAACAACAAAAAACCACCCAAAACAAAGTACAACAGGGAGCTTCCATTCTCTACCAGATGAGCGTGTTGTCCGTCCCCCGATGACTTGGGCGCGGTGGAGCCAGAATGCCACGGAGCGTTCTCTGTCCGCCTCGTGCCGGAGCGGTTGATCCGGAGCGTCCTTTTTTTTTTTTTAAACTTTCAGACACCTGTCCTCGTGCGGCATTCTGATGACCAGAGCTCCCGGAGCGCTTCGCCTTCGAGAGCCCGGCACGATGGCGGCCCTCCCCCAGAGCAGGAGCTTCATCAGCCTGACCAACAAGAGGAAGGAGTACTCGGAGCGTAGGATCCTCGGGTAAAAAAAAAAACACAAAACAAAAGAAAAGGCAGCAGCCTCCCGTTCCGTCGTACAGGTTCCGGGGGCCCGGCGATGAGCGCCGGCTCCCTGGTGCCCTGCTCACGTTGTCCTTCTCTGACCTAAGGTCGTTTGGTTCCCGTCCCGTTACGTAGGGCGGGGTGATATCTCAATACAATCGGGATAGTGTGATATTGACACTCGGTATCGTTTAGGATTTTATCCGTGAAATCGCAAAGGTGCATGTTTCCCAATTTGTCAGTATCGCTCAGGCCCCGCTGTGTATGTGTTCAGTGATGCTCGCCTAGAGGGATTATAAATGAAGAATTGTTTTATGAAACGTTTTAACATTTACCCGCTGATGTCAACTATATTACTCGTGCTAGTAACTAGTTATTATACAGATTGAAACCCTATCTTGAGCGTGGTGCTGGATTTGCCGTGCGGTGTATTTACCTGACATTGAAACTATTTCTTCACTACTGTATTATTAAATACACAATACAGAATACATACACACAGAATAAAATGGAAGGTTTCTGTAACTTAGGCTTGTGGATTCTACCGGCACCAGGCCACGGTGTAAGACTCTCTAAACTGGCCCGGCGGGTTGCAGGCGATACGGTCGGGCCCGGTGGTTCCGCTGCGTGCGTGGAGCCCAGCGGGTGCAGCCACTCCCATTCGGATTGTTTCCCGGCTTGTGTGGCGTTCTCAGGTACTCCATGCAGGAGATGTACGACGTGGTGGCCAATGTGGACGACTACAAGCACTTTGTGCCCTGGTGTAAAAAGTCCCAGACCATGGTGAAGAGAGCGGGCCACTCCAAGGCTCACCTGGAGGTGGGATTTCCTCCCATCGTCGAGCGCTACACGTCCATGATCACCAGCGTCCGGCCCCATCTCGTCAAGGTCGGTGCCGGAAGCCTCCACGTGTTTCCCCGGGTGACGTTCGGCCTCTTTGAGTTATTTATCCATAAACACAGTTGCTCGTTTGTGTTGTTTCAGGCCGTCTGCACGGACGGGAAGCTTTTCAATCACTTGGAAACGATATGGCGCTTCAGTCCCGGCATCCCCGGCTATCCTCGAACCTGCACTGTAGACTTTTCCGTGAGTAGCGGTATCCCCCGCCTGTGTTTTTGTAATTTTATTTTATCTTTTAATATTTCGGAGGGGGATTCACGTTGTCCCGTCTCACCCGGCGCAGATCTCCTTCGAGTTCCGCTCGCTGCTGCACTCCCAGCTGGCCACCGTGTTCTTCGACGAGGTGGTGAAGCAGAACGTGGCGGCCTTCGAGCGGCGGGCCGGCAAGCTCTACGGCCCGGAGACGCGCATCCCGCGGGAGCTGATGTTCCACGAGGTGCACCAGACGTGATGCCGGCCGGCCGTCCATCCGCCCGCGTGTCCCTCCGCCAGCCTTAACGCCGCTCTGACCCCCACACCGCCCCCCCTCCACCCACCGTACCTGCATGACTCCCCCTCTCGGTGCTTCGCGCACAGACTTGGAGACGCTCTAAGCCGTCTGCGTGGATCGTTCTGCTTATTCAGCATTAGTCGCTTGTCGGGTCGTCCCTCTTTCCGTCTGCGCGTCCTCTCCCCCCCTCACAGCGCCGGCGGCAGAAACAGTGACCGTTATTCGACGGTGAACGACGGCACGTCAGTGGTAAACCAAAGGTCCTTTGGCGGTAATTCTCGGAGCTCCTCGGAGGTTGAGTCTTGCGTTGTTAATATTATGGATTTGTGTCGGGCCGCGGACGGGGAACGCCCCGGCGCGGGACTGGGGTGTTGCCCCGTCGCGCCCCACCCCGCGATGTGGTTTTCAGGTCTCCTACCACAACATCACTGTCACCTTAGTTAAAAAAGAAAAAAGAAAAAATATTTTTATGCCCTTTTATTGATCGGAATACATTTTTAATGTACAGTGAGGTCATTGCCCTGGATGGAAGCCGACTGCTAACTTCTTTAATTTTATCCGACGGTGATGCTGAATCGACACAGTGGCAGTTATGTGATTTCAGTTTGAGTTGAAAATGATTTGTGCCATGCTTGTATAAATGCACGTCCTCTCTCTCTCTCTCTCTCTCTCTCTCTCTCTCTCTCTCTCTCTCTCTCTCTCTCTCTCTCTCTCTCTCTCTCTCTCTCTCTCTCTCT
>NC_137194.1:17085285-17105285 GCF_960531495.2 Zeus faber | reverse complement strand
CGATGCGCTTGAAACTGAACAGGAGCGGGCCGAATGAGACTTTCGACAACGATCGGTCGGTGTCATCCACCCGTCGCCCCCTGCTCCTCACCTGCAGCAAGACTCCGCTGTGGGCGTCCACGTTGGGCCAGGGGTTCTTGGCCTTGCCCTGCTCCAACAGCACGTTGGGCACAATCTTGTAAAGCTGGGCCACCATCTTGAACATGGGGTCGTTGGGCAGGTGCGTCAGGGCAAACTCCCGCTGGCAGGTGTAGCGTGGGTCGGTCTTCCTCAGGACAGCATGACCGTATCCTGGGACCACCTGCCAAAATAAAAGGAGAAGGCCTGCGTGAGCAGAGCACACCGTGCCGCGTCGGGCCCAAAACCGCACGCCGCCGCTCAAACCGCCCACCACGGAATGTTACCGGTGGAGCAGTGAAAACACATCAGCAATGGTGGACTCGTATAGTGTGCCACTTACCCTGCCGGATTTGAGCGTGTTCCAGATGTAATCCCTCATTCGCTCGTCAGACACTTCTCCGCCGAGCTCCTTCTGCAGCGCCGTCAGCCACACCAGCACCTCCTGGAGGACGCGAGGGAGAACGTCCCATCAGAAAGCCGCTCGAAAAAATAAAAAGCGGGGACACCGATGCCGCAGGAATATATCGCGCGCAAACCTGATTGGCCAGGCCGTGCAGTGGGCCGGCCAGGCCGTTCATGGCGGCGCTGAAGGACAGGTAGGGGTCGGACAGGGCACTGCCCACCAGGTGGCTCGTGTGAGCACTGACGTTTCCTCCCTCGTGGTCACTGAAAGAGGAAGATCAACAACAAATGTCTTGAAACATTTTTTTATTTATTATTATTATTATTATAAGTGGGTCATCCTGTTGCTCTGTTACACCGGGGGGCAGACAATCCCATGAATCACGGGCTGTATTCCAAAGCCTTGAAAAGACTGCCAGGGCTCCACCTCCATGTTTATGGAGGTGGCGCTGAACTGGCATCGTTTTCAGACTTGTTCCCGGTGAAGCAGTGAGCAGTCTTTTTACAGAGCAGAAGACATCTGAGGCTGCAGGGCACAAACACGTGAAAGTGTTGTGACTGATTGTTCAATGACGCACCCTCAACCCCACCCTGCACATTTCCTAAACTCGGGAGCCAAGGGCAGCAACGGCAAAAACCAAGTAAATCTGCCCAAGCCTGAAGTTCAGACTTTAAGATTTACGATTAAATCGTCTATCGGTGATAAGACTCCATCAATCCCGATTGACATTGATGACAGATGATTCAAACCTTTTTTTTTTTTTTTAAATCCGCCAGGACAAATCAAAGTACTGAAACCGTGTTAGTGCTGTTTAGCGTGTTCTGAAACTGGAGCGGAGAGAGAGAGAGACAGCTCTCGCCCTCTCCAGTCGGAGCTGTCAAGTAACCACTGGTGATTGGATCTCACTTCCCTGCTCTACAGGCCCGTGCAGAGACGTCAAGAGGGGCAGGTGTCCCCCCAAAAGAAATAAAAAATAAAAATGGCACATGGACCCCCAGCTCCGGTTCACAGCCGAGCGCAGATCCATGATCCCGTGATGTGTGAGCCGCTGTGCACACATCGCTGGTGCGACGAGGACACATTCCTCATGAATATGCATATCTTGTCCAGACAATCCTCTACCTCGATGCCCATTCACAAAAAACGTGCCTGATAAAAGAGGCACCATAGGGTAACAAGGGGCAAGCCCCCTCCCTCTGCACGTGCCTGCCACTAAAAAGGGCAAATCTTGCGATTATAATATAGCAATATATGATATGAGCTCACAGGGAAAGATCTAGATTTATTTTATTTCCTTCGTTTCTTTCTTGAATGGAAAATGAAAAAGGTAAACCTCACTCAGAGAATTGGAGGGGAGGTTGCATGATGCAGCGCAATGTTTCCAATCGGGGAACGCCGCCTTACCTGTGGATGGTCAGGTAGAGCCTCATGAGCTCGGTGAACTGGGCGTCGCTGTATCCCAGCATGTTGGTGAAGTTGTGGGACCAGTCCAGGTTGGAGTCGATGGCGCCGATGCTGCTGCCCTCGCGGTACAAGTTGCGGTAGATCTTGGCGGCAACGCAAGGCAGCTTGGCAATCAAATCCATGGAGTCCTCGTAGATGAACTAGAGAGGCCGACGGAGAGGTTTTAAAACACACACACTCAAGGGCATTTTCACAAGGCATGATGGTAAACAGGTAGGCAGACCATGGTACATTATGCCACGTCCCATAAACAAAGCCTACTGGTACAGGTGCAGCTCACCTCCCAGTACTTGGTCTTGGGAACACCCTCGGAATAAGCTCGTGCGAAGCCGCTCTCGCTGTTCAGCGCCGTGATGGCGGCACTGAACTGGGACATGGGGTGCAGGTTCGTGGGGAAGTTGTCCAGCATGGTGACAACATGGGAGGGGAGAGCCGCTCTCTTGGCCCATTCCTTGGATAGCCAGCTCACCTGAGCGATGGAAGCACAACAACAACAACATTGTGACGAGGTAACTTGATGTACTTGGTTTTCCAGTTCCCCAAAAGACATGAAGTGCTCGTTTAACACTTTCAGGTCGATGGCAGGAAAAAAAAGTGACTTGGCTTTATAAATCTCTCTCTACCTCCACGTAATTTTATCATATGCGCGCGGCAAGAAAAATGCCAAAAACGTTAGAATCGCGACTTTCCATTTTAAAGCAATATTATATTTATTAAATAAGGTTAGATTTGGCATTGAGTTAGACTTGCATTTGTTCTGTCTTTCCAAACCAACACCTATTTATCATGTCAATGGCTTCGCGGCTCCTGGATCCACATCCTTCCATTCAGCCCCGATGGCTGCTTTGCATAATGAGTGTGACGTATGGACGGATTCGATAAATCATCATGTCCTGATACTGAGGAAGATTCAGAAGGAAGAAAGAAAGCATTTTGAATCAAGAATTGACCCAGCTGAGGACCCAATAGCTGACGATGAGTAAGTAACATTATTTTTTTTTTACAAGCACAAGCTAACGTTGAAATTATTACTGCGTCTTGTACACCTATTCACTAACGCTAATGTTAGCTAGCCAGAGTACTAGGTGGATTGATTGGTAGCTAAGCTAGCTAGAGACCATTTCATGGAATCCTGTTTGCTGGGATGATATCAAGGTCAAGTTTGCTTACGTTACCGGCGGTAGTTACAAGGTAAAGGGGGATATTTTTCGTTCTTACAGCACATCCAGGCGATAGCTGAAAACAGTAGCACGCAGCCTTTATGCAGCTCTGCTCTCCTCTCAATTTAGTCCTAGTCTGCATTTTACAACCTTTTTGTTTTACTTATGGTTACAGTGATGTTGCGCAAAGTTGCCACACAACAGCCACGTAGTCTTCCTAGACCAGGGGTCGGCACCTTTACTATCAAAACAGCTATTTTTAGGCAAAAAAAAAAAGAAAAAAATAAAAGAAAATAATGAAGCCTTGTAATGAAGGTAACACAGCCCTATTAAGTCTGAATTAGCCTACCAACATGAGCCTTCGTTTTTTTTTTTAATGCAGTCAAGTGCAAATGAGAGGCAGGACACTGAAGAGACGTCTCAGGTGATTTGGCTGCAAGCTGCCGCTGGTGGGAGCCGTGGCTTAGGTTTTGTTTGAACATAGGCGGCGTCACATGCAGCGGGGGGGGGGGGGGGGGGGGTCTGGGCCCCCCCCCCCCCCATAAAATTTAGAACGTGAAACACTTCATTTCCTGCATTCTGCTTAATTTTTGTACAACAACCTGCCTTTGCTGCATCAATTTATTCAATTTATGTTGAAAATTACTTTATTCATGTTAAAATTCTTAAAAAGTACATTTGATCTGCTTTCCGCAGCAGTTCCAAAATGGCTCTTTCTAACATCCCCAGCCGCATACTTTCAACAAATGCAGTGTGTGTGTGTTCTGGGAATGTCTTTCAATATTACCGTCTTTGTTTGCTAATCGCTCGCCGCAGATCAACCATAGCGGTAAGCCAGCAGCGTTGGCGGTGAAGGCAAGCAAATGGGTCACCCGCACAAACTCTTTATGTCAATATGAGTGTGTTCCCCGAGAGCGCGTGCCACCGCAATCCAGTATCCACTCCCAGCTGTCTGCATGCTCGCAAGCTTTGATTGGTTGCTCGACGGGTGAGGACCCGCCTCCTCACTTCCTGTGGTGTGCTTATCGAGCAGATGCGCTCCTTTAAAGCTGGGACTCAGAAAACTTAAACCTACTGATGCACATTTTATTTGACTGAAATGTTAAAACATTTATTATAGGGTGTATAGGCTAGACATTTTTACAAGTGAAGAATGTAAGAATCACTTAAGGCCTACAACAATGACAAATGAAAATTAAAGTGCTCAAAAATTACCATTATTAATTTCCATATCAATTTTTTGGCAAAGCCACAGCGAGCCACTGAAGAGCCACATGCCCTCGGGAGCCGTAGGTTGTCCTAGACGAAGGTATGTTTCCAATGAATTTGCATTATTGTATTGGCGTATTTTGTACCCCCCACCTTGTATTATCTTTTTGAGTCTCATTTTTATTTTATTGATATTATTCTATTCACTAACTGCATTACGTTTTAGGAATCAGATAGTTTCAGTTAGTTAGCTCGGTCGAAATTTTCATGTTCAGTTTAGTAACTATTGTGCATAATCTCCAGGTGCGTTGCAAAGACATTTCATTGCATACATGTATGAACGTATGTATATGTAGGTGACAAATAAACTTCTTGAATCTTGATCTTGTTTGTGTATATATTGTATATATTGTGTATAAGTCCGTAAGCTGGTGAGCTGTATGTAATATGTGGCATTCCCCTGCCTGGTGTGATGTATGGAGTCTGTAGAGATATGTCTTATGTTAAAATCACATTTCCTTACACTTTTTTTTTTACAGTATGACAGCACCTCTACAAGCTGCCACAGAAAATCATCTTGCACCATTTTTTGCAGTTTTTGTATAAAGTTTTCAATAAATCTTTCAAAACTAAAAACATTTCTTGCATTGCTCACTCTCACCACTTCCACTCGCCTACAGCCTCATTCCTTTCACATCACATTTGTCCGACAGAGAGAGGGCCCAGCCTGCTGCAGATCGACACCTCTAATGGCCCCCACCAGGGATCATGAATTTTCAGGTCATTAGCTAATGGCTCCTCTTACACCTTGGGGCCATTGAAATAAAGTTGTCAACAGTTGTGATAAAACCTTGTATTTACCTATTTATACATCGGATTTGATCAACTATTTTGACTTTATATTTAGATAAATATCAGACCACACCAAAATCACAACACTTCTCTGAATTCAGCTTGGACCTAAGAGGGTGAAGCAAAGCGAGGAGATGGAATTGTCCAATGTAGTTGGAAAAGTTAAGATGGTAAGTAAGGTGGGGGGGCTGAAAGTGGGTGAACGAAAACCCAGATCCGATTGATCAGCAATAGAAAAATTCTCCTGCTTTGTAACAAGTAAACTTAGGACTGGCGCTAATATGGGATGACTTCACCCAGGAGAACAGGATGACCAAAATTCAAGAGGTTTATTCGTCACACACATGACACATTCATACATACCATGTCAAACAAGTCTCACCTGCTCTTCGGTGGGAACCTGTCCTGTGACCAGCAGCCAAAAGAGGCCCTCAGGCAGCGGCTCCTGGCCTCCTGGAGCCTTGGGCAGAAGTTTCTGACACTCTGGAATACTGTAGCCACGGAAACGGATGCCCTGCATACCAATAGGGAAACGAGTGTTGTAAAATGGGGGGGAGGTAGCAGTCACTTCAAGCCCACCTCAACAATGCAATTTAAAGATAAAATACTGATGCAAACCATATCGCAATTTTGTTGGCTGATTGTGATTTCTGATTTTTTTTTTTAAGTCTGAACACTTGTGGCCAACTTAGATTTTCATTCAACTGTATGTCCATAATAAAACATTGACTATCAAATAACTTTCACATTGTCGTCCGATCATTTTGAGTTAATATCCGTGAAATCATTTTTATTTTCTCATCATTTGGTCTCATTGGGTATATCTGTCAATGACATATACATTGTGTGATCTGGTCACAATCACGTCATAGGACTGAGTTCCAAAAAAATAAAATACAATGTGGAACGGTCACTGAGTTCCAATAAAATAGAATATGGGACTGTCACCAAGATTCTGTATCATGCAACCTGAAACTCACTGAATTTTAGTAGGACGCAACATATAATTAACATGGAAATGTCCAGTTCAAACTTCATATGAAAGTCTTTCACTTTGAAGTGCAAATATAACTTTCTATTATATTTATATGATTCTTGCCATTCTAAAATAAATTGCAATTAATGCCAAAAATATAATAATAAATGGCCGACTCTTCCCCCTTCACTCACCGCGCATTAAACCAACTAAATCAAATGACAGGTTTTACCAAGTGACCCGTCAAGAACAGAGTCTCAAAAAAAAGAGTCAAACCTTTCATCAGACATGCACTAGGCACAACCAGAGCAAACGCTCTGCTGTAGTGACAGCGACAGATAAATAATTAATCTAATCTTATTAGCTTACCTTGAAGTACCTCCAAACAGCTGACATTTTCTTTCTTTCCCTCCCTTTGAGCGTCACTATGCAACTAGGTAACATTCCATTGGTGTCGGGTTTGAGTATCGAAACATTTTTACCGGTACAGTATAGAGCGTGTCAATTTGACCGGCACAGAATCTGATATATCTGACTCTGATTGGCCAGTCATGGTGAAAATCGGCCAACATTGCGGTCACATTTTTGTGCTTGATTATTACTCCCCCACTTTCCAATTTTAGCAATGCAGTGTTCCGCCTCGGTGGATAATAAAAGTACTGCTGCGCCGCGTATCAGTCGGTATTTAGTGATTGACAGGAGAGGGAGGGGAGGGGTTACAGAACCACAGGATTTCAAAGTGAATCTTTGAAAAAAATAAAAGGATCAAGAACTGGATCCGGACCCTTGGATCGTACATCAATGTCGCCGCTAGGGATGGGCATTAAAATATTTTTTCCCAAGGTCGACGACGGCGCACGTAATTACTAGGGATGCAACAGTACACGGAATGTTATCAAACCGTTTGGTAAGCCCCTACGGTTCAATATGCACATAAGAACCGATAATTGATCGGCAACATCTCACCTTCAGTTAACGGGCAGATGTTAGTAATCCATCCAATGAGTAACTTCCGCCATGTTTGTTTACACTCGCTTCTGTTGTTTGTCTGCTTTGCCTTTCAGTTTAATACTTTGGCGCCGAATTATAGTATTTCTGATTCTGAAGTTGCAAATAACTCTGCATCACAGTAGTAGAACCGTGGTAAGACAGCTTCATCCCACACAATGTGCACACTACTTTGTTCTCGGCTTGGGTAAAATAACACCACACTTCTGTGTCTCGCCGCCATCATATTCTCATACAAGCTCGCTGCCCTGTATGCTACACTTATTAGAGTCTTGGTGGAGTTTCTCGTGAAATGTGTGCTAGACAAAGAGTCTGGGCGGGGAAAAAGTAAAATCAATAATCAACGGGAGAAGGGGGGGAATCAATAGTCAACATCACTGCCTGAGTGAACTAATCGATTAATCATGCCCATCTCTAGTCGGTGCCATATTGGAACAGTCGTGGAGTAGGGACGGAAAAAAAAAATATCCCCCGCCCAAAAAAACTCTCTCTACTCAGTAGATCATAAAACCTTGAATATAAAAACAACTCATTAAAATCGGTTGCGAAATGTAAACGTTATAGTGTTTTTTATCCAGAACAACTGCAGCGTCCCAGTTTACTTATATTTGTTTACAGGCCGGTCTGACACATTCCAATATGGCGGCGACGTTGACGTAGGACTATTCTGGTTTTAAACCTGACACAACCGGCAAGCCAAAGAGCGTATGAGTAGTTTTTAAGTCCTCATCTGGTGATTTGTTTCGTTCTGGCGGTGCACTGATAGAATTACAACTCCTAGCAGCTCTATGGCGACGCATGTTATATACGTCGGAATCAGGACGTCTTATTTTGGGGACACACACAGCTGAATGGCTGCTACAATCAGGGACGGTTTTACCAACTCCAACTGCCAGTTCCTATACACTCATTGCCCTTAACAGGTCAATTATTTGCCGAGTTTTAATTCTCAAGGAGGCAGACCATTAAATTAGCACAATAAAACGGTGGGTTCATGGTCCAGCGCAAGCTATGGAATGGAATTTGGATCGGCACGTAGATCGGCAAAGTCCATCCGACGTCCAATAAGCGAATAAACAGTTAATTCAGGCTTTAATAAAATGTGTGATTGCGAAAAGGGAAGGACTTAGTTTCTGATAACTAAAGTTATATTAAAAGCAATTCCTCTGAACTGAAGTTAAAAAAAGAAAGAAAAGAAAGAAAGTCAGGCATGTCAATCTGAATGCCATGTAGCTGTGCTATTGTGTCGATCTAAGCAGAGTAATTAAAAATAAGTAATTAAAGCCTTGACCTTCGTGTTATCTTTGACCATTAAGAATACCAACCTCATCTGGATCCAACACAGAAGTCTCATACACCAGACCCTTCATTCCTCTCATCCCACCATAGACCTGTAGAAAAAGAAAACCAAAGACACATTATCATTCTACATAATCTGGGCTACTTCAAACTAGACATTAACTTGCAACTTCTGAGGTAAAGGTTTCTATTACTGCGTAATGGAAAATGTGGTTTTTGATCACATGACAGATAGGTGACACAAGTGTGCAATGGAAAATTATATATCCTTCTATTCAAGCAAAGGAAAATCATTTTGGTATTTCTTGTATTTTCAAATTCAAACTGAAGAGTTGCTGTTCAAGCGATCTTTCATATAATGAAGTAATTCCTCAAAAACCCATTGATGGCCTGTAATAGGTTGTCAGGGGTGATGTGAATGACAAAAAGAACAAGATGACATGGCTGCAGTGGTGTGTGTGTGTGTGTGTGTGTGTGTGTGTGTGTGTGTGTGTGTGTGTGTGTGTGTGTGGCCAAGTAGGGTTTCCTCACAATCAAGGGAGATTGAGAACAACTTTTGTATCCTGCATCCTTAGAGTCTAACCAATACAGTGAATATTATGGATAAACCAGTTAGGGGTTAGAAAACACATTTGGACCATGTAATCAGCTTCATCCTAATAGTATGGATGTTTTCAACATTTACAAATATTTTCTTGTGTTTTCTTTAACCTTTCCCGTAATCATGCTTTTAATGCATTGTTGCATTTGACTGTGATTTATTTTTTTTATGTGATGTAAAGTGTCTTTGAGTACCTTGAAAAGCGCTACAAATAAAATGGATTATTATTTATTATTAATACTGCAACATTCTGAAACAGCTTTATTATTTTTTATAACAAATAAACTTCCCTTGAATATTAATTTGTCTGGTCTTTTATTACTTATTAATATTATTGTATATTCCCGGGAACAGATTATCGCACAACAGTTCCTAATCAGCCCCATCACCACCATTTTTTGGACGCTACTCTTTCAAAAACATGTCTACTTTGATTTGACTAAAAGTAGTAGATATTTGTTTGTGGCCCTTGGAATACTCAGAACCTTGAGTTCCTGAAAACCAAAACAGCTTTAAATGTTGTGGCTGCAGTACTGCGTAATAGGAGTTACTCACCATATCAACATTAATTTGCCCAATGTTGGTTTTGCCATATTGCTGTTTGAAGTTCTTGATCCTGGTCTGTTCTTTGGGGATAAGGTCTGCCAGAACATCCTTCAGATTCTGTAAAAATGTAATTAGGTGTGGACTTAAACCTTTGTGAAACCCTCTATTGATAAATACATGTCTAAAATGAACTGGGGTCAGTCAAAGTGGTCTTGAAGAAACATTGGATTTGACAGAAATAATTTCAACAGTCATGCAAACATTAAGCGAAAACATTGTATAAGAGTGCGATAGTAGTCAGTATTGAAGAAAAAGTAGGTTAGCAAAGAAACTTGGAAAAATGTCTCTACTTTAACAATACTTACAGTTGATGTACTGGCATGTCTGGAAGCCACAAGGATGGAGGTGGCATTCTGAGTGAAAGACAAGAAACAGCAAATAGGATTTTAGGACTCAATACAAAAATCCAGCAAAGATGACAACACCAGGGCTTCAGACTAACTTTTTCCACTAGTAGTACTGGTGCTCCCTCCTGAAAATGTTAGGAGCACCAGCACAAAACATAGAAGAACCACTGAAATCGACTTGCACAAATTCATATTGTTTCCATCTTAACTGTATTACTGACATATGCTTTGGTAATAAACATACAATTTAGAGAAAACAATGTGCTGTTCTATTTTAAAGGAAAGTCACAATTTTGAAGAAGTATCTTAAACAGAAAAAATCAAATTAAATTGTGCTTTTGAAAACATAGTATTCCAAATAATAAATGAACAAATGTAAACACAAGGTAAGTGGTCAGTACATTAGTGTCATTAACAGGCATGAGCCTCAGCTCTCTGCCTCTCTCTCACACACAGGCTGTAAAACAACGGTAAAATAATTTAATGCTATTCAAATTTAAAAAAACAAATGACGTTCGAAATTGAAAATTAACAGTACGTGTTTCAGAAGAATTTTTTTTTTTTTTAATGAAAATGTTGCACGCATACATCCACAGACATCCTCTTTGTGCTCACAAGTAAATGAGCTTTGTGCAGGCAGGGCCAGCTCTTCCTAGGCGATATAGACAGCCGCCTAGGGTGGCATCACGAGGAGGGGTGCGGGGAGGGAGCAATCGGGCACAATTGGCTCACCTGTCTCCCTCTCTGACGGTGCGCATTGCCAGCAATGCGCGTGCCTGCGATCGACACGCCAAAACAGTGGTTTTATTTTAGATGGAGGTTATTTTATCTTATGTCTCATTATGGAACAAAACAAGCACTGTGCGTAATGGGGACACTTTCTTCGTGACTCCAACTGATTTACGATGACGACAAAAAAAACGACAAGGTCGCAGTCCGGAGCCCTGAACACAAATTAAAACACAGAAAGGTGGACTTGTACAATCAACCTGTGTGAAATATGATAAGCAGAAAAATGTTGTTATGGCTGCCTTGGCTGGTCACCATAACAGTCTCTTTGGGAGAAATCTGCTGATTTGGCTACATACAAACTTATTTTATAGCAAAAAAAAAAAAAAAGCAGACAATTACGACTTCTAAGCATGCGGTGTCCAGTGTGACGTGCCACCAGCAGATGGATTTTTGTAAGAGCAAATTCCTTAAAGGGGACATATTACGCAAAACTATGTGCTGAACGAGTCGGTATGTACCGACTGACCCGGTATTAAATGGGTGCAGGGCTTAATTATTAAAGACAATAGTATCGATAAGCTCCAGCGTCACCGGTACCGTCAACGGTATTTGAGAATGTAAGAATTTTTTTTTTCTATTTATTTAGGCTATATAACCCATTACCAAAGATTAAGATATTGGTCTCAGAAGCATTTTTGCATCAGAAGAGACATCTCACCTCTCTCCCGCTCCATCGCCAGAGACGTGGAGATATGCAGAAGGAGGGGCGGGGTCTGCTCCCTCTGCCTGCCTCCTACACAGGCACAAGCGCGCAGATTGCACCTTGATCACCCTCTTTCCATGCATAAAGCGTAGAAAATAAAGCAGTGTTAATTCTGCTCTTCGTTTTAGTTTTTCCTCTTAAAAAAATAAAAAAGAACCAATAAGAGTACCATTAAAGTACCGAATCAATATTGTACGAATAGTGGTACCGTTAAAATCTTAACCATACCCATCCCTATTCATACCCCGTTCCTCCAAATAAAAACAACTAATTACACACCATTTTTAGTTGTTTTATTTTGGGAATGGGGCACGGCGATCAGGGCACATGAAAAGCTGTGTTTGTGTCTGGACACGCATGATTCACACATGTTCAAATATATTTATGATTCCCCTTATTTATAATGTCACTGAAATGTTATCCCTGTGCATTTTGTAAGCTTCTATCTGTATTTTATCCTGTTATTTGTAATGCACACTGACTGAAAAAAAAAAACCAACAAAAAAAACACACAAAAAAAAAACGACCGCTCGACTTGAAGAATCTCAGTCCGACGGATGGATTCTTGACGGATGCAGAGCTTCAGTTATCCGGTAATTACCGTTTAGTACAGCAGAATTTCAACAAGAGCTGGGCGATAACGCAATTACGATAATTATCACCTTACTTTTTTCCTCAATGTCAAAATAATGCAAAGGTAATGGTTCAGAAGCAGTTCGCCACAGGGTTTTCAAAATTAAACTGGATTGTACTTGGGATAGTAGGAGGGATTATAAAGGCTCATGGCGAGCATCGATGACGATAGCCTGGGTTACGAAAGTGCTTGACTGGTGGCCAGTGATCTTTCCACAAGATAACAAGGAAGAACTCGCAGCTGAGCCTGCAACTGCAGCGCCGCGTCACTGAAACGGGACTCCCTGCTCGACAGTCAGGGGCGGGGGGGAGGGGATCGAGGGGCATGTGGGCAGCTTGCCCCAAGCCCACTCGGTGCAACCTGGGCTTCACAGTTACAACTGTACTATGGCTTTAGAGGTTCACCACAGAAAGGCAAGATCTCACGTCACTTTGGTTACACATTGTCCTCACAGCTGAATGGATTACACCCATGGTCGTGTATATATTTAGCGCACAACTAACTACTTGCATTCACCTGCCTGACAGGTAAGGCAGGATTACACTTGCTTACACCTGTACCTCACATTCATGGTCAAATCCTTATAGCACAACTGATGAAGCAATATTGAATGCAGACAAAAGTAGAGCTTCGCCCATTAGTGACTCACGTGAAGCACGAAGCCTCAGCGCGAACCAGAATGTTGAAATCACTTCTGAAAAGTTCACTTGCTGCACATACGTTAAGTAGACGCATGTTAAACCACTTTGCCACCGAATAGGGAACGATTTTCGGTGCCAATCCCTTTGTGTGACAATATCTAAACGGCCAAACGCAGCTTCTGAACAAACATGACAGCTGATAAGGCAAACAGGTCAACAAAGGTTAACGTGACTATGGGTCAGGCACCGCTTCCGAATTACAAGGATGATAATAAGTTGTATGTAGAAAGTCTAGACAGTGTCTGAAGTGAGTCTGCATCTAAGTAAATCATCAGCAAGATTACAACGCATAATAATAAAAAGACCATAATCATCCCATTCTAAGCTTTTAGAGCCGTTGTGTGTTCATTCTGGTGAAAATGTAAATGTATACTGAGAATAATTCGCTCTGATTGCTGTTAAATGCTTGAACACACTCACTAATAAAATTGCTTTCTAGGAAAAGGCCAAAGTTGTAAATAGAACAACAATTTTCTATTGTGGAGCTCTGAAAAGACATATGCTTGAAATATCCACCTGAAGGTCAAAGCAGTTGGAAGGATAGCTAGCTTGGAGGTGCTTGAACCGGGCAGAAAAGCATTACCCTGGATAAACACAGTCGCAGTAAGAGCACAATCATGTTAAACACAGCGATGGCTCTCAACAGACCACGCAGAGGGATCCGTCCGGGGTGCGACAATGAAGCCAACGCTAGAGGCTTCCCCCATGCTAATAGCAGCCGGTTCTCAACCGGCTGCCGTGGTACGCCCACCCTTTTTTCCAGCGCTCAACCCCTGACGGATTCATGATTCACAATCTGTCGAATGGATGTTGAGGCGTTTTCTATCTTGGCTTGCCAACGCGCCCTCGCCCGGGTTAGCCAACAAGCTAACTCTTATGAACGCGCTTGGGGCTAGCTTAGCGACCGACCGGCTAACGCTCCCCGGGGAAGCGAACGTCAGTCGTGGGGGGGGGGGAAAGAGACGGCAGCGAGCGTCCCGAGTTCTCTCACCTTCGGGTTGAGGAGTTTGGGCGCTAGCCGACTGACGGTGAGAAAAGACATGGCGTCCGTGTGCGGCGTGGGCTTCAACTACTTCGTCTATCAGCGGGAGAACCGGGGAGGCAGCGCGCCGAGGAGCAGGTTGAAGGTGCCCCTCCGGAAAGCAGAAGGTTGAAGAGAGGGATCCGGGCCCACAGCTAGACGGACAGCTGATTGGCCGGCGGGCGGAACGTAACGGCGGCGTGAGGCACTCTGATTGGCCGGCCGGCTGTCTGCTGTGCGCTGATTGGACAGCGCTCATCTCTCCTCCCCCCCCCCCCCCCCTCCTTCTCTCGCAACGGCTCAAATCGGGAGCGTTCCGTCGATGGTCGATTCGATCCTTTTCCCCGGGATTCGGCTCCGGACGAGTCACTCGATTAAAAGAAAAGAAAAAGAGTCGATCTTCCGATTCCTCGTACTATGACGGTCGGCGAGCGATGAACCAGCGGGCGGGAGAGTCGTCAACGCAATTCTCACGAGGATCATTCTGCTCCGTCACATTTCTATTTTTATTTTAGTGGAAATGATGCAGACTGTGGATCCACGGTGTCCGCTGAGTTTGGAGACGCAGAGTTGAATGCAACCAATGGAGACCTTTAATGTGGGAATGCGGAATATAACGCCGATAACTGAACTGGCGACAGAGGTCAGGGGTCGCGTGAAGTGACAGAGGGGAACACGAACCAGCCGCTTAAGTACCCCAGGAACACCTCTGTGACGCTGTGACTTTGGGAGTGGGAAATTCCGCAGGCAGGAGAGATGGAGGCCTGGCCTGGAAGGGAGACAGGACGGAGCGACAGGATCTTAGGCCTCATTTCTCTCAAAATATTTATTTTGGAAGAGAAATGCAAAGTGTACAGTAAGTCAATTTGCATTTTTGGGCGTCAACCGACGTTGGAAAAACAAACCTTGCAGTTTCAATTTAAATCCTGGGGCTTCCACACAACACAGACGATTTTACGTTATTATTATTTTTTGCCGCTTTAAGTGTGAATTTTAGAGAATGTTTGCAATGTCTTATTTGGAGAAACATTTGTGGAAATAGAAGTCAGTGTGAAGTCGTCAAACACCAAAAAACGCCTGTTGCCTGGTTCAAATGCGACCAGGGCCAAATTAATCCAAACCATTTCTTTGTTGTAAAACAAATTCTTCATTATTTATTTCTCAAAGTGTGTTGGAAAATCTTCTCGTCGGACATTCTGTTTTAAAACGACTGCATGCAGTTCCCCAGTACGAAGCGCGGCTCGGTTCAGCTTACCCCAGTACCGATGAAGACCTCTGCATTGTGCACTTTAAATTTTAAAAAGACCTAATTCAATTTTTACAATGTACAAAGAAACGTTTGAAAATTTCCAAATGTATTGAAACATACAGTGTACTATACAGATAAACATACACGGATTGTAAAATGTCTTGAGGTGGTTTCACATGTTTCTCCTCGCCGCTCCCAAAACACCCGGATCTGACGTGGCGTGGATCACCTCAGGAGCGGGATCATTCTTTACCACACTGATGCAAGTGACACGTATATAATCAGTAGTAAAGTCTGAAATGTATTTGGCACAATCATTTTGTTTGATTAAGCTGGATTATTACTATTATTTGTGTACATATAACCCAGTTGGACCTGCAGAAAATACAGAAGAATGCACGGTTGTAAACTACTCCACATCATGCAGCCGTTACGACATGCACGTTTTTGACTATTTTGTAAACTTTTTGGAGAACGCGTCCGTCTCCACAGCCCGCACCTTCTCCCCGGGCTCATGTTGACGCACGACGACACAAACGACCTGTGGGGGGAGGAAGGGAAGGGACGGATGTCAGTTTGTCACAAGTTGGAGGAGGAGGAGGAGGGAGCTCTGGCGAGGTTGGTCCCCGTTTCGCTGTGCTTCTGCGGCTGGCGTTTCCACGCCGAAAGTGATGCGTAAGATGGTACACAGTCCTCTCGGAGCGTCTTCCCGCCCTCGGCTCAGTCGTCGTCGTCGTCGTCGTCCTCTGGCTCCTCTTTGGGGAGGACGCTGTGCCGCAGGCAGGTCTGGAGGTAGCTCACGAGCGACCGCTGGAAGTGCTGGACGCTGCGGAGCTCGCTCAGCGTGTGGCCTTGGTCCGGGTAGAGCTGCAACGAGTAGTTGGCCTCCACCTTCACTAGGCGGTTGAGGAGCTCGGCGCTGTGCTGGAAGTGAACCCTCGCTGCACACACACACACACACACACACACACACACACACGCAGAAAACGAAAGTAATTTACATTCAAATCCAACATAGCAACCGCAGAATCTCTGAATAGTGCGGACCATCTCACCATCCGCAGTTCCGTGAAGTATAAGGAAATTCTCGTCTTTGAGCTTGTTCGCTTCCTCCAGCAGAGACGCCATCTGAAAAGATGCGCAGAACCGTGCAGAGATGAATAAATCAATTCATCGTGATGTCAATATGTCACCCAGACCCTAATTGCAGAGCTGGCTCCAGTGTCACAGCTCACGCGTGTCACCCCTCACCGAATAAGTGTGTTCCTCCTTCGTTGGAAGGCCTAAGTATCTCTCTGAGAAGGCCGCACCTAAATGTGTGGGAATACGTTATATGTGAGTATGTTGATGTTTGAATCTGTTCATGTTTTATTCATTATGTTATGCCATCCTTTACTTTCCCCCCTCGAAACCATATTATTGTTGGATGATCGGAACTCACTATAAAGTCTGAAGTCAGTTATAGGAGCCACGGCAGCCGTGCACTGAAATAGCCTGTCCGTCGCAGCTAACATTTTAAGGGTTAAATAGCCGCCATATGCCTGTAGAAAAAGAAACAAAAAGCCGTAAAATATACAAACACGGCTATTCTAAATAGGTTGGTGTTATTAAGCTGCCAAATTATAAAGAAACAACAAGACTGCAACCTTGCCATAGAGGGCCATTCGCCGATCATCAATGTACGGTAATTGCATTAACCACCTGTTGAAAGACACCGTGAACAGCCAATTTAGTGATGTAAAATACATAATGGATTGTCACTGTTACATGTCCTCAATGGCAAATGATATTTAAGTGGGACACTGACTCCACGACTCCCAGGTGATCTTTGACTCTCAGAGAGCTCAGCTTGCGGGGATCAACAGCCGAGGTCTTCTGTCCACGGCCGACCCCGCTCCTGCCGTCCACCCAGGCTAAGGCCACGCCGTGTGTGCTGGAGAGGACCTGGGGCCAGCCCAGGGCAAACTCCTCCGTCACCGACTGACTGCCGGGGACTCCATCCCTGAGGGCAGCGAGGGAGGCAGGATTTAGCTGGCAAGGTCAGAGGCTGGAAGGAATGAATAACTAGGATCTGGAGCAACACAATCAACGTAATCAACCCATGCACCGGAAAAAAAAAAGCTTTGATGCCGTCGGCCCTGCATGACCGAGCAAAGATTTCACAAAAGCGTTATCACTCATCATGTGACTCCGTGGCGTCACGTGACTCCGTGGCTCTTACACAATGATGAGGAGCGGGTGCAGGCCGGCCTCGTATCCCTGCGGCAGGGACAGCTTCAGGTGCAGATCTGCACAAAGCGCACAGGGGCACTGGTTAGATAACTCCACAACTGGAGCGATTTGAAGAACCGCAAGCGAGCTCGGCTGTAGTGTCGTCACCGTTGGATACGGCAACATCGTAATGGCAGACTGCCTTATGCAGATTTTAAAGGATGATTTCAGTCCCATACCATGGTTGTCGGCCGAAAGCGTCCGGAAGACGGTCTCGGGGAGATGTTTCTCCTCCAGGGCTTCAGCCAAAGGACTGTTGTCCTCCAGAACAATGTACCCTAGACAGTGATAAACACCAGGGGGGTAAAGAGCACATTCTCTGATAGAGAATAAAGCTATGTGTGAGGGACAATATCTTTAATCTCTTCACGTCGCCAAATAAAACCGCATTAAACGTGTGAACGTGACAGAGCTGAAGACAGAGGGCAGTGTTCACAAGCGAAAGTTGGAATCTGTTGGATCTGGCTGGGTTGTTTATTCAGTATGGCGCCAATATTTGCTTGACTGTACCACCCTCTCCAGGCGGTTGTGGGAAATAGCAGCGGCTGGGTGGGGGTTGCTGGGGTTGCTGGGGGGATAACATTATTAGATAAGCAGATGCAACACTTACCGGAGGGATCCTTTGTACGGTGAACTGTGACTTTAGGGATTCCGGGGCCTGGGAAGCAGATCAAAGGGGAAACTTAGCAAATCAACTATCTGAGAAGAAAGCAGCTTTCAAGGTCTTCATCTTGGCATATGTGTATGGGATTGTTTGTTGTGTGTATACTGTATAATTTGTGAGTGTATGTCTGTGTGTGTGTGTGTGTGTGTCTGTGGGGGGGTTGGTTGTTTTCTGTGCTGCGTTTACCTAGGCAATAGAGAGTGAAATGGGTTTTATTTGGGCTGAATTCAGCTTTGAAGAAACTGCACCCGTCTATGAGATTACAGGAGAGGCACTGGCGCTGAAAGACTCCATTCAGGTCCACGCTGAGAGATAAGAGAGGATCAGGGTTATTGACCGCGCCGGAAGAATGGGACATTTTCACGCCACTCTTTCATGCCCTCCCCCCGGCATGTCCGATTGATTTCCCACACATAGAGCTTCGTAATTATAAGAAAAAGAAAGAAAACAAAACATTGACCTAAATGACTTCTAAGATCAAATGAGGGGTCGATACTTTTAAAACGAAAATCTGTAGTACAGATTGTGCTCTCAGGCCCGGTCTATACGTAATTGGGTCCCACCACAACGATCTATACGCCACTAGGCCTCATCGCTGATATCGTTTAAACCACTCTATCTGGGCTTTTCTGTCGTATTCGGCTCCCGCACCTCAAAGTTATGACACCCACCCCAAACTAATATGAGAACTACTGTATCAGGTGGACAAGAGAGGAGACAAGCACATTCATCACAGGTGACGGGGTGGCCCTCGTGTCTCTGCCACTTCAGCACCGCAGAGGGTCCCTGTCCGCCGGCTTCCTGGCTGCCTCCCACAGAAACACATTAACCCGGGCTGTCTGCCTGGAAGCCATTCAGGACCACACAATGCCTGCTCTTGCCCTCTTTAACAACCCTGCTTCTGAGTGATTAGTAATGCTTTGTGTATTTACTGTCGTTTTCTGGTGCTTCGAATAATGAATTGCTGGGTTATACACAGACGGATGGGCCATCACCAAAATGAATCGAAAGCCCGCTTCACACCGAATAAGACAAACGACAAGAACAAATCGGAAGTCGGTTCATTACTGTGGAGAGGCCGGATTCAGCTATGACGTATATCCGCGTCCGATCGAGGCTCTGGGATGCGTTCGAAATCTTCAACTCCTGCGACAAGTTTCCGTCCGACACTACGACCGGACATGACGACGTTGATTTATTTGTATTGAAACTGGGCTTAAAACGAAGCAAACAAAATAACGTGTGTGTATTTCTTTTCACTTTCGTTTCAAACTCCCATTCATGGAAAATGGCAAATATCCAGCTGAGCAAACTACTACTGGAAAAAAACGAGCTCTCCCATTTTCTCTGACATTTAGTGATGCGAAACCCAGACGCAGTTCACCTGGCGGCCACTAGGGGAGGATCCGACGGTCCTATACGATTACGCAATTGGTGTGAAGTGGGCTTAAATCTTTTCTTTTCTTTTCTTTTCTAATTGAAAAATTAGCAAATGAAAATCGTGAATCCATTGACCTATTTGGAGTTGTACCCTGTTTTTTTTCCCCATTGATAGCTGTTATTTCCATTTCGTAATTCAAAATTGAAGGTATCATTGCATTTTGTTTGACAATGGTGAACAGGTCCAACATTTATTTATTTTACGTGCAGGCGTTCTCACCTGTAAAGGTGTCGGCTTTGCCTCGATTTTTCTGTGCTCAGGAAATATCTGGTAAACAGACACAGGATCCAAACACCGATTAACATTCTCGCCCCTGCTGCAAAATCTACCAGTAAATGTACATCACATTATCACAAATTCGTAGTCACCATTAGGAACTATAAGTAAGACATATTTACCCTCCATGCACTTGGACATAAATGGAAAGAAAGAACACTGTGAAACATTTGTGGGTTGTTTGAAGGCAAAAGCTACACACC
>NC_137194.1:17067785-17080285 GCF_960531495.2 Zeus faber | reverse complement strand
TGACAACGTGGTTCAACGTCAACCGTGTTTGTGTGTTCTGCCGAAGTTGGTATTCCAGATAGTATTAGCTTTCAAAATTCTGAGAATTTTTCCCAGAACAATAACAACAGTGTTTGAACGGGCCCCCTGGACCCCTAAAAATAACAAGCAAGTGTCAGGCTTACCAGCTGGTTCCCCTGAGGGCCCCAGGCGGCGTACTGAAGCGCTGCCTGCTCCCTCCCCGGTGGGCTGAGCTCCACAAGATCCCTGGAACACACACAAAGACTCCGACGTAAACCCTCCATGCGGACCGTCCCGTTTTAACCCACTGGCAGAAGGAGGGAGAGGGAGGACCTCCGGGATCCAGTCCATGCCCAGGCCCTGAGCTTTGTTAAGGAGAGACTTTGTGAGAAAAGGGAACAAGATGCCGAGTGGAAGAAAAGACAAAACTATGAATGGGGCTGGTTCATGCAAGGGTGCAACCTTTCCTCTTCGACCTTTCACAAATTGTATCTTCCAGGCAAACATTTTCTAGCAAGGCATTCTCAGGCACACCGATCAATAGTCCTGCTCGAAAGTCCCTCCATCACAGCCTTGCGCGAAGATACAGATTCCTGGTTTCAACCACAGCGACTATGGAGACTCCCACTGTTGGAATGATGCTGGAGATGATTGTCAGGCAGTTAACTGAATAGCACATTATGAACTCTGACCTGGATATTGAACCCGGCAAGTTCTTTAACAAAGAAGATGTGTATGTTTGGCGGGGATATGGCGTTCTTTTTTTTTTTGTTCGATGGGGACACACTTGACGGAAGTCGTTTTAGTCTGCGGGCCTGCTTGCATTGGCAACGATCATGCCCAGTGCAGCCCATGCAAGAGCATTCACAGTGCTACCTACCCATCAGCCACAGCGTAGGTAGCATAGGAGGCTGTGAAGGACTGAGAGAACACCTGAAAGAGGTAGAGCACATGGTGCACACAGGTGTGCTGCACTTAGCTGAGAATACACTAAATCACACACACACACACACACGCACACACACACACATGCGCGCGCGCACACACACACACACACACACACACACACACGCGCGCACACGCGCACACACGCACAGACACACACACACACACACACACACCCTCTCTCTGCATGCATTAGATCCATATTAATGCAGGCACGTTAACTGCATATATACAGAATCTAATGAGAACGATGCTCATGTCAGCCTTAAAATGGGGATCACGAAAGCCAGGTCGGCCATTTTATTCACATTTCATCATCTCGCGGATCAGATACGATTAATACGGAAGCTAATACCAGATCGCCTTTACAGCTCGCTCTGAATGAAAGAGACAGGTTAACATTAACGACATCATGTAATTTGTGGGAGAGCAGAGACTGTGACGGGCCCTTCTGAGCGAGGAGCGTAATTGCAGCTAACATCCTTCCCCAGTGACTGAAATCCATGATGGCGACTGTTCTGCATCCCTGACACCGGCATCAGCAGATCACTGATACTTAAATTAGCATCGAAGAAGACTGCAGTTCAGAATCAATGACTGTTAAGGTGTGTGTGTGTGTGTGTGTGTGTGTGTGTGTGTGTGTGTGTGTGTGTGTGTGTGTGTGTGTGTGTGTGTGTGTGTGTGTGTGTATGTGTGTGTGTGTATGTGGGCGGGTGTGCAGGTGCGTGTTAAATGTAATTGATCACAACGCCACCTGATTAATTCTTGGTAATATATTGATCGCTACCGTTCTTTTCTTGAGTCAATATCGGGAAGCATGCCATTTGCCGCCTGGCCTCTGAGAGTCCCTAAAAAAGTTAAATGTCCCAACTTGTCTACCGCACAGTTAACAATGAAATGGGATTAAGCTTGCATTTCTTTTGGCCCCCCTCCCAGCTATAAAATGCCGGGATCAAGGAAAAGGCCGGAAGGAAAAAAAAAAAAAAAAAAAAAAAGCCTGCGGGGACATAAAAGAGAAATAAACAGCGGCGTCGTTTTTCGAAATGAAAGTGCAAGCTGTGCAGAGAAAGACAAGTTGGTTGTTTGGTTATTGTTTTTTTTTTGCGGAGCCAGGGCTTTGCCGCAGAAGTTTGCATTACACCGCAGCTACGTCATGGGAGAGGCCATCAACGCAGATTATCTGTGTGTGTGACGGCGAGAATAAGAGAGAGTTGGCAGAGAGAGAGAGAGAGAGAGAGAGAGAGAGAGAGAGGGTCTAGGAGAGGCAGAGTAAATTCTAACGCGGCTGCCAAGTATGTGTCATAAATCCTCCAGATCCCCCACCAACTCCTTGCCACCATACCGGGGTGGGCGGCGCGTTCACACGTGGGATACGGCGCAGAGATTACAATCGCCAGGGAACGAGGGCAGATATCGGCTGCTATTGGCTCCCGCGCACTGCAGGACACGAGGAAAAGGGGGATAACAGCCCGGCCCCCTCCAAACCCCCCCAATCCTATTGTTACAGCATTACAGGCTCCACACTACGCCCCCCCTTTCGGCGACCAGCGCCCGGGATGCTGCCGTCTGCAGCAGATACGACAAAACACAATTCCGTTTTTTCAGTCCTGTTTAAATCCCGCTTTCATGACCACGACGTGACTTCCGAGTCGTCCATGTCGCCACCTGTCTGATTGAACCCCAAAACCCGCCTCCCCCGCCCACACTCATATACTGTATGGCGGTGGAAAGATCCGGGTTCAGAGAGACAAATTTCCACTCAGGGATTTCGGGTCAACCGCGCCAATCAGCAACAATCAGTGCATTTACTGAGTGAAATCAGCGGGACCTGGCGAGAGAGAAAACACGGCAGGACTGCTACTTTCTGAACCTGGGATTGAGATCGGAGGTTCTCTCAGGTGAATTCTGCTTTTTTGGCGGCTTTTTATTTATTTATTTTTTATTTTTTGAATGTGGCTATGCAGTACCTAACTCACGTCTAATTCTACTCCCTGAAACAAAATCCATTTTATTTTTCGCCCACCAGGTGCACAAAACCTCCCTTAAGCCTCAAGAGCTAATACAAAATCCTGAGAAGCCTTTTAACTTCACCCACGGCTCACTCATCCATTCCCCCCCGATTGCAGCTCGCTCCTTTTAGCATCTCTGTCATTCTTTTATACCCGTGGTGATTGATTTTTCGATTGGATGGGGTACCTGAAGGTGAACGGTGCAAATCACATTTTTCTTTTCTTTTTCTTTTTCTTTCTGCGAGTGGATTTCTCTCCCCTGCTCTAAAGCACTCTCTCTCTCTGTCTCTCTCTCTCTCTCTCACTCTCTCGCTCTCTCTCTCTCTCTCTCTCTCTCTCTCTCTCTCTCTCACTCTCTCTCTCTCTCTATCTCTCTCGCCCGCTGATTGTCTGCCATTCAGAGCAGCGCGCAGTTCCCCTCACCAATAAGGGAAGCTGGCGATGGCTGCAAACTGCTTCAGTCAGCACCCGCCCACCCCCGCCCCCCCAGAGATGGACAAGAGGAACTCCCCCGCTCAAAAGACCCACATCCACACAAATACATATATATATATATATATATATATATATATATATATATATATATATATATATAAAATATATATATATATATATATATAATTAATTATATTCCAACACGAATACCTATGGTATTTGTGTTTTTCTTTTTTGTATTTTAGTATCTTACAACAGATGTAACAACCAGTAAATCATTTTGTCAAAACGTGTTGATTACGAATGCTCCTTCCATTGATAGATACAGTAGATAGATAGATAGATAGACAGATAGATAGATAGATAGATGGATAGATGGATAGATGGATAGATAGATAGATAGATAGATAGATAGATAGATAGATAGATAGATAGATAGTCATCCTCCCTGATCTCCCAGTATTTATATTTGTTTTCATGTTTTATGTTCATCTGGTCATTTCCTCATGTCACGTCACTGACCTCCATGTCATTTCAGATCCGCACATTCCCTTTTGCTTTGCTGTCACTCCCTTACCTATCTGTTTGCTGTACCTTCAGTCCGAAAACCTCTGCCTGTTCCCATGGACCCTGATTCTCTGCCGGTTTCCATGGACCCTGATTCTCTGCCTGTTTCCATGGACCCTGATTCTCTGCATGTGCCCATGGACCCTGATTCTCTGCCTGTTCCCATGGACCATGATTCTCTGCCTGTTCCCATGGACCCTGATTGTCTGCATGTGCCCATGGACCCTGATTCTCTGCCTGTTTCCATGGACCCCGATTCTCTGCCTGTTCCCATGGACCCTGATTCTCTGCCTGTTCCCATGGACCCTGATTATCTGCCTGTTCCCTGCCGGATAAGTTTTCCTTTTCGACTGATCTCCTGGTTTTGACCCCTGCCTGTTTTTTTGGAATAAAACTTGTGGTCTTTGACTTCTTACCTGGCTGTTTTTGTGTCGTGCTTATGGGTTCATGTCCGTTCTGAGCCAGTGAGCGTAACATAGATACTGTAAATAGAGGACTTGGTTTAATAATGCAAATGATCTGTTTGTTCTCCGTATCGCTGCAGCTAAACCCTGGTTACAAACCACATGCGAGTGTGTGTGTGTGTGTGTGTGTGTGTGTGTGTGTGTGTGTGTGTGTGTGTGTGTGTGTGTGTGTGTGTGTGTGTGTGTGTGTGTGTCTGTGTGTGTGTATGTGTGTGGACTCTCATAAGCTTCTCATTAAAATTCCCCACTGATCCGGCGGGGCGATTTCATTACTGCAGCCCCAACTTTGCCACTCCATCTTTTACAGCCCCCTCCCTCCCTACCTTCCACCATCAGCCAGTTTAAATATTCACTGCCCCATATGTTTCCCCCGTCGTCATGGGGCTGTCTCTTTACGGAGCCACAGAGTGCTGCATTGGCACAATCACACTCGCTCTCCCACTCCATCCCTCCCTCCGCCTGTTGTGGTTCCTTCCTCCTCCTCCTCCACCACCACCCACTGACTGGTTTAGGATGTGATTACTATGCATGTTGCTGTTGTTCCACGGTCACCGGTGGCCTCGCAGACACCTAACAAGGCTGCAAAGGGAGCGGGGGGGAACAGATTGTTTGAGATGGAGAATTTATTCTCATGCACGTCCTCTACGGCCCCCCGGATCCGTTCGCTTACAATTTTTCCGTTACGTTTCCCTTCAATCTGACCACGGCAGGGAACTTGGACCAAACTCACCTGTCGCATATTATACGCCAAGAGGACGAACCTCTTGTCTGCGGACACGTAGAATTTATTCGCTCCGAGGTCCTTGGGGGGAAAGAAAACAGAAGAAGGAAACATCGACTTTGAATCTTTGAGCTCACAGTGTTGCGGCCACAGTGGGTCTGAATGTGTGGGAACTACGCTGTGTCTCAGCGAGAGGAGGCTTCATTCCTCATTTCATGTTCCTATTCATGCACAATATATATTTTTTCATTCTCGGATTAACATCAAGCGGTGGTGATGACACACCAAGAGTCACCACTCGGGGGGGAGCAAATAAAGGTGGAGCGACGTCTTCTCAACTTGGCAACGCAACCCCGCGCTTTGGCTCCACGGTAGCGACCTACATAAGCCTGTCAGCGCGAGCCGAGGCGCCGCTCCGAACGAAGCCGCTGCTCGGGAAGTCTCTTTGAGCGGACATGTCGAGGGGCTTCATGCGGGGAAGATCAGCGGGAAAAGAAAACGAAAACGGAGACTCGTGCTGTCACTCCCCCACCGTACATACTGCGCTTTCGCTGTCAAATCTATCTATTTCGGGCTTTAAAATGGCTTTTTTTTTTAAGGTCTGAAGATGTATTCCTTCCCAACCGGAAGTACCTTTTGTAATTGACCGGTCGTTATATTGAGCTATTTGGCCCGACTGTTTCTGTGCGTGCGAGTCGATCCATGCAGAGAGTTTGTCCTCAAAGGTCTGGGGGCTGTGACTCACCAGGGAACTGTTGTCCACCAGGGTGGTCGTCTCGTTACCGTGGAGGCCGAACGACAGGACGTGGCCCTCTCTGCTGCGGAGAGCCACTTCGTGTTCTGAAGACAATAGATACATGTCCAAATTTTACCAAAAACATTAAATAAACAAGCAAACAAACAAATACATTATATATATATATATAAAATTAAAATTATTAAAAATTTGTATAATTTTAATCTATTTATAATATTTACAATTGTATATATACTATTAATAATATTTAAAAATTATATATTAAATATTTAAATCTATATATCTTTTATGAAAGAAAATTTACATAGTGTATGTAAATATTTTCTTAAATTCTGCTTTACTTTTCCTTCTTTTTTATTGTTTGTTCTGGAAGCATTGAGAAACAATGAAAACCAGAATCAAATTCCATGTATTTGTAAGCCTTGGCCAATGAAACAAACAAGCGGTTCTCTGGTTTTTAAGGTGAGATCATTAAAAGGGGATTTGGAAATATTCTAGGCGCAACAAAATGGGTCCTACCATTCAACCACACCACGCAGGGGTCGTGAACTTTGAACTCGTCCCGTTCCAGATCCTCCATGGTGAGGCGGGATCGCAGCAGCAGGTGAGACTCATCTGTCAGTGAGGCAGCGGCACATTAACATTTAGGACATTAACATTAAAGGTTTCGAGTGCACTACATACAGCAAACAGAAAAGCACAGCCCGATAACCCCAAGGCTGAGTGGATTCTTTTGAATATAGAATACATTCATATTAGATTGGATATTCCATCTGCTTTGATTTCATTTCTCTGTCCATATTATTGTTCCTCCACCTTCCCTTCATCTCTCTAAACGTCAATAATCAGATACGAGGACTAGGCATGTCTATTATACACTGCGGATTATACCATTATAATTACACTGTGGTGTTTCTTACACTGGGGCACCCCTCCCTTCTGTCACACATCTTTATTGGACATCTGTTTTTCCGCACAATTGGTTGGCATTACCTTTACATATCAAAATGCAAATTGTACATATTAGTTTACTGGAAAGGTGTATTCCACTTGTTTCATATTTGCTCTCAAGTACACGGTATTGGTATTTATTTTTATATACAGTATATTTATGCTGTCTTGCACAATTTCCTAGTTCTGACGGATGTGGATTGTTGATACAGCGTTTTTTCTTAGATTTAAGATATATTGATTTTAGAGATTTTAGATTTAAGGTATATTGCCTTTTTCATTTTGTCCGTCCGTCCGTCCGTCTATCTGAATGTATGTATGTGTATGTGTGTATGTATGTATGTATGTATGTATGTATGTATGTATATATCTATTAGGTTATTTCTTTTTTTTTTTTGGAATTACCTGTATAGTACCTAAGTTTTGTCCCTGCGATTTCCCCACAGGGAGTTAAAGACCATCTATCATACACCGGTCAAAGCGACACTTCTCTTTCTCTCGTCTTTCCTTCCCTTACCAGGCGTCAGGAGGATGACGGAGAGGATGACCAGCGACATCACCCCGAGAATCACCACCAGGGCGATCCCAATTCCCTTCCAGTTCCGCGGAGGACCGTCTGAACTGCCCAGGTCCTGTCCAGGCGAAGGACACACACAATGGAGAATGTGAGTACACATACACACATACGCAGGCACACACACACACACACACACACACACACACGCACGCACGCACGCACACACACACACACAAACACACACACACACACACACACACACAAAAGTGACAGGAGGGAGCGCAGCAGAGGGAGGAAACATTAGTGCTGCTTCATTTCCACGGCTTTGCAGGAGGGAATTTTGTTCTCTGACAGGCTTATCAGTACAAAGCAAACCATGTTTCACCATGATAGAAATATAGCCGAATTAAACCTATATGTTCCTCAACGGCAGCTCTTCAAGGTTCACGGGTGAAAAATGAATACAGTAATTGCTGACATTAATTTTTGTCGACCACAACCTGGTTCCATCCTAGCCTCAACCCGCCTGTTAAATTGCCATCAAGCCCTGGGGTTTTCATTGAGGAGAAAACGCATCTTGAAAGGTGCATTCTGTTCTTTTTGGTCCAAATTCTTGAATCTCAAAAAATAGGCTGAGACGAGTAGACTACAGCACGAACAACAGGCTGAAGTTGAAGAACCAGGGAGGGAAAGCTTAAAATCAAGGCTCTCTTCTTGCACGTTCACGTCAGGCGATCAGAGGGAGCTTCTGGAATGAGAATGTCACACTATCAGTCACAATTAAACACAATTGCGTTCCGCTCCCCCGCTGCTTCACCCACTGTTCTCATAATGAGCGCTTTGCAGTGCTGGAGCCGCTGGAGTGTGATAGCTCAATCACACAGAAGCCATAAAGCTCAACCTTCATTATAGTCGGCCACCCATTGGCTTACTGGTGTCTGCCCCATCACCTTCTCCCAACCCATGTGTGTGTGCGTGTGTGTGTGCGCGCATGTGTGTGTGTGTGTGTGTGTGTGTGTGCGTGTGGACAATGATTATACAGCTAACAGATTGCTGCTCCTACGTGTTCCCTGGGTGACACCATCTGTCCCTAAAAAAAAACCTGTTATCAGCCAATGCTGCCAAACCACTGATTTGAAACCCTTGAAGCTTCCTTCACACCGAATATAACAAACGACAAGAACGAACCAGGAGTCCGTTCGTGCATACCGGAGAGTCGGATTCCACTCACGAAAAAGCTCTAACGTGCTGCAGTGCGGAATTCCCCCGTACAATCCGTTCACATCGGACTCATGTGACGTTTGGGTCCGATACTATTGCCGACACTACCAGACTACTTACTAACTTGACTCCTACATTAGTCAAGTGTTTTATTGGAACAGGGACTTAAACATAAGTAAATAAGTCAGGTATATAAAATAACATTATTAACGTTAACGTTGGATGTCACCATATTCACGATCAACAAATCTAATTTTTATTTTTATAAAAGTGCAATGTGTGTATTTTTTTTTCTCTGCCATTTTTTTGCGATGGGAAACTCAGACACATTTCATTTTCGCTAGGGAGGGAGGATCTGATTTCGCACTAGGTGTGAAGCGGACTTCGACCTACGCGCCCATGCATTTTAGTAAGTTAAGTAAAAGTGTCAGAAAGCTTCACAAATGGTGTTAATGTGCATTTCCAAAGGAACGTTTCACCTGAGAAGTTGCGTCATCTATATCTTAACTTGATTCTAAGCGATGGAGCGCGGCCAAGGTCCCATCTTTAATAGATCTCCTTGGCTTTGGCACAGGCTTCATAACGCGGCCAAATTAAAGAGACCGCGGGCTGCTCCGCTCTCCTGAGTGTTTTTTCCGCCTCCCCCGTGCCAGGCAGGCGATGAATGAGCCGCGCTCCCGGTATCTCCTCTCCTTATTCGCGTGATTGTGTTTTATCTCATTCTGTCGTCCTCGCAGTGCACAATCTCTCTTTTTCTCCCGGGGAGGACCACCGCCATCCTTCCTTTTGATACGAGCGGGGGGCTGTGCAATCAATACGTCGTTATGTTTTCTGTGATATATCTTCCACTGTCACCGTTTTCAATGTAGTTCATCAGGTTTTTTTATTTCCTGAACCCAAAGGGTGACGGCAGCTATTGGCACTGACCCGGCAGCTATGTATTAAATGTTCAAATGTTTGGTGGTGAACGTTTCCTTGGCGCCCAGTGCTTATAATCTCCCTATAAATTCCTCGGCCCTGGAGCATTAAAGCTGGGGCTATGTTTAATGAAATTCCTCCGCTCGGCTGGTTCCTCCACAGACAGTTTTCATGTCGGAGTCCTCCGTCTAATTATTTGTAACACGAGCGCGAGGAACCTCCTCTTATAATGGGATGCCCAGCACCCATTGTTCCCCAGAGCCCAGACATTATACGACACTCGCAATTAAGGTCGCATCGTAAGACGGAGGACCCCGCGGCGTGGTGAATGAGGTGTCCTGTCACACTTGCAAATGACGCACAAATGATGTGCCGGCGCAGAATTCCCAGTGCATCGTTGTGATTACGAGGAAAGTTGCAGATTCTGGCCGGCCGCCACTCGCCGCGCATATGGGAAATGAATGCGGCACAAACTGCTTGCATAGGTGCAAAGACGGAGAATTGGACTTTGGGACCGAGCTGGTCTGTCTGAGTCACTAAGACGATGGACAAGCAGGCGGATGGAACTCAAAGCAGCTCTTTCTGCTGAGGCAGAGCTAGGCAGAATCATTCATATGTCTCTGCGTGCCGTCTTCAGCGTCCCTCACCCCCCTCTTGTCACTCTCATCCCTCCTGTCCCTTCCGTCCCTCCTGTCTCTCCCGTCCCTCACATCCCTCCCGTCCATCCCATCCCTCACAACCCTCCTGTCCCTCCCATCCATCCCGTCCCTCATGTCCCTCCCGTCCCTCTCATCCTTCACGTCCCTCCTGTCCCTCAAATCCATCCCATCCCTCACATCCCTCCTGCCCCTTACATCCCTCCTGTCCGTCCCGCCCTCACCAATCGATCGCTCAGGAATTGGGACTAAGCCTTGATGAGGCTGGACAAAGACTTATGTGGCTCGGTGTCATGAATCCTCCCTGATCTCAGAGCATTTATACTTGTTTTCGTGATTTGTTTTCGTCTGGTAATTTCCTCATGCCATGTCACTGACTTCCATGTCATTTCAGATCCGCCCATTCCCTTTTGCTTTGCTGTCACTCCCTTACCATCACCTGGTTTCCCCCGCCTACAGATCATTACCTTGTTAGTCCCTCAGTGTAAATACCAGTCCACTTGCCTTTGGTCCCTGCCAGATTGTCTCTTGTATTACGCTGAGCTGTCCTGCAACTGCTACCTGTTTGCTGTACCTTCAGTCCGAAACCTCTGTCTGTTCCCCTGGATCCTGATTCTCTGCCTGTTCCTTGCCGGATAAGTTTTCCTTCTCTGGCTGATCTCCTGGTTTTGACCCCTGCCTGTTTTTGTAATAAACCTTGTGGACTTTGACTTCTTACCTGATTGCTTTTGTGTCGTGCTTACGGGTTCACATCCGTTCCGAGTCAATGAGCGTAACACTCAGCCATGCAAAGCAGCCCTCTCCATGTTTACTGATAACTCTCACAGAGAAATTCCATGGAGAGGGGGTTTTAGAAAGAGTTAGCTGTACACTTCGACTAAATGAGGGGATCAATAAGGTTTGATATTGACCGCGGTCCAGAGGGAAATAATTAATACGAGCATTGTAGCCTGTTACAGGAACTTTCATAGACAGAGCACAGGATAACACACTTTCTGGCATTGTATCACACCTCCTAGTGGAAAACAAAGATCATGTCCACGCTTTTAAACTTAAAAACTTTGCAATTATAGAAAAATATTTTGAGGTATTTTTTTATGGACAAAGTAGAAATAAAATCCAACACCTCTACTTGTATTGATTGGCTTCACACACTATTCAAGGATTCCATACCAAATACAATAACTGGAATCCGTACAACAATCCAATTTAACTGGCGGCCTAGGAGGGCCACACCGATGTGGGCTTTTCCTCAGCGATAGTGTCTCAAAGCAATATGCATGTCGAATTTGCATGTCGAGAACGTGGCCCCCAAAAGAACATACGGTGTATTGCAGAGGGGTCCTGCACAACACTATGCGCCACAGCAAGGCTGCAGAGACTCCGTGCAGCACTAAGAAGTCATAAATTAAACCCGGGAGACCTCCTTAACACCATCTCCTCCGTCTTTGAGGTGAGGAGAATCCCACACTACGTCCCACATAAATCACTCAGAGCAAATTCACAGAGAATCCACACCCTTAAACAAGCAGTAGTACATGCTATAACCGCCGGTATGGACAGAAAGGGAGACTATGTGCGGATTAATAAATAAGCTCCTTATGCTACGGTTGGTTTTAATTGCTCTTAGGGGAGAGGTGTAAATTAACATGTAACCCGTGTACCGGTGTGCCTTGTCGATATCTCTGCGTGCCACATGTGCATCATTAGAGGAGGTTGTGACTTCGGCTTTGTTAGGGAACCAACATGTGGAAGTTATGACATATAGAAGAAACTGATGTTTTGATCCATACATACACAGGAGGCAAATTCTCACACCTAACACATTGTAATTCTACTCTCACTGCTCCCTTTTCTTGAATCTTGAATCTTGAATCCGTTTTGGTGTGGCAGGTGAATGGTATGGTTTTCTCTCAAGTGTAATGACATTGCAGTATAATATATGACTCAAAAGTAAACCTGCCACTTCAGAGCCTTTATTGCTGCAGAGAAGACCTTTTTTTTATTTCATTTTTTATTTTACCTTTATTTAACCAGGAAGTCCCATTGAGATCAAAAAACTATTTCACAAGGGAGACCTGGCCAAGGTAGCAGCCATACAAAATAAACTATATAAAACACGTACATTATATACAAATAAACAATAAAACTGAACGACAGCTATTCAAGCACAATGGCCTCTCAAGAAAAGCAATGACATTCCTCCCTCACTGCATTCTTTATGATACGCTTAAAATCATTAATAGATATGAATGTTTTTTCATTTAAGATATTTTTGGAGCTTATTCCATGACCATGGTGCATGGTAAGAAAACGCTGTTTTGCCAAAGTCTGTCAAA
>NC_137194.1:16930285-17062785 GCF_960531495.2 Zeus faber | reverse complement strand
ACTGTATTGCCAACAACCCCCACCACAACCATGTTGTATTTTTATATTACTCACCAAGTTATTTCTGTCTTTTATGTTACAGGATCGTCAGATTCAGTTGATCAAGGAGCTGCTGATTAGCGAGGGCTCCAGCAACAGCATCCAACTGAATGAGGAGCAGCGCTCTGCGCTCGCCTTCCTCAATGTACGATCTCAAGCTCTGCCAACCCTCAACACCAGCCGAAAGCAAGTTGTACACACAAACTGATGTACACAACTTAGTATTGTCTGCATATCCAGCAAATCATCTGTGGTTTCACTTTCCCGATATCTGTCATTGTACCTGTTACTGACTTACCAATGGTTTTCTTGGGTTCCATTGTAGGTTGACCACCATTGATGAGTCTGGCTCTTGCCTGTCGGACATCAGCTACGATAAAACAGATGACTCGCTTGTAAGCCCCCGTCCCTCTCTGAACATCATCTAGAATTCTGAATCTTAAATTTACATTTTTGTCATTTAAAAGACATTTGAGATCCGAAGCGCTGTACACTAGGGTTGGGCGACTGTCCAATATTGCAATCGCTGTGGGGCAGCGATTGCCAATGTACAATTTTATCAGGGGGCCATAGATTGTGATGTGATTTGGCAAATGCGGTCTCCCCGTTTCAGAAGTGCAGGATAAAAACATTGAGTTTTTACTAAATGAAGTCCCATAGCAACGAGGAGACGTGTGTCTGGACAGTGGGGATGCAGGGCTCTTTTTTTGGAACGGGATGGAGCGAGACAGTCCCTTAACTCAGTTGTGTTTAATAAAAAAAAAAGTTTCATACATGTGGGAAACAAACAAAAATGAATTGATCTAAAATAAAAAGAAAGGCAGGAGAGCTGGCATGCACCGCAGTCTGGAAGGGGAAAAAAACAAAATATAATATATTTTATAATATATTTCTATTATTATCACAAGATGTGCATTTTGAGTGGCAGGTATGTGTGGCTGGTCATCGAGGTAGCGATTGTCTGAGCAAGATATTTGTGAGGAACCTATTATTTTACTTTATTCTTTGAGCACCTGCTACTCTTAAAGTCTCAGGATGGGAGAGCGAGAAAGTGAGATCATCTCCAGTGGTTACTTGACAGTTCTGAGCGGGGAGGAGGAGAGCCTCCCTCCCTCCGCTCCAGTTTCAGAAGACGGTAAACTGCACTTACACCGTTTCATTGCTTGGATTTTTCCTGGCAAATAAAAAAAACAAAAAAATCGTCTGTCATCAATGTCAATCGGCGTTGTTAAATCATAAATCTGCCCCAGCCTACTGTTCACCAAATGAACGTGTGAGCTTCTTAATATACAGTAAAGGTGTATAAATAATTTCATGGAACATTAAAGAGAAAAGCTTACCTCAATCCGTCGTGTTGCAGGACTGGGATTCCTCCGTCTTGAAAACGGTGCGGCTCAAGAAGAGGAGGGTAAGCGCACCGGCGGTGACCTTTCACCCCCCTCAAATGTGAATTTCCAAACCAGGTTTAATCTGGATACAGGCTAAAAAAAAATGTTTGCTGTTTGATTGCAGCGTTCCTCCAGAAACCACGTGGATGGACCTCCACTTGTCTCCAAAAGGTCTCGCTCAACTGGAAGAAAGTCAGAGCGGGTGAGGGATGACGCTCAGACTCTGTTTGTGAGGCATTGGCATTTCTACTGGCTCACCTGATTGTTGTTTTACAGTTACAGGGAAATGAGTCTCTTGTGGCCAAAACGACAGTCACTGTACCTGCAGACGGAGGACCAGTTGAAGCAATTTCTACGATTGAGACCGTTCCTTATTGGACTCGCAGCAAGCGAAGGACTGGTGAGAGTTTTTGCTTCAGCCGATACTCATTGAAATGGCGACTCCAGATTCCATGTATGTGAGTGTGTGTTCAGGAGTATGTGTACCCGTGCCATGCTCCTAAGCTGTTGCTCATCTCTCCCCCTGCTCAGCTGGTATGGAGTGGGACTCTGAGTCCGTGCAGTCTGTGGATAGTTTGAAGCCAGCCAAGCCAGAGCAGGCAATGCCAGAGCCCAGAACTCCACAGGGCAACGGATGTGTTCGCCTTCACGAGTTTGTCTCCAAAACGGTAAAAGGCTGTTTTTGTGATGGAAATACAGATTTAAATAAAGGGGAAATGTAACTGTTATTTAAAATGTTTTTATTGTTAACTACTGTTGCAGCTCAAACTGTGTAATAAGACTTTTTAGACAAATCATGGTATTTTTTCTTTGTGCGGACTACAGCACATTTGTATCTTTAAGTCCATCGCCTCTAAGCCCCGTCTATATCCCACCTCAGGTCATCAAGCCCGAGTCCTGCGTTCCATGTGGCAAGAGGATAAAGTTCGGGAAGATCTCGCTGAAGTGCCGTGACTGCCGCGTGGTCACTCACCCCGAGTGCCGCGAGCGCTGCCCCCTGCCGTGCATCCCCAACATGGGCGGCACGCCAGTCAGGATCGGGGAGGTATGAAACGGAGGGTTCTTGGTTAATTTCACCGGCAGTGCTTGCCTGCTGTTACACTTTTTTTTTTTTTTTTTTTTTTTTTTTTTTTTTTTTTATTTTTTTTTAAATTTTTTTTTTTAAACATTCCCTTAATAAACACAAATGTATTCCGTCTTGTGTGTCTATCCAGGGAGTGATAGCCGACTACGTCTCGGCCACCTCCCCCATGATCCCACCCCTGGTGGTCCACTGTGTCAATGAGATCGAGCAGAGGGGCCTGTGTGAGGTGAGGCTTGTTTGTTTTCAGCCTTTTTTAATTTTACAATCAAATGTGATGGAAAGTGGATTGCAACATCAAGACCAAAAAGACAGAATTTGTGATGTATTGTTGGGGTTGTAGATAAATGTCTACTTATAATTTCCAATGCTTTGACTTTGATTATTTGACAATTAAATCGCTGCTTTTAACTTTTTAACCGTCCCTCTCTGTTTTTATAAAATGATCTGTCTTCTTTGGTTCCTGACAGGGTCTGAAATTACCTGAAACTGACACGGCTTGAAATCACATTTTATGACTATTTTTTTATTTTTATTATTATTTTATTATATTTTGACTATTTTTTTACTATTTTCCCATCAGATTTTTGTTGTGTTTATCTTTCGCTGAAAAAGTACTAGTTCTACATCAGATAGATTGATATTCTAGTCTTTGTGCTTGAATCAGTGCCTTTACCAGTGTAGATGGGAATATGTTTTTTTAAATTTTTATCTCTGCTAAAGAAAAATATAATTTGACAAGTGTTTCCGTACAGTTTTCCCTGGGGGGAGGGGTCCAGACGCGCAGCAGATTCAGATAATTTGAACCTGGTTGCAAGGCAGCTGAGCTCTGCTGCAGCCACGGTGCGACGGAGACGCCTCATGCTGCTGCGCTCAGTAGGATTTTCTGCAGAGCGGAAGCATCATAGGATAGGTTTCGGGAGAACTGGGTGGAATTTTAATGCGTTGTGGAATTGGCATCGGCACAATTTCTGTGGGTTGTAATTTGAACCGTCATAGATAACGCAACATATCAAACAGTCAGATAGGACATAATCACAAACTTCATTATTGCACCGTAGAGGTGACAGCTAATTGTAGCTTGGTGGTCATGAAATGGTGTATTGGCCGTGGGACTTCATATTGGTATCATATACTTGATGCATGACCTTGATTATCACTGCAGGGCAGGGATTGTGACGGGGAACTCGGAGGTTAATCGAGTGTGTGTCTGTGTCTAGACTGGACTGTACAGGCTGTCCGGAGCTGAACGCACGGTGAAGGAGCTGAAGGAGAAGTTCCTGCGCAGTAAAAGTGTTCCTCTGCTCAGCAAAGTGGAGGACATTCACGCCATCACCGGCCTCCTCAAGGACTTCCTGAGGAACCTCAAGGAGCCCCTGCTCACCTTCCGCCTCGTCCGTGCCTTCATGGAAGCAGCGGGTATGTGTGGGGGTCGGGGGCAGTTCCTTGTATGAACCTTCATTCATTTTATTGTAGTTTTGTTTTGGGATAGTCTACAAAAGCAATAACACTGTTTTCATTGTGTTTTCTAACTGATTGCAAAACAGGGTGTTCAAGGCCGTAATGGTGGTTTTGCGCAGTGTGCTGTGCTGTTGTTTTCAAGGACTAACTCGCTTTTCTCTCCTTTCGATATTTTCTTGTCATAATCTTTGACCTTGTCTCAAGCTTCATCATTTTCTCTCTCCTGACGAAGAGCTTGTATTGATTTCCCTCAGAGATTCCAGATGATGACAATAGCATTGCCCAGCTATACCAGACCATAGGTGATCTTCCACAGCCCAACAGGGACACGCTGGCGTTCCTGGCAATTCACCTCCAGAGGTCAGTCGTTGCTCTGTGCGGCTCGCGGTTGAGTTGTAGCACAACCCAAACCATTCACTGCCACAGATCGTTGCTGGTATCCCCACTGTATGGTTGCCGACGTTACCAGTGTTGCATTACATTACTTGCTGATTACCCACCGAGAGAAGAGAAACACGGCTGTAGAAGACCTTTAGATCTGGTTCTCCATACATAATCTCCATGTGTCCCCGTTCCTCTCAATTGAATTGTTTTTATTTTTTTAGAGTTGCTCAAAGTGAGGTGACCAAGATGGATATCAGCAACCTGTCTCGGGTGTTTGGTCCCACTATCGTGGGTCATGCAGTTCCTAACCCAGAACCCATGACCATCCTGCAGGACACCAAGCGGCAACCCAAGGTGAGGTGCCACACAAAACAGTCAACTCCAAATCAGTTGTTTAGGATTTGCTAAAACTGTTTCAATTTACAACGTAGCCTGTCTAACTGTATGGATACTTGGTTGAGATGGTTTAAACAAAACAAATCAAGATGCGTTATAATGTGTTTAATTGATATGAAGACAAAGCAATATAAATTGTCGTCCATTGGCCGTCTATTTTTGTTTTGTTTTCATAGACTTTGATATTTCTCATTGATTAATGAGACTGTGTAGCAACGAACTATTTACATAATTACCAATTAGGGATGCCACGGTGGGGGATTTTTCCCATCAGTTAATAATCTCACGACCAGTGTTATGGGTAACACCGATCATCTTACAACGGGGGTGTGTCCCCGTTATGCACGGGCGCTAATTGCGCACGGAGGGAGACAGGTCCCGATCTAGATCTGACCGTTTTTTGTTTTTATTTTATGATCAACGTGGGCGCTGATATGCGAAAATAAACAAAATGGGTTTTATTTATATTGGGGGCAGGGGGGCTAAACGACGGTGGGGGGCAGTGGGCAAGTAATATAGTCGGTGTATGTCGGAACACCTTTAACCGCTGCAACCCTATTACCAATTCGCCATTTTGGGTTTCCTGCCAGTTTAAAGCCCAGCAGGAGGATGCTTCACTGTGAGCGCAGCTCTGAGATGAGGCAATATCTTGAAATCTTTTCTTGGTTCTTTCAGGTTATGGAGCGTCTGTTGTCCTTGCCCACCGCATTCTGGAACCAGTTCCTTCTGGTGGAAAACGAGCATGCCAACAAGGATCACATGATCATTGCGAACACAAACTGCTATTCTACTCCCGATATGAAAGGTAAGAAGCTCTTATAAAACAATAAATGAACTATGATCAGTTTATCAATGTGTTTGTAGAATTGTGTGTCGTTTGGCTCCATGTCTGAGCACTATGGTTTGGGTTTTGACTCAGTGAGCATGCTGGGACCGCTCACCACGCCAGAGCACCTGTACAAGACCCCGTCCTCCAGCTCCTTGTCCCAGCGCATGAAGTCCACCCTGACACCCAGGTACATGTGATGACCTCCTGCTTTTTTTTTTTCCCTCCTCAACAATCCCCCCCACCCCATCCTGGTGGTTGCCAACTTCTAAAAGTGGGTGTCGGGAGAAATCGCTGCCCGAGAAGGATGCGAGTGCTTAGTCTATCTTTTAATGTCAACACTGCATGCACCCGTGGGGAGTGGCAGGAGCAAAAAATAAAATAAAAATACTCGTCATTTTCTCCCGTTCAGCTCTGCTGGCTCTAGTTGTTTATTCCAATGAACCTTTAAATCTTTGCCTCCGCTGATGTCATGAAAACATCAGTGGAATGGCACAAATGAGCTTGGTCGGTACAGCAAACAGGAAAAATAATGAATGTATCTAGTTCCAGATACAAACAATATGGCTGACTTCTGTCTTTGAGAGCCCACATATATCTGAATGTAATTTTTAAAGCTGCTCAACGGTTATCTGATTTGGATTGACTGGCTTGTGATCTGATTCATGTAATTCTGTGTTGCAGGTTTGGGAGCAAGAGCAAATCAGCAGTGGGATTTGTTCAGCAACGGAACTTTTTTGCATCTCCAATCCTCTAGTAATCCAAAGAAGCCGTGCGGCAATTTTTCACCTCTTCCATGTATTTATATATATATCTTTTTTTTCTTTTCTCAGTTCTAACAAAAAACATGCAATTATTCAATAACTACATATATATGCAATTTTCGTCTTCCTCTCTGCTCAGAACACCTTTCAGTATCTTACCTGTATGTGTTAATATTCACTAGATTGATCCTTTTTTTCATTGTTTGTAAAATGTTTTTTTTTTTTTCCTTTTGTTTTTACTAAATTGTGTTTGGTCTGTGTTCATCTAGCATGGAAGGCTTTTCAAAGCCTCAATCAAGACCCTTTGAAATTTAACATTTTTAAAATGTTACAAAATTACATCTTGGAATTTTAATCAAGAGGATTCAACTCATGTATCACTCAGAGGTTGAAGAACCGACAAACATTTCAGTTAAAAACTTAGTTGCACACAAAGCACGTAGTGTCATGTTAGTTTTTATGTTTTTCTTGTGTGTATATAATCAGATTTATAAAATGTTCTTTAATCTGCATTGTGTAGTTGGCTGCTTAACTGCACCTAGGCAAGTGTTTATTTTTATTGTACCGCTCTCACTGACATCTCCAAAGTGGGATGAAAAATAATTTGATTTAAAATGTTCTGTGCGAACCATGTTCACTTGTAGAACGTAGTGACCGATGAGAAACGTGCCGGACCGCTTTGCTCAGTATATGGGGTTCTCTTTGCAGCAGTCCTGTATGGGATTGACTTGGTTGGGGGGAAAAAAAACTAGATGTAGAATTTGTGGCATTTTTATTTTCCTACCAGACCCATTTTTTTTTTTTTTTGTATTCAAATTTGTAAAATACATTTGACATTTCACTTGTGTGTTGTCTGTTTTTATTTTTTCAAGTTATTCTCGAATATTTGTTAAAGCAAGGTTGTTTTCTTTAATCGCACTTGATCACGCTGCAAGTGATTTTCACTGAGGTGCAAAAAACGTTTTCACATCTTTACCATTCAAATGAAAGGGACACGCAGTCCATTGCCTTTCTAAATGGCTGAGTTCAAGATCCACTACAATTCCGGATTTTTCGCACATTTGGCCTCAGACAAAATTGGTGGGACAAACAACAAAATCTGAGGCTTTCAATGATGCAAATGAATTAAGACCGTAACACTCAATAAAATATGTTGACCAGTACCTTAAAACTGGTCATTAGAAATGATTTATTATTTCATTAACAACTTCAAAAATCATGACAGAAAATAATCTTTAATAAAAGACTACGTATCCTGTACAAAATTGAAGTAGACCGCTGGAGCTCTAATGAAATACAGAATGATTAAAGTTCCAATGTATACTTATTCATGGAAAAACCTCTGTTTGAGATGTCAGCGCTAGAAGCAAGGCCAAAGAAGAGGAGTGTTCTTGACGTAGTTCTGAAAGGCCGGATTCGATCCCCATTTCTTCATGGCTTGCCTCTCTAGAATGGGGATGCCACTGACGTGGCGAAGCAGGAACCACACAAAAAGGGGACACACCACACTGAGGTGCTGGGGGCCCTGCATCACGGAGGAGGCTGACAGCCAGAGACCCGACCACTGCAGGATCTCCCCCAGGTAGTTTGGGTGTCGGCTGTACGCCCACAGTCCACTGGTGATGAACTTCCCCTGAAAGGGACACAAGGGTTTTGGTGATTCTCCGACCGAAGGTGAGGTCACGCCCGGTTGTCCGCTAGATTTACTTACAGCGTTTTCTGTATTGCGCTTGAAAAGCCACTTCTGCTGGTCAGCAAGAGCCTCCGTAACAAAGCCAAGGCCCCAAATACTCCAGCCAATGTAGTCCCTCATCCCCAGAGGCACGTCTCCCTTCTCGCTGTTTAGCATTAGAGTGGGCAGGAGGGTCATAAATACCCACACAGCTTAAAATAAAAAAAAAAAAAGCTTTAGTTAGTCCGTCAACATACGACAGCATTAAAATAAATGTGTACAACGACCCAGAAACACGACTGATTTAACACCACCTCGGCTTTAAGGTACCTTGGATACTCCAATAAACAAAGAAAGTCCCCGGGCTGTCTCTGACGCCATTGAACCTACGATCCTGGCCGTCCTTCAGGATTCTCATGAAGAGGAATGTCCCCAACCTGCGGAAAAGGGACAATGTTCGTTAGGCTTCACTCAGGAATTATTCATTAACCCGACTTTAATGCCTGCCATTCTTTAGTTCCACAACGCTGACCCGGCCAAGGACCTTCTTTATCTTCAGCTCGCCCAAAACCGCAGGATAAAACTTACTTTTAAACTAGACTGAAAATAAACTAGACACTCAAGAGGGGTACTCCGAAAATTTAAAAAACATTAAAAAAAAAGAAGAAAAAAAATAAAAATAAAAAAGATGCACATACAGTACATTATTGATTGTTTTTATTTGCATTTTTAATTTATTTAATTTTTTCTCCCAATGCCATTGAAGGGGGTACTCCGCTGAAAAAAAGATCCCAGAGGGGGTACACTACTTTAGACATTTTTGGGAACCACTGACATAGCCGGCTCAGAACGACTAGGGTCGACGGAGGTCACGGAGCCTTCCTCACCTGAGTCCCCACGCCGTCACCAACCCTGTCTGCACCTTCTGGCGAACGTGTGCAGCCCCTCCCCAAATACGACTCAGGTGGGCAAGCAGTATGAATGTTCCAGATCCTGAGGGACAGGGAGGAGGAGAGACAGCCAGGGCAGGGGCCCCTTTAGGAACGGGCACCGCCAACGGCTGCTGTGGGAGGGCGAGGCAGGTTCAATAAATCGTTTACCCAGGAAAACCGCAAGACAATTTGATTCCAAAGTTCAGAGTAAAGTAGCCGGGACGAGTGCAGCTCAGCGCTGAGGACCTGAAGGAGCCACACTCAAGGGGACTGTCAAGGTGATTCATTTCTTTTCCCCCCCCCAATTACAAATAAAGTCGCCGGTACGCACAGGTAAGTGAACCCAAAGAGACAGAATTAACCATGAACAATTTGATCATCGATTTGCAATATGTGCGTGTGGTTATTGATTGATCAGACTCCATTGAGTTTGAAAAATCAAAGTAATAATAATAATAATAATAATAATAATAATAATAATAATAATAATAATAATCATCATCATCATCATCACGTGTGACTGTGGCATTTCTCTCCGTTATAACGTGGATAACCTTTGTCTGAAATGTCCAAGACGGTCAAATTCAGGCGTGGCCGTTTTGGGAGGGTTAACTCTTTCGTCTTTAATTTAAATTGACCTTAAATAAAAAATAAAAAATAAAAAAACTATAAAAACTATAATCATTTTAAAAACCGCGCCCCAAAGTCAATTTGAACAGCGACGATTCGCCTGCCTGGAGCCGAAAGAACGTGACGTGGTGGCCGCACGCTGATTGGTGGAGCGCCGCCGTTCCGTAACAGACGCTTTTCCGAACGAACGTCACCGTTTTCTCGGAGCGGCGCCGCCGAAGCCGCGTTTTGCGCTTTCCACCGATCGCACGACTCGCACTCGTTACCTACGCGGGGTTAGAGGCTGATTTCTAATGAAGATCCGACGACATGAACCCTGCGTCCATCCCCGGGGACGCGGCGACACGGGACCAGAGCAGCTAGTCGAGCACAGAGCGATAAATCAAACACACATAAACATTTGTTACTTCACGGGGAAACGAGGAGACGGACTATGACCCGGAAAAAAACCCCCCAAAAAAACAGTAAACCCCGCGGGTGTGCAAACTAGACACGGAGATATGATTCGTTGACGAGGACTTTACCTGCCAAGTCGTAGAACTTCTCGCTCTTCAACGCTGCGGCCGCGGCCCAGCAGAGCCACTGGACGGCCAGGTCGACGGCCGCACATTTAACCAGAGTGTTCCCCGTCGCCGTCATGTCCAGCTCCCGGTGCAGCGGCACGCTCGGCTTTCTCTCCCGGCCCTCTGTCCCGATCAAAGTGCCAGGGTGGAAGTTCACCCCGCTCCGCCAAGCAGTAGGAGTGGCTCGAGTTAAGCTCCCTGGGGCTTGTAGTCATGGGACAAGTCCAATTAAAGTGGTAATCCGTCACATTATTTCGTAAAAAAAAAAAAAAAAATCCCCGGTATTTGATACTTCTTTACAGATGGCGCTTGGTAAGGAAATGCCATTCGATATATTTCCGTTGTGCATTTGCTCCCCTGTACGCTGTTCTCAGTGTGGGTGGCGGGGTCCGCCTTTCCCGGCAGGAATGCTCCGGTCTGGCATGGCACAGGGAGTAGGGCTGGACGGATCGATACCAACAGTGTTGATACTACCGATACCACGGCTCGCTTTGAAGATCGATTCTCGCGTCAATAGGAATCAATGCCAAAAAGGGATCAGTTTCTCTCTCCAAAACGAAAATTGCTTTCCTTTTTAAAAGTCTACATATATATATATATATATATTTCCTCACTTGTGGCGGCTCGACGCCGGTCACTGTTCGCGTGGCGAGCGGGAGATCCTTTCCGCACCACGCCCGTATGGATGCCGGCTTTTGTGAACGAGTGGAGCCGCCTCCCGTCTCATCTTCTTTCCTTTCTTTTTGTAAATAATAACGTATTTGTTTAACACGATCCAGAAAACGTCTTGCCCTGGTAATAACATGAAGAGCCGAGTGTGGTGAGGCTTTTGTATGTTGCGTTGCACAAATTGAAATGGCAGGAAAATAAATGCATGAATGCAAAGATATGTCTACATAGGTGTTCTGGTAATTATATGGTTTAGTATAATTACATTGAATAATGAAAAAACATTGAATTTGGCAGAAATATAAAAGCCAGTAGTAGGAATTAATAAAGAGCCAAAAGAGTCGGCTCCTATTGCTGAGCTGAGCTGAGCCAAATGATCTGGCTCGCGGAAAAGAGCCGGAATTCCCGGAATTGGTATCGATATCGGTGATTTCTTCCCTAGTATTACTTGGTATCGGATCGAAATCAAATTTTGCGGTACCGCCCATCCCTGACAGGGAGTGAAATCCAGCCGGGTCGCTAGTTGTGTTGTGTTCCATATCGGTTGTCAAGAAACAACCGATATGGAATGAACATTCACAAAAAATGACAGCATCCTCAGAAGAAACGATATCCCCACCTCCCCAAGAGATTAAAAATAAAAATAAAATAACTAAACGAAAACAAATTAAAATCCATCAATCACAAGAGACACATATTGAACATTTAAGAAAGTTTGACCGTCATAGAGGCAAGACAAAGGTACCGCCGGATGTTGGAAAAAAAACAAACAAACAAAAAAACCAAACGTTGCAGTTTCAAATGGAATTCTGGGATGATTTTATGGGTTGCCACTTTCAAGGAAATTCGTTTTTCACAAATGTACCTTTTTTTCCCCCGCACTGCATGTTATGATTGTTTTTGTTTCATCTGTTGGTGTCAAAAAATAGGCCCAGAGGTGACACAGCAAAAAAAAAAAAATCATGGCAGAAGGAAATAGTCCAAAAAGCGGCGCAGGAGTCTTCACTAAAAAAGTCCAAAGGCAACTGAGTAGAAGCAAGGAAAAGGTATCATTCTATTAGAAATATGTTTTTTATTTTAAATATTATCTCAAAGTCTATAAAAAAAAAAAAAAAAAAAAACTGTAGCCCCCATTTAATCCTTCATTTGAACCATTTAATTGTTTGACAGGTTTTGCAAAGGTTGGGAAAGACCATCGAGACCAAAGACGAAGAATTTGACAGTTGGCTTCAAAGATTTAATGACCAGCAGGTAATCACCCCCCCAAAAACAGAACTTCACACTTTGTCCCGCGGCGACCTGTTGAACCGCGGTGTGATGGCTTTGCCCCGTGGCTACGCTCAGAAATCATCCAACAATCAATTCACCTCGAGTTGCACGATAACACAAGTTCTGTCCATTTGCAGACCGATGGAAACCGCATTCACAAGGACCTGAAGGTCTACCTGAACGCAGTCAGAGGTGAAAAAGGGCCGTGTTTGGAGACGTGTTGTACGGTACATTCTGCACACCTGTGACCTCCCAAGTCACTGGGAAGCAACATCCCGAGTAAACCTATTCAATTTCTCTACCGCAGACATGCGTGAAGCTTCCAGACGCCTCTCCCAGTCCCTCTTTGACGCTTACGAGACGGACTGGGTCGGGGAAGAGGACCTGGGTGCCATTGTGGAGGTCAGACTTGAGCGTTAACCGAAAACAAAAAAAAACAAAACAAAAAAACACACCACCCAAACCCTCTGCTTTACAAATCGCCAAAAACATTTTTTTAAAATGTTATTTCCTTTTAACGCCTGTCTTTGAAGGGTGAGGACCTTCTGTGGAACGACTATGAGGTGAAGCTGTCGGACCAGGCGCTACGCACCATGGAGTCCTACATGGGCCAGTTCCCCGATGTTCGAGTAATGAAACTGCAAACACACACGCGATCAACGCGGAAACGCATCGTTTTGCGTTCTGCCTTAATTCCTGTTCTGTCTTTTTTAAATATTCTGATAACATTCATCATTCATCAAAAATCTTGAATCGAATTGAAAATTCTTGAACCGTAGGAGAGGATCTCCAAAAGAGGAAGGAAACTCATTGACTATGATTCTTCTCGGCACCACTTAGAGGCACTGCAGACCGCTAAGAAGAGGGACGACATCAAAATAGTCAAGGTCTGGAAAGATAAGTGGCGTGCGTTTGTCATTCCAGCTTGTATTTTCGGAGAAAAATTTACGGATGTACTAAATGGCCCCGGTGTGTTTGGTTGTTCAGGCCGAAGAAGAACTCAACGCTGCCAAAAACATATATGAAGGCATCAACCAGGAACTGAAGGGCGAGTTCCCTGCGTTGAACGAGAGGTGGGAAACAGGAGAGGATAGGGGGCGGATCGTTTTGGTTTGACTCGAAATCACGTTCACAACCGTCATTAATATTTTTAAATACTCCTCTTCCTCTTGCAGTCGTATTGGGTGCTACGTGACTGTCTTCTCGGCCATTTCAACCCTGCGAGACATCTTCCATAAGGAAATGAGCACGGTATGAGAGGACGAGTGTTTGTCAATCACCCGGATAGGACGTCACACCGCACCCATTGTTGTGTGTTTCTCTTTTTATTTCATGATCTTTTTTTAGCTGAACCAAGACTTGCAGAATGTGATGAAGGAGCTCCAGGCGCAGCACCCAGATAAGGTGTTTGTCGTGAAGGGATTACAACGGTGAGGTTATTTCGGTGACTTTGACTCCGTCGAGTCAGAGATTTGTTTTTTAGAGATTAGTCAGGGAGATTTGTTTTTGAGAAATCATTCATAGGGAGAGGTGCTTGGTTTGTTTTCACAGGGGAAACCCCCCCCCCCCCCCCCAAAAATATTTCTGTCACAATATATTTTTAGGTATGGCTCTCTGAAGAGACGATCCCTGATGTCCCCAAAGTCGTGGAAGACCAGCTTTTCTGATTTCCACATGAGCTACAGCCCCAGGCCGGGCCACCAGAGGTCCAGCTTCAGGTCTCCGGACAAGCCCGGCCACAGCGGCTCGCTGTACAGGGAGAGCAGCACCGGTACGGTGGGATCGACGCCTGTGCTGTTGGAGAGCCCTGCCTCGGCGCTCGGGGATGCGGAGAGGGAGTCCCTTCAGAGCGACGTCCCTAACTCTCCCGCGGAAGAGCTGGGGCCGGGAGAAGGTCGGAACGGAGAGGAGGAAGAACGGCGCGACGCAAACCTAGGGACTGAGCCAGAGCCTCCACAGCAACTTCCGCTGGATTCCGGTGCCAAGGGGGAGAAGGAGAGCCTCGCCCTGAGCGAGAGCAGCTCAGAGCCGGGCGGCGCCTCAGACTCCGAGAGCCTGGAGCTCCAGCTCTCTGCGGTGGGCGACAGCACACTGTACATCGAGGAAAAAGGGGAGAGCCCGGTATCGCAGATCCCGCAATCCAATGGACTACAGAACGGTGACGTTTCCTGCGTTGATTCTGGCTTGAAGGGCGTCAGCGTCCCTCAGAAGGTTGGTTATTTGGGCTGGGACGCAGCTGACACATAGACATTCACGCCATTCCATATCTTGCATCACAAATTATTCTCCTTTGTATTGAATTTTCTCTCTTAATTTTCTCTGCCAATCAGGGTGCTCCGTTAGGAAACCAAGAGTCACAAGACCCAAAAAGCACAGATGTGTAATGTGACAAAGATTAAGGTTGGCTTTTTTAACCATGTTATTCTAATCCTTGTCCTTGTTTTGTTTTTCAAAGTTTGACAAAACATTAATTCCCAGTTTTTATTGATTTTTTTCCCCCCAGTATCGTCCAGAATTCTCAGAAAAGAGTGAAGGTGAAAATACACGGAGCCAAAGCAGCATTGCAACTGAAAGAATATGGAACTTCTTGGCTGATGAATAAGATGCTTCACTTTCACTGAAATCAATTGTAAATATACCGTGATATCTTCCCCACTTATTTGTTTCACTGTGAATAATCATAATTACTTTTAGCAGTGTACAATGTTAGTGTGATTTCACAGAATTAGGTAGTTCTAGTCTCATCTGCCGCTTTACAATTTGCATTATGCAGTACAGGTAGAAGGGGCGTTTTTATGTCCTACGTCGAAGACACCGGACATAAACTGGACTTTGCATTGCCAGAAAAAGTACTGTCTGGAGAAAAGGCTCTTCTCAAATGTATTCTCTTCTCAGCGTATTTATGCTGGGAAAGGCGGACCCCGCCACCGGCAATGAAAGCGGCAAATAGAGAAGCACATGCGTAATGCAAATAGGCAAATGGTATCTTCTTAAAATATAGCCTGGGAATCAGCCCAACCTGCAGCTCATGTTTCATTTGCTCTGCAGAGGGTTAGGGTCAATCACAACAGTTTGTCTAATATGGGGCGAGTTTGATACGATGACGGTGCAGAGGAGAGCCGCTGACGCACCTTACCAAGATGGCTGCCGCTGACGTGGAACAGTCTGTTGAATCCGCTGTCGCAGTATTAAACGAGCTGGACGTATATTTTCTGAAAAGCTTTTGTTGACAAGAAAGGTGTGTTTGCCGTACTTCCGACAGGATTTGGTAAAAGTTTAATTTTACCAACTCACTTGCTCAGAGCTACGTCACACGTGTTTCGTTGCTCTGATTGGTTGTAGGTTTATCCAATGGCGTCCAGAGACATTTAGTTCTGCGCCTGTTGGTAACGGCTCATGGAAATCAAAAATGAGAGGAGATGCCAGATCAATACGCACTTGCGAATTGGTCCAGTGATGCCAGGCCAATTACGATAGATAGATATGGGATACATGTAAATTATAGGACTTTTATTATTGTTCTTTTTTTGACAAATCATTTTACGGATTACCACTTTAAATCATGGCGATCGAGTATGACAAAAAGGGAATTGATGTGCTAAATTAAAAAGCAACAATAATGTATTGTGCCCGAGAAATGTAATCAATAAAAGATTCCCTCGAAAGGTTTTCATTGGTTGTATTTGCTGGAAAAGGACCGTTGAAAAAAAAAAAAAAAAAAAAAGGAGGGGGGGGGGGGTCTGACGTGACGTCACCCGCTTTCAGCGACGACATCAGGGTCCGGGGAGGGGCAAGAAGAGCGGAAACGAAGAGCGTCACTTTGAGGCGTGAACGCCGGGGCGAAAACTTGAGCACATGAAGCGCACGACAGACTGTCACCGTTGTATAGTTTCTCCGTGCGTTAACAACACATAGTTAGTTAGATAAAGACACACACACCCGCCAGTGCTGCGGAGCGAATACGCCATTGTTGCAGGTAAGTGTGTACACACACACACACCGGTCTTCACTTCGGCTTGTTTGTTTGCTCTTTGTCGCCAACAACTTACAACGATTTCACGCGGGGGTGAGAGCGGGTTTGTTCGTTGAAATACAAAAGCAAACAGCTTTTTTTTGGGGAGGGGGAGGGGGGGAGTTTCTCGTCGGGCTTCCACGCCGAGGGACCGAAACCGGAGCGTCAGCTGATTCGGCTCGAGTGACGTCATCGCCACCCAAACAAAGCACGTGTTGAGAGATGCGCGTGGGGCCGTAGCCGGTGTGGTAACGTTCCGCACGTTTCATGTTTCTTTAGAGACTTCAGCCACGGTCCGACATGGCAACCAATGCGTCCATTCGTGGTAAGTGCACGCACCCGGAGCGTCTTCATTTCAAGAGGGGATTGTTATTGTTGAAATTGTTGTTATTCGTTATTTTCCTTTTTTTTTTTTTTAATCATTTTAAGCTTTGTTCATTTTCCCGGACTCACCTGTGACCCGGCGCCATTGCGATTCTTGAGCCAAGTGGTAATCCTTCACGGGGGGGAAATGGGGGGGGGGGGCACACGAAGCTCAAGACATACTTACTGTTTACAGTTTGTTAGGTCTTTGACAACGTAAAGTTACACAAAGGAGGCACACATCCAACCCAAAACAAATAGTTACGAAGAGGTGAGACCGGGCGGGGACCGGAACTACCATTGGGGATATCTTTCCAACGACTTCTAACCTAACAACAGTTTAGCGCTTCTCCTTGAATTGAACTTCGTCATTATTATAGCGTTTATATTGTTTACAAGCGTTAAAATCATGGTTTCTCCGTGGCAAACGAAACGTAAACCAGCGCGGAGTTCTGTGGGAGCAGTCATTCACTCGCCGATGGTGACGAAAAAACTGTCGTAAAACAATGGAAAAGTCACTGGAGCTCAGTCCAGCGTGACGCACACACTGTGACTCACATCACAAATAAAATAAGTTTTTCTTCAAAAAAAAAAAAAAAGATGGAAATCATATGGACTTGAGCATAGACCATTGTCTACCTTGGATGTTTGCCACATTAAGGCTCACAATCAAAAGCCTCGATTCAAGAGCACCAACAGGATTTTCACTTCGGGAAACGAGCCCGGCTAACTTCCGGGATGAAGGTGTTCCCGAGATCCGGCTAGAAAAGACGCCAACCAGGTTGCTACGGCAACTAGCCCGAGCAGGCTTGGGGAAACGATGTGCGCGATCGATACGTGTCACTCGCAACTTACGTTAAGGTAAAACCACTGGGTATGGACAGAAGGTGTCGATCATTTGCAACATCATTAATGACATGTTGATGCGTTTTCATATTCGACGGCGGCTTCTGTGGTTATTAATGTCCGCAGCGTTTCCTGATTCTGGGTCTAATGCTTTTCATGTTTCATTTTTTTATAGATTCACTACTGTTCAACATGACAACCACTCCGTCCATCGTTGGTGAGCAGCCGTCTGCATCATTTTTAGATAATTATTAATTTTATCATTATAATCTTTATTTATTTTCTGGGACTTACCTGTAATCAGGTGCCATTGCGATTCTTGTGCACACTCTTGAAAACGTGCTTTTTGGTTCTGCATGTTGGCGGGAGATGTCAGAATGTGCGTCTACTTCCGGGCAAACAGAACCGCGATAGCGGTTTTGTCGACAGCTTCACGATGTAATTGTTGGATGAACATTTGGGTAGACAGTTAATTTAGTGAACCCAACTGATGGAAACTCACCTAATTGGTCTACAGTTCCCCTTAAATTTGGATGGAATGTCCCAAACAGGTGCAATATATTTAAAAAAATATATAGTTTTAGCATCTACTCCCAGCCAAACACTACTTTCTGGGTAGCTTGTTTTGTTTTGTCTTTTTGAACTCTTGGGAGCATATTAAGCAGTTGCCTGATGACATCTTGCCACAGCTGAATTTCTTGTGTTGGTTTGCTGACGTAGTCTCTAAGTGGCTATTTGACACCATCCACTCTCTTTGCGTTTTAAAACATTTAATGTACCCGTTTTAATTTTCTCCAGTTACAACAACACCCGTCCCGCTGCATACGGACGCCACCATAGTCGGAGGTAATATATATATATATATTTTTTTTTTCTTCTTTTCATCCCCCCTAGTTGTCACAGCTCCAAACCGTCATGTTTTTCCCCCCCTTATCTTTTTAGTGGTTATCGTGCTCGTCCTGGTGACCGTAGCTGTGGCGGCCATCGTGTTGTACCGCTATCTCTGCCACAACAAGGGCGACTACAGGACCACGGGGGAGCCGGCTCCGGGGGAGGACCCGGACGACGACGACTACAAACACCAGGCCTCGGCCGAGAAGAAGGAATACTTCATATGAACTGGAACCACTGGGCACATGGGCCGACAAAAAAAAAAGCGAAAAACAAAAACCCGTGGCTTATGAAGTTTCTTTTGAGAGGCCTCGCACCATGCAAATTTTGTTTTTTGCTAAAAACAACAAAACAAAACAAGGAAATGCTGTATAAATGCTGACAAGATTCAGAGTGAAGTGAAAAGCACATCCTGGGTCTGGAACAGGTGTCTGTGCCAACAGCTGTGTGCTTATTTTCAGATGCCACACGTGAAGCAGGTGGTGGGATTCCATAGAAATGTCTAGGTCACCATTATAGGAAAACTTGCTGTGACAATCAAATATTTAGCCATGGTTTGCTGGTATATGCAGGGTTGATAATGTTGTGGGTTTTTTTTTTTAATGGGGTTTATTTGATTAACTATTTTATTACATATATTTTTTTTTTACTTGTGTGCCGTGTGTTCAGATGCTACCAGGGCGACTATTTCTTTGCTGTTTTGTGGAGCGCTTTTACTATGAAGATGTCTTTTAAAAGTTCCAATCTTTTTGTACTACTTTTTAAAATTACATTGGAGTCTCATATTGGACTGGGCACGTTTTTCCTGCCCCGCTCGCCTTATTTTTGTGTTTTTGTTTTGGACAATGTTACTCAAAAGATATATATCAAGGTTACGGAGCTGTGTCTTTGAATGTGTCGTTACTCAATAGGACAATTTACACAAACGTCTTTCTCCATACCCACAATATTATAACTTTATTTCATAAAGCGTCATGTCTGAACTGTTACAGTGTAATCATCAAATATGGTGTCCCGCTGTTTCTGTTGACCACCTGCCAATGGACACCCATCGCTTGAACTGTTGACCTGACCTTTTCTAAATCACTACTATGGAACTATTGTCGACGAACAATGCATTGAAATGCTTAGGAAAGACATGATCATCGGTCACAAAACCATAAAGTTTCTCATGGAGAGAACTATCCATTTTTCCAAATAAAAATCAAGATAAACATGGCCGTGTCAAATTTCCAAAATAACCTTTATTCTAAATTTTTCATTTTAAATTTTAAGTTTAGTATAAAAAAGTTAAGTGCACCTAAGTTCTGTTGCAAAGAGTTCCATCTTTTACGCGTCTCGGCAAACTGTAGTGACACTCATCCCCTTGAGTAATCTTAAAAGATAGAACGAATACCAAAGTCCATCAAATCACTTCAGTACATATGTCCATATTACAAAATATTTTAAGAGAATACCTGAACTATAAATGTCCATGATCCTTCAAAGACGATTCCTTCCCATGCTGGCTATGGTTGGCACGTGTCTACTGGTAAGCTTTAGTTTACAGTACTTCATATTGCTGGAACATGGCCACAATTCTGCTGCATTACAAACACAGTTCGGGCTTAAATAGTGTAGGAAAAAGCATTAATTTTTAAGGTTTTAAAAGCTGTGGCCATAAAGAACAGGAAGAGAAAAAATGACCCTGAATGAAACACCAGCCTGTATTTGCTGGGCTTATTTGATTTAAAAACAACATTTCCAGACTGCTAGTCGTGGCCAGGCAGCCAATCCCCATAGTAACATGGACAAAACAAGGAATTAAACGAGCAAATAATGGAATTAGTTTTCTGATGGCCACAGCTATTAAAACCGTATGGTATGTCGGATACCCAGTGACGCATCATGTTACTAGACATCAAACTATAAACTATCAGTCGCATATCCATAACGACCCATCACCTTAAGATAAAATTGTTGAGTAAAGGTTTTAAAGTACTTTAATAAGCAGCACAAAACGTATTGAAAGATTCACAACTCTGTAGACAGTCATGTCCTTTTTGCAGAATTTCCGATGTAGAACAAACCATGCTTACAATTACTAGAAAATACTACAATGTTTAGAACCTCACAGCTTGTTCCCAAGAAAATGAATATTTAGAAGAAAAACAAAAAAAAAAAAAAAGTGGCCCCTTGCATGAATCTTTCCCGGTTTTGCTGAGCAGTGCATTTCAGAAAAATAAAAAAAATTTAAAAAAGCAAAGTACATTTACATGTGAGATTTGTTGATAGCAAAGTTGCAGAGGTTTGTAAAGAAATCTAAAGATTGGAATCATTCCTATGAAGTGAAAGTAAAAAGCTGTTGAATTAAGGATTCACGATCTCAAACTCTGGGTACCATCGACTTGAAAGACTTCCGAATCCAATGATATGTTTGCCTTTATATTGCGACACATTGATGTCGCAACCAAACACAATAGCATCATAGACGAGGTCTTTGGTACAACCAGCTCCTAGGTTATACAAAACAAATTATTCGTGAAGATAAAAAAAACTTCCAAAAAAGCTGAAATATCGAGGAATATGGCAACACGAAAGGTTACAAAATGTTATAATAAATGTTGCATTAATAAATGTTTTTAGAACCCAAATAAATCACATTTAAAACACAAACAGGAGAAAGGATCAGGAGCAGGTGTTGCAGTCTGTACAATAAAACACAAGTGTAGAAACTCTGGGTATCCGACTCAAACGACAATAAAATAGAAAATAAAAATCTAACATGTTACACCAACCACTCCTTTTCAATCAGCGTGCTATTTGGATTCAATTTAAAATGTCTTTCCTTTAAGTTTACTTAAGTTGCTTTGCTTTAATTTCGGGATATCTCTGGCGCTCTTTGGCACCTTTATTTTATTTATTTTTTCTCGTGTGTATCTACCAGTTTGCCCGATAAGGTACAGTAAACCACTTTAGAAAACTGACAACAACCCATTCCAATTCGTAGACGCCGCTTTAAAACAAATAAATGTAAATGTGAAATAAAACTCAATAGTTCTCCATTCCTAGAAGCTGTTTGAAAAGGTAACTTCAACACTTTGCTCCAGCAGGGACATGGTACGACGTCCCTGCTGGGAGCAACTTCCCCTCCTTCCACAGGTGGCTATTCGACTTCAAAACTGCATTTTTTTTTTTTTTTTTAAAGCGGAACGCATTCAGCATTGTGAATCTGATCGTTTTAAACCATTTCTTTAATATTGTTTACACAAAGAAAGGCGTCCCAAAAAAAAAAAAAAAAAAAAGTCATCTGTGGTCATTTTGTTTACTCCAAGAATAATCTACGTCAGAGCCTGTGGGAGGTAAAGCTACCAAACGGGGAGGGGGGGGGATAAAAAAATAAAAAATAAAAAGGTGAGTATACAGTATATATACGATGAAGGACTGTGGAATGAGTTATCTGAAGTGGATTTTTTTTTTTTTTTTTTTTTTTGCTCCACTCTATAAGTGGCGGTATCAAACAGTTGTAATTGTCTTTCCGGGTCAGAAGTGGAGTACTGTACCTAGTCACAGGGCTCTAAATGATTACATTCTGTTAGGTAATATCAGTATCGTGGCATGGCCGAGCAGCCTTAACAAGGTAGATATATGGGACTGGGGAGAGGAGAGGGCATCGATTGGAACAGGGGGGAAGAGTTTAGGGATAAAGGGGGAGGAGGGAGGGCGGGAGGGAGGGAGGGAGGGGGAGCGGTTAAGGAGAACGGTTGCCGTTACCAGATGGTATAACCTCCACTGGAGCCACCCAGGAAGAAATTATTCTTGCGCTGCGTCATAACAACATTAGCACCCTGCATGGCGGCCAGCTGAGCGGCGTTTGGGGGGTGTCCAGGAGGTGGAGGCTGGAGACGTGATCAGACGAGAGTAAAAAAAAAAAAAAAAAAAAAAAAGGACAACAACCCATCAACAAATGATCACTGTCAGTTATTATATCATACCATCATGGAATTTGATGAGATACTCACAGGAATGGAAACGCCGCTTCCCGCCCCGAAGCGCGCTCCGGTGTCGAAGCCTCCCTCCACCATCACCGTGGAGCCCGGCGGGTACACGGCTCCCATGGGGTAGTAGGCCATGGGGACGTTCTGGCCCACGGGCCCCACGGGCATGTGCTGCTGCATGGGCATGAACACCTGAGTGCCGGCGTACGGGGACGACATCTGAGGCATCTGGCCAGGCACCTGAGGCGGAAGCACGTATCTGGGCTGGTATATCTGCCGAGGCAGAGCAGGAGAGCCGTCACAGGTCAGGAGATCACCGCGGTAACCATTCCACAATCATACGAGGCCATCCCAATTTAAGAGAAATTTGAACCAATCTTAGAAACTGAGTGTGTTTCTGTCCATCAGGGTTCATTTTGGCATTACAAAATATAAGTACGGAGTACTCCCCCCCCGCCACCATTTTCAAGGACTTCACACAGAACAAATCTAAAACATTTTCAATGTGATCTTTATTTATTAAAATAGAATATAATCTTAGCCTCATTGTCTGTTATTTATATTAGTACAGTGGTACCTTGATTTACGAGTGCACTAACATACGAGTTTCCGAGTTACGAGCCGCCGTTGCGTCGACTTTTTGAATTGATTTGCGAGCAAAAATGTGAGTTACGAGGAGCGAGCTTCAGGTACGCCGCCGCTAGTAGGGCGTGGCGAGCGAATCCGACCAGCATCCCGCGTCTCACTCCTTCACTTCACGCGGTTACCTGACCGTGGAAGCATCTCTTTTGGGTTTTGTGCTCACGTTCTGTGCAATTTATTTTGCCAAAAATTCTAACCATGGGTCCAAAGAAAGTAAGTGCTGAGAAGAAGCGGATGAATGATTGAATTAAAGCATGAAATCATAGAAAAACATGAGCGAGATGTGTGTGTGATGGAGTTGGCAATTTTTTTTTTTTTAAGTTAAGCGAAAGTGAAGTGAAAAAAAAAATGTAGCAATTAAGTTCAGCAACAAATGAAAGCGACCGAAAAAGCACCTCCTCCGCCTATCTCCTCCACCCTCCACCTCCGCCAGCATCTTCCGTTAGACCAGGTCGTCTGATCTCCAGGATAAATACACTTTATAAAACCAGTTTATTCCTTTACGTTCTCTTTTATTATGCTTTGATACAATATTTGTTATTTTTAAATACATTTTTCTCATATAAAAACACGTAACAGAAAAAATTGGGGTGGTTTTTGGGGGGCTGGAACGGATTAATGGCATTTTAATTAATTTCAATCGGGAAAATTCACGGAACGAATTAAACCCGTGAGTCAAAGTACCACTGTATATCTATTTTTTTAATCTCATTTTCATCCGCATTATAAGTGTCTATTTCCCAAACACGCTGGATTAAATTTACATTTCCCTTGCATCATCTATGTCACAAAAACGATTCTAGACGCTTTTTTTTTTTTATAAAGTTACGATTTCAATAACAAAAACCAGGGGAACATCACAGGTTTGCAATTATCACTTTTTTTTTTTTTTTCAATGACTGTTCAAGCGCTTCAGCACAAAAGGGAACTATTTTCAAGGTTCTCCAGTACTCAAATTTCTGAGGACGAATATCAAGCACTTCAAACGCCTCAAGGACCCAGTAAGAACCCTGATCAATTGAATTGTCCCTCTTTTTATGTTTTGCTGTTCAATGTCAATACATGGCTCTTTTGCCATAGGTAGACAAGTTTTATTTTATTCCATTATGATTGTGGCAATAAAACCTGGCAAAAAAAATTTTTGTAGGAAAAATCAATCATCAAATAAAATGTTATGACTGTGGCCGCCATACATATTAAGATAAATGGAAAGAAAAAAACATTTAGAATTTTTTTTTTTTTTTTTGTAGTATTTTTAAATAGGATGATTTAAAATAAATATGAAATCCAATGAAATGTGATGAGCGTGACCACCCTACACATTGAGATAAATAGAAAGAAAAACATTTGGAAACACGCTTTTGTAGTATTTGAAAGAGTATGGTTTAAAATAAATATGAAATCAAATAAATCGTTTCACTTCATAACTGTTACCTCAGAATAAGCAGGTGGCGCGTCTGTGTATGGAGGCGCCTGAGGGGACACTTGCATAGCGGGAGGGTAGATGGGGGCGCTGCTCTGTTGGGGGTACACAGCTTGCTGGGGATAGGATCCTTCCAAACAACGCAAAATACAAAAATCAAATACAAATATATCACAGTACAAATCCCAAATGGTTAACGGTGAAATAAACACACAAATGACTACGGAAGGAATTCTGTGTCACAATTGCAAAGTATTATAAAATAGGAAAAACGAAAATACAAATGGAAAGAGACTAATACAAACTACAATCCACAAATTTGTATTGAGATTTTTAAATGAGAGAAAAAAAAATTGACAAATAATGTGTTATTTGTGTAAAACTGTTTCGCAAATAAATGCACCATTTATGTGGAATTAAATATCGGTTCATATGTTTTTTTTTTTTTTTTTTTTTTTTAAATCGCTTCCAACTTTCAAACGCCGAACCTTCGCAACGGTCGATCGACGTGCGGCTCCATCTGCGTTCGCGTTCAATTGCACCAAGCACCACGTTGGAGGAGCTTTGTTGATTTGCGGACGATAGAGATGCGCCAAGTTTCTGTTGAATTTTCCAGTCAGGAATCTTAAAAATTGCGTTTAAAAATGCTCATCCCGATGTGTGGATTGTGGTATTTATTTGTGGGAGACGTAAAATTACGTTTCTTTTTTTTTTTTTTTTTTTTTTTCCCTTCCTTAAAAAAAAAAAAAAAAAAAAAAAAAAATTTAAATCTTAATACAGATTTGCGGAGTGTGATATGTATTTGATTTGCTATGATTTGCTTTGACGTTATTCTACATCGGTGCGAATTGTGACCCTGGCATTCCCTCACTAGACGGTGTTGTGGACCTGACCTAGCCGAAACAGAGGGGAGACAAAGGGGGAGCTAGCTGCAAGTGACAACAGCTTTATTAGCGAGGGCTGAGCGGAACAACGGCGACACGCAGACGCGCGGCGAACGGCCGCCGAACGCCGCGGCGCCGACGCAGATCCGCGGCGGCGCCGATCCCAAGGTCCGGGGCGACGTCGGGCGCCGTCCGCGATCCAACGCGTTCGCTCGCGGATCGCGGGCGAAAATAATGAATCTCCGGAGCCGCTGCGTTGACGTAGAGCCCGCTCGGCCGCACGGGCGACACACGGCTCCGTCGACGGGAGCGAGTCGACGGCGGGTTGCCGCCCGCGCCGGGGACGTACCTTTGTTGTTCATGGCGTCGACTCGGCGCGGGGCTTCTCTGGCAGAAAGGGATCGTCGCGGATTCGGGAGCCTTGTTGTCTTGTCGCGGGGCCTTTTGACAGCTTCACTGCACTTCCGTGTTTTCCAGCTTGTTGTGGTCGGTGGGAGTGCTGACGTCACCCGCTTTCGGGCGAGCCGCTGCGAAAGTGCGAGCGCCCCCGAGCGATCGGACCCTGTCTATTGTGCTTACGTAAAAAACGGAAATATATATTTATATAGACTGTATTACGCCGTGTATATACTGTAAAGCAGTTGTGACAATTAAAAATGTGTGTGTCCACAAACTATTCAAAGTCATTTCTATTTTTCATAAATGTATCCTCGATTATGTGACGAATATGTTTTATTTAATATATATGACTTGATCCACGAATCGAAACAAAACCCAGTACGGTGTTTTATATAAAGTGAAAGATATTGTAATTTTCACATTTATCTATGCATTTGTCCCTCAAACTAATGTCGGAAATTCTATTTGCTCAACCACACATTTAAAACATGAAGCGTACCCCTTGAAGAAGTGGTTTCACTCATTCTGAAAAGGTCCAACCTAACTTCATTTTTTAAAAATACATGACTTTATCCATGAATGTAGATCTCGAAAAGAAAAGCCCAATATGTTCTTCTGAGATGAAATGTGTGTAATATTTGTATTCATTACTAATACAACATATACATTCAATGTCAATTACCTAAATTGAATGTACATGTTCATCCGCACACCTCCACTTTATACTATAAAAGTTAATATTTCTATTCTCATTGTCCAGTCATCTTTGTCTACGACCACCAGGATACAAGTTCAAGTTCAAGTTCACGTTCGAGAGATTATTTGTCACATACATATACATACGGTCATACATATATGCAGTGAAATGTCATGACACCCAGTGATTATGCACAATAAGCTTTATAAGCTCATAGGCTACGTTCCCCATTTTTACATTCCCTGGAACTGCTGCTAATGTTTATTTTTTTTAATTATGTATATTATTGCTATTCTTGCTATATGTTTGCTAGTTTTGCCCACATTTGCTGACTCTTAAAATAAATAAAATATTTGTTTTATAATAATAAAAATATATATCTTCTTTCAATGCCGCTGCTGTTGTCGCTCGCCTTGTCACAAGACTGTTCAGAATAGAAGCCTTTTGTGTTATGCTGTACATTTGATAAATAAAACACTTGGACTTTGACTTTAACTATATTTATACACCACCATTGGTGCATTAGCTGCTGAACACCCTTCTTTGGAGTAGAAGGGAGGCTGTCTCCGCTACCAATAGTGACCATGATCCTATAACTGCCTTCTCCCTTCTGACATGTGGCATGACATGACAGTGGACCCTGAGACCTACAATCCAGAGACACCGAGAATTCCCAGCAGACCGTTCCTGGTCCTGCATTATCAGACCGTGTCTGGGGACACACCTGGATGCGGATGAATGAAGATGCTGTAATAACAGGTGACCCCCGGCTGCTGCTGAGGGCCTGCTGGCCCATCGCTCAGGTTGTAAGGACCCCGCCCCAGTCCTGAGGGTCACATCGGGTCAGCTGACGTGAATATTATATGTTCTGCCTGTCTGTTATGAGGTGTTCCGCAAATACAAATTAAATAGGTAATAATCTCGTACCCTGCGGTATGTGGATAATATCCCCTCTCTAAATTCACAATGTACACACTGTATATACTGTGGATGGTGTTCATTTTTAAGAATAACTTAAAAAAAGCCACTGCTTGAGGCTATATTATGTTATTATTACGTATGAAAGAATCTGCCGTGCGCCGTACACTGTACAAATGCACCTCATGGAAGCCCCCCTGTGTTTGTTCACTTTAGGAATCGAACTCCCCGTCATTGCCGAAGCGACACGGGACTCATTAAAGTGTGACGTCATGATTATTCATTCCACGTCTGGGCCCCGCGTCTGAGCGGTGTACTGTCCCTTTAAGAGCGCCGCGGCGGACATTTTTCAATGCAAGATCTTTTCCCCCTTGCATAAATTATGCTCATGACGTAGTGCCGAGGTCCCGAAAAATTGTTGTGAATTTAGCGTGACTTTAGCGCGGAAATCGGGCTTTTCGCGCGGCCCCGCCACCCGCGCCGGGAACCGCTCGCGGTCCGGAGTGCGTTCGGTGCGAGAAGCCGCCGCTAAACGTGGAGGGAACCGGCGCTAAATGCAAATGTGCCTTTTGTGCGCGGCGTCTGGAAGCTGAGGGGAATCTCTAATGATGTGTGACCCCAAGCCACTGTGACGGCGGCCCTGAGGACCAGCGGGAACCGCGAGGACCTTCCGTGGTGAGTGGCGGGTCGCCGCGGCGAGAGGGGCGCGAGTTGGGGTTAATATGCAATGGTCGTAATTAACATAATTTATATATTTATGATAAAGAGAGCGACATGCATAATATCCCGTCTCTATAGGCGCGGATCCGGCCGATCCTCGTCGCGGACACTCGCCCGATCGCACTTGGTTTTTCCCCCCGCAAGACTTTTTTTTTTTATTATAATCGGTGTGTGATGGAGGGAGCGGTGCCGTCAAACGGTAACCCCCCCCCACCCCGGAGCTGAAGTTTGGACACATCTCCCTTTGTAAAAAAAAAAAAATAATAATTAAATAAAAATGAAAATAAAAACACTAAAACGATCACCGCCTTTACACCTCGGAGGGCTTTTCCGCTGCTTAGTCCACAGCCGCTCCGTGTGAGTGGCCGGCTTCCATAATAATCACATTCTTTTACAGCATTCCTTTAAACTAAAAAAAAACAACAAAAAAAACAAAAAAAACAAAACCAAAAAACAACAGAGAGGGCCTGTTTAGAAGCTGCCCACCACCGCCACCCCCTCCCAAATGATCTATTCATAGAAATGAGAGAATCAAAGAGAAGTCTTTAAACCAGGTCTTGACCATAACCACCATTCACCCCAAAGTTATGTGAACATTGATTATTTCCTTGGTTTTGACTGTTGATTATTGATAAAGAGGTTTATTTATTATACTGTAGTTGATTTTAGGGTTATTGTATGTACCATTTTCTTTTTAGGTTAGGCTTAGGTAAATTTAAGGTTTATTGTTTGTTAATGATATTTAGGTTTATTACATATTACCAGTTTTTTCCCCTCATTTGTATTCTTATTACCTTATTATTATTATTGCCTATTGTTTGACGTGAGGTGCTGTAACACTGCAATTTCCCTCCAGGGATGTATACGGCATATCTATCTATCTATCTATCTATCTATCTATCTATCTATCTATCTATCTATCTATCTGTCTGTTAACATAGGTTGTCTTTACGATAAACTTGATGACTGAAAAGAACATCAGTTTCGCCTTAAAAATAGAAACCCAAGTTGAGTTTTTTCCAATATGTCTCCCAATGTTCATGCAGAATGCCAGCGGGACGTTGACATTTGACGTACCACCGAGCGATGGAATCACAGGATCTCCCCGCTAAAGATGCCCCGCTTATTGTCAATGAGCAGGTAGATTTGAGCTGTCTGTGCCAGGGATTTCACCAAAAGACTTCATAAGACAGACGTCACACATTTAAAGACCCTTTTTCCCCCGCCATCCCAGTTGTGCACACTATAGGATTCAGCAAAGACATTGGTCGCAATGGAACAGGCATCTTGGCATAGCACACACTACGAGACCCAAGACTTAAATATCGAACAAAACTGATGTTCTCACAAGAGACCAGCCTGGGACTGATCACGGGAGTTTGTAACCGTCTCAAAACAACCCTTAAGACAAGAGATCTCCTTTATGATTCTCTTAATATCTTGAAAATGTGTCTGGGACTCGAAAATCCTCGCTAAGGTCTTTTGGTGTATATTAGGTCTCAGACTAACATGGAGGGCTTCTGTGCAGTATCCAGACTATGATCGCTCCCGCTTCTCTATGCCCACGGGGTTTACAGGTCTACGGACGCTGCTATTCTTGTTGAAAAATGACATTTATTTTCCCACTCTGGCAACTTTTTGTTGTGGTTGTGGTGAACATAAGCAATGCCTTCTGTGGATGTTGGGGGGAGCTTGAGGAAGCATCGCTGCAGTTGCTTGTGGGCTGTTGCACCTATCCTCGTCTTGGTTGTTCCCATGCGCTTTCATTTGTCTCATTTTTGTTTTGTTTGTTTGTTTGTTTGTTTTCGGTTCATTGTGTCCTAACATGTGCTTGGCTTCTCTGTTCTCCTTAGCCATTCACTGTCTGACTGCAGAAGTCTTTTTTCAGCCATTTAGTTCCTGCACTTTGAAATTCCCTACCAAAGACAACCAGGTATGCCTCCTATCTCTTCCTGCACTGCCTCTCTGCCTCTCTGCCCATCGTGCCGCCTCTCCTCTTGGCCTTTCATTATGTTTTTTTTCACGTGCCACGATTCCTGCGTTACTTGCTAAAGCAGCTCTGCCACACGTAGGTTAAGTGACAGAAGAATGCGGTGATGGCTGCGGAAATTGTTGTTATCTTCGACTGCCAATTAAATATTTTGGCAGCTCTATAAATGAAGTGAGAAATTGACAAATTGATAATGCAAGACCGTTTTATGCCACAGGTGGCTTTACAAAAAAAAACCCAGAATGCATCAATCATACCTTTCTGATAAAATCCTGAGTGAGAAACCTTGCTTTTGAGGAGTAGAGTCGGCCAAGGCGTGGTGCTCTGAACCCTGGTCTTTACCTCTCTGCCCCCGGACGCCGTGCAGGTGATTGTGATGTCTGGGCATGAGACAATCCGCGTGCTAGAGGTAGAGGTGGACGCCTCCGCTCCATCTGATGAGAAGAATGACATCAGGGACGAGGAGCGGGGGACCCCGGCCGCCGAGCAACGTGAGGCCGGCAGAATGCAAGACGCACCCCACGGCGCTGGGGGAGTAGGTAAATTTCGGGTCCGGGACATCGTGGTGGGGGCTTTGACAGTTAAATACTATTATTATTCACATATGCGCGGCACCTTTTCATCCGAATGCAAATGAAGCCGGGGTGACGGCGTAACACCCTTGTAATAAACACCCCTGGTTTTGCTCATCCAGGGCTGGGAGAGCAGCGGCTGCTTTCTGTGGACGCCACGCCCTCCGCCCTCCAAACTCTGGCTCAGGCGGTTCCCATCAGCGTGTCCCTAGCCCAGCCCCAGGCCACCATGCCCATCACCATGCAGGGCTGTCCACAGGTACAGTAGGAGCACAGAAAAAAACAAAACTTCAATATATTGTTAACCTCCATAACTTTATCAACATTATCAGTTCTACAAACCACTCAAAGCTCACACTCAAATCAACTACGTATTTCAACCTTTATCAGTTACATTCAGTTTAATTCAAAGGGCTTTATTGGCAAAACATACGTTTATAGTGCCAAAGCAAATGGAAAACAAAAGAAGAAGACAAATAATATCGAAAATAAAATGTAAAAAAATATAATAGAAAAATGTAAACGCTCCAATGAAAATATATACACATGTGTGAAGAAGGCCTAAAATATAAATGAACAACTTTAAACATTGCTAGTTAAAATCTATACAAATAAGTGTAACCTAAAATGAAAATAGAAAATATTAAATTTTGCTGTTAAGAATATGTGTACAGAGTGAAGCTATCGAAAAATAAATATAGAAAAATGTAGACATGGAGCTATGGAGCTATATAAATGCAAATAAGGATTATTTGGGATAACGACTACAATCAGACAGAATTGTGTAAACATTGCATTTAAAAATATAATACAATGGTGTGATAGAAAAATGCAATATTTGATGCTACCTGTTTTTGTTCATATAACCTATGCTGACATAACTACTGTAGGAGGGCCATGGAGTTATGCCTGCATTCTGTTATTCTCCAGCTGGAAGGTCGCACCACACTCCCTTTGTCTCCACGGTACTTTTAATTGCTAAGCGAGGCCAGGTACATGGGTTTTGAGACATCCAGAACATCCCTGTTTACTCCCTTTATGGCTTCTCGTGGTTCTCATATAAAGAAACAGTCATGGTAATGCTCTAGTTGTCTTGCACGTACCTGATAACATTGTGAACTGTGGCCACGCCCCAAAGCGCCCGAGCTGTAGCTGCTCATTATTTTTTGAACACACATCATGTATTATTGTAGAAATGAGAAACATGAAACTAGGGGTGTGGACACGGGACAACGGACAAATCGCGGAACTACAGTAGGGTTGAGTCACGAGAGGACATCATTGTGTTACTCTCCTGTTTTGCAGAATACATTTAGTCATTGTAAACAGAACAAGGGTCTGAGTTTGTTTCCCATAGCACAGGTTTATCTCGCCGACCCCGCAGTGGAATTTCCACGACAATGGGTATCTTATACATACTCTTTTTGGTTTGTTTTTGGTTACTTGATCTCCGCCCCTCGCCTCCAGGTGCTGACCCAGGAGAGCCTGGCCACCCTGATGACTGGGATGATGGCCCAAGCGGGGTCCCTGGGCCAGCCCCTGCTCATCCCCCTCAACATGGCGGGGTCCCTGGGGGGCCAGGGGGGCCTGGCGGTGCTCACCCTCCCCACCACCAACTTAGCCACTCTATCCGGACTGGCTGCGGCTAATCCCGCCGGGAACCTCCTCAAACTACCCCTGGCAGGCGTTCAAGGTAAATCTACAACCTGTGTGTCCGGTTTGTTTTGAATAAGACGGGAGATCGGAAATGACTTAATTCCCTGTGGTGACGCAAAAGGGATAACAGGAACAAATATTTTATTACAGCAAAGATGTAATGTGAGTCAGTATATGCATTGTGAAACATTTTCCTGAATGTTAGCCTTGTGCTCGAGTATTGTAATTACATTGCGATAACTTGGACTGTAGACACTGAATAACGTCATAATAATTTAGATCTACTCATCCATAGTTATCCATGCCTGTTCAAGTTCAAGTTCAAGTTCAAGTTCAAGTTCAAGTTCAAGTTCAAGTTCAAGAGGTTATTTGTCATATACATATACATACGGTATTACATACAGTATTTGCAGTGAAATGTCATGACACCCGGTGATTACGCACAATAAGCTTTATAAGCTCTAAAAATAATAAAAATACTAAAATGTGCGTAAACCACATGAGGCGCTCGCGCAGGCGGCGCCACAATTGTGATTCTGGGTTCTATAATTATATTATAGTATTAATTGTCTGTGTTGTATTAAATATACATTTAAATCCTTCAAAATGAAACTTACCGTTTAACCGTTACCAGACAATAAGAATTTTGATCAATTGATAAACAGTTAAAAATATATTATTAAAAAAAAGTAATTGGAAAAAAAGTTTGTTGCATGGTAAAAGAAAAATTGGGTATATTTATTCTATTTATATATTTCTTAATATATAACTCATGGGGGCGATGCGTGCAACTAGGACCATAACCTCAGTACCGCGGTCACGTGATTCCACCGCGGGGTTGAGCTCATTACTGTCATCACCGCAAACAATAAAATAAAAAATATATTGTTTTGTATTTCATTTTTTTTACTGGAGAAAGTTACAGGAAGATATGAAATATAAACATAATAATCGTTATTCAGATATCATCATTGACTGTCTTCCATCCTAGGTTCAAAGGCCGTTCCTGTCCCTCCAAATAAAACAACTAAAAACAGTGTAAACAACAAAAAAAACACTTTTTTAAGTTGTTTTATTTGGCACGGAGAGCTGTGTTCGCTTAGACAAATATATTTATGATTGCCCTCATTTATAATTATAATTTGTAAAGCCCTATTTAAAAGACTGGCATTATATTTTTCCCAGGGGGCAGTGCCCTAATATTTTAATATTGTCGGATGACGGTTAATAATCATAAAAGTCATTCTAAATTAGAATCTCTACTAGTAACCATTACACCACTTAGCCCCTGCTACAGTTTTAATACAATTTAAACAAGTGTGTGCATAGAATCAAATTTGTTCTAAATATTATTGTACGCTTAGTTCTTTATTTTCTTTTTCTAGTCTGTTAAGCTTGTTTTATGCGTATTGTCTGAGACAAATTCCTCGTACATGAAAAGGGACCTGGCCAAACCAACTGATTCCGATTTTGTGGTTCCGACGAGCTTCTTTAAAATGCACCGGAGAACGTCGGCGTTGTCCCTCCCAAGTTTCGCGCCCAGCGACTCCCCGAAAGGTCACCGACACACACTGTGCTCTGCGATCCTCCCCCTCGTCCAGCCGCTACGGTGCTGAACTCCGTCCAGTCGCAGCTGCAGACGACGGCGGCGGCGGTGTTCCAGCCGCAGGCCGCCTCCGTGCAGCCCCTGCAGCAGCCCACGCAGGTGACCAGCGCCCAGGCCCAGGTGACCTTGGCCCCTGCTACCTGCGTCTCCCAGCCCAGCTTCTCCATGTCCGCGCTGCAGACCGCCGGACTGTCCATCAATCCAGCCATTGTGAGAACACGCCTCTAGAGTCGTTCCCGAAGACGGCTGCCGTTTGGCCTTTGTATTTTCCGAATTTTTGAAATCAGTTAATTTTTTTATTTTATTTTATTTTTTTACATTTCATCGTTTCATGTGTTAAACTTCCCAGAAAACACATTTTGCCACCTCAGGCACAACAACAGGTGGAACATTTCATCCTAAATTGGCCGCCACACAAACAATTTACAAGCACAACTGAGCGACGATTTTTATTAAAAATAATGTTTTTAGATTTTATAAAGATGTGCTGTGTGAATGGGGAAAGAGCAACAAACAAACAAACACATCATTGTTATTACTCTTACTTTAAATAGCATTTTCTCCCACACTGTAGTATGTTCTCATTTGCTTTAAATTAATAGTTTTAAGCTTGGTAAACATGAAGCGTGCAACGTTTCTCATGTTATGGGTTTGATTTCAGTTCAGCACCGCTTCGCTGGGAGCACAGCCTCAGTTTCTCAGCTCCCTTACGTCCACTCCCATCTTCACCAGCGCCATCTCCAACATGGCGGGCATCACCAGCCAGATCATCACCAACGCCCAGGGACAGGTGAGTAACACACCGACGTGCGGGGCCGTTTTCCGTCTCGGCTACCTTTGGTTGTTTGCGTCGGCTCAAAGCCTGGAGCTGTGGCGCGGTCTTCTGTAACGACGCTCCGTCTGTTTGCCGTGTCCGATGTCATGCCCCTTAAGCCTACGTGGGAATACGCATTTGTAGCCTTTCTTTTTTTTTCTTCTCCTCACCAGCTGGAATTTTAATAATCTAAAGTTCTGTCTGACTGGAAATATTGTTCCAGATGTCCGTTGTTCTGTATTTGCTTCAATTACCTTCGCTCAGCTGCCTGCTCTCCACATCTGTCATGCTCCCTGTCCCCTTTTTGGTCCTCTGTGTTCCCTTTGATTCTCACTCTATCAAAGAATTAACTTCAAAGATTCACATATAAGAGCCCTCATTGCCGTGGAAGATGAGCATTAAGCGCTCAGAACGCAGAGTTCATTGTGCTTATATAGTACCATCAGCGTTTCAAGAAGCCTTTCTTCTGGGTAAAACAGCCTCCTGGGTGTTCACCCAAATTTTCTGCATGTCTTCGCATTTCAGCAAGGCCTTTGAGAGAAACTCTCTTATCCACCTTGCCCTATTACTAACGAATATTAAAGTAGACGTGCTGTGTTTCTTTTCACCGTAGACTTGCCGCGCACATTTTTGCTCTCCAAAAAAAGCCTCCGTTTCATCCCATAATGTCTCACATTTTCTAAGGATGGGTCCGCATTCGGAAATAAAAAACGTCCCAAATGAACATGCTTTACACCCAAAAGGTCATAGGAACCCTCCCGGTGCTGGTGAACCCGGCCTCACTGGCCGGAGGAGCCGCCACGCCCCTGCAGGGCCTCCAGGTCCAGACCGTCACCCCTCAGCTGGTCCTCAACACCCAGGGCCAGATCATCGCCGCGCTGGGGAACGGACCCACGGCGGTCCCCACCTCCACCGCCGCGCTGGCCAAGGTCAGCGCTCCGCTGGCCGTGGCCAAGCCCTGCGCGCAGGTTACTGGAGCTTTTAATACCCCACAGTTTTGCAATGGATGTCACGCCGATCCGAGGTACTGGCTTGTTATGTCGTAGGGTTTTTTTTGTTTTTTTTGTCAAACCGCTCTTTCCCTCCCAGGCGTCAGTGACGACTGTCACCCAGACGCCGGTCGTCATCGCCCCGCAACCCACCGTGATGAAGGCGGCCACGACGCTCTCCTCCCCGGTTCCCATCTCCTGTGGAGACATAGCGACCGTGGGCCAGCTGGTCAACAGTGCGTACACCTCCACCCTCCCGACATGGTTCCGCAGCTCCCTCTCACTCTGAACTTGACTCTTGGTTTCTCCTCAGAGCCCCAGCAAGTCGTCAACAACGACGAGGGCATCAACCTGGAGGAAATCCGAGAGTTTGCCAAGAATTTCAAGATCCGCCGACTGTCCTTGGGGCTGACGCAGACGCAGGTGGGGCAGGCGCTGACTGCCACCGAGGGTCCGGCGTACAGCCAGTCGGCCATTTGCAGGTGAACTTCATCCCTCGTTCGGTGGCGTCGCCGCAAACGTGTCCGACGTACGACATACAAATGAGAAATGTGGTGGAAATAAGATTGCAGCCAGACAGGGGATTGTTTTCCGTGCGTGTAACATCATTAATATGTTCAGGTTCAGATGCGATGCAGTGATATGAATGCTTTTTTTTTTTGTGGGGTTGGTTGTGTTGATTTTCTTTGCATTTTCTTTCTTCCTACCGCACGTTTCTGCAGCGGGGAGATTACATCAGTCTAATTTTATTTGTTATTTTTTGGTTTTCCTACTCTGTTGGAATTTCTCGTTAATTTGGCAAAGATTACATTTTCCATTTCCTACTTTCTTACGCCGATGCCCCGCTGCTCAGGCAACCGACCATCTATATGGGTACTTCCACTATGAGTTTGGGTCAGAGGTCGTGGGGGATCAGTCTTTGCAGTCGAATGTTGAAAAATATTGCGCACTCAATAGCAAATACATGCCCCAATCTTTCTAAGGGAGAATAGAAAGAATGAGGGTTAGGGTTATAAAGGTGGGTTATGAACAGAGGTCTTCGTTGGACCCTCCAAAGAGTGCATCGACCTTCCCTGTGCTGTAGTTTAACATGGTTGTATCCGTTTGCCCATCAAAATAATCATTGATCCGACTTGACTCGTTCTTCGCGGCGCCACAGGTTTGAAAAGCTCGACATCACCCCCAAGAGCGCCCAGAAGCTGAAGCCGGTGCTGGAGCGGTGGCTGGCCGAAGCCGAGCTCTGGAACCAGAAGGGCCAGCAGAACCTGATGGAGTTCGTGGGCGGAGAGCCGTCCAAGAAGCGCAAGCGGCGCACCAGCTTCACGCCGCAGGCCATCGAGGTCCTCAACACGTACTTCGAGAAGAACGCGCTGCCCACGGGCCAGGAGATCACAGAGATCGCCCGGGAGCTCAACTACGACCGCGAGGTGGTGCGCGTGTGGTTCTGCAACCGCCGACAGACGCTGAAAAACACCAGCAAAATCAACGTCTTTACGGTGCAGTAGCCGAGCGGCGCCTCGGACGTTTTCGGGATGTCAAAGGGAAATGATGGAAGGGAGCATTTGGAATGCCGTTGTAAATACTGACGCCGAACTCTTCCTCGGACGCTCCATCGACGTTTCCCCGGTACATGAAGGCGGCGCTTGATTTTGAAGTGCCAAGAAGAAGAGTACGCAAAATTTTTAAGAATACACTCTTTTTTTTTTTAACACGTTTTTAAGGTGTGTGTCTGTGCATCGGTCATGTGGTGACCGAGTCAAAATGCATGATTCTCTATTATCAGATGAAATGGTAATAACACGTTATACTCTCGACCCGTTCTATAGCGTTTGATACCAGAGGTTTTTATACTCTAACAAGGAAAAACATTTTTAAGTGGAAGTGTAGCTACAAACTTTTTTGCTCGAGTGTTGAAATGTCGATGTCGCTGTGGCACAATTGGTGGAATCCCCCTGATATTTGGATGTAATGCTGGTGCCACCAAAGTCCTATCGAATTTTATAGCTGCTAATCCAGCTTTTGCTTTGTTTTTGTTTTTTGTTGTTTTGCCCTCGGGGGTCTGTCGCTAACGAAACTCATTGAGGGTATTGTGGTTTGTAAACCATTGACTCTTTAATCGTAACATTTAACTTAAAACGCCAATGTGTGCTTCTATTGTATGTTGTTTTTTCCAAAGTGTCAGACATCCCTGGTATTGATTTTTATTTTATTTTATTTTATTTTATTTTTTTAATATATGAAATAACGAAACATACATTACACAACATGGCTTAATTGCATCCTGTCAGATAAAAAAAAAAAGTGAAAGGCAGAAATATATGACGTTTCCCAGTGTTTGCACGTAAATTCTACATGATGTATTAGGACGAAATAGAGGCGGTTCGTTGTCCTACCTTTACCAGTCCTTCCAAGAACGGCTCGCACTTTAGCAGCAGTGGGAGCAGTAGAATTGGTGTGTGTGTGTGTGTGTGCGTGTGTGTGTGTGCGTGCGTGCCTGCGTGTGTGTGTGTGCGTGTGTGCATGCGTGTGTGGGTGTGTTGCCATTGCTCTCTGATCTCTTGGTTTGAAATTTTCTACTAAACAGCTCAAAGCTTTGGAAGATGTAGCAGTTACACATCGAAAGATACAATCGTCCAGATGACTAAAGTCATCAAAAGACATTTTTATGCAGATGTAATTTAAGAAGCTGACATTTTGCGTTATTCACGTGCGACAGTGGGCTGCATGTGGTTTTGGAGCAGTTTTTAAGTCAAGTCGACGTTTTTTCACTTTTCAAGAGGGGTGTCGCCATGTGTCGTACAAAGCAAATCCCTCCTGGAAGACATAAACATTCAATATTTTGGGTGACTCATATGATGTGCATTATTCAGCGAATAACATTAATTAAAAAAAAAAAAAAAAGGAAAGTAAACTTTAATTGGTTCAGGTATCAGCTTGAGTCAATATCTACATTTCTTGTCAGATGTTAATTATTTGTGAAACATGGTTATAACAAAAATAGGTCTACTTTTGTCATTTTTTTGTCATATAAAATAAAATAAGAATTTATGAATAATCACTTTGTGCTATGGGTTCTTCTGGTAAGTGAGGAATGAACTGGATAATAAAATGATGTAATGAATGATACAATTATTCATATGTGTGTGTATGTGTGTGTGTGTGTGTGTGTGTGTGTGTGTGTGTGTGTATATATATATATATATATATATATAATCTACAGTATACACATTCCCTACTTTTGTCAAATTGATGATACAGAGGTTTATTGTTAATCTTATGGATGTATTGTATGTGTCCAATTCACTCTATCTTTAGTAAATGTTTTGTTTCATCATATACTGCCTATTTTTTATTTATATTACTTTATTACCATTTACATTTACATTTACATTTAGTCATTTGGCAGACGCTTTTATCCAAAGCGACTTACAAGGGAGAATAACATTCAGCTACATTGCGACAGAGATTAGTGTAACAACAACATTGGTGTAACAATAAATACTGCAAGGTGGTGCAAAGTAATTGTAGATTAGGACAGGAGGTACTCACTGAAGAGCTGGGTCTTCAGGTGCTTCTTAAAGACAGAGAGGGAGGTCCCCGCTCTGGTCATTTTTGGCAGCTCGTTCCACCAACGTGGAACTACAAATGAGAATAGCCTGGATTGCCGTGGCTGTATGGCCGGCAGAGCCAGGCGACGCTCATTTGACGAGCGCAGCATCCGGGGGGCAACATGTGCTCTTACAAGAGCATTTAAGTAGGCGGGAGCATTCCCAACAATCACTCTGTAGGCCAGCATAAGAGACTTGAACTTGATGCGGGCGGCTACAGGTAACCAGTGGAGCTCGATGAGCAGCGGAGTGACATGTGCCCTCTTTGGCTGGTTGAACACCAGTCGCGCCGCCGCATTCTGTATCATCTGAAGTGGCTTCACCGCACAGGCCGGCAAGCCTGTTAAGAGGGCATTGCAGTAGTCGAGACGGGACATCACCAAGGTTTGTACCAGCAGTTGAGTGGCATATTGGGTCAGGTACGGCCTGACTTTTCGGATGTTGAGTAGTGCGAAGCGGCAGGACCGGGAGACTGCGGCAACATGGTCCGAGAATGTCAGTTGGTCATCAATAATGACACCAAGATTCCTTGCAGCCTTGGTAGGAACAAGAGATAGAGAGTCGATTTTAATATCAATGTTGTGATAAATACCTTGTTTGGCCGGGAAGACCAGCAGTTCCGTTTTCGCCAGATTTAGTTGAAGATGATAATCCTTCATCCATGTGGATATGTCAGCGAGACAATCCGAGATCCGCGTCCAGATAGTAGGGTCGTCTGGCGGGAAGGACAGATAGAGTTGAGTATCATCCGCATAGCAGTGATATGAAAAGCCATGTGAGCGGATGATCGGGCCCAGTGAGGTGGTGTATATGGCAAAGAGGAGGGGTCCTAGCACCGAGCCTTGGGGCACCCCTGTGGTGAGGTTGTGTGGCACAGACAGCTGGCCTCGCCATGTCACACTGAACGAGCGCCCAGTAAGGTAAGATTCGAACCAGGAAAGTGCACTGCCCGTTATGCCCATGCTTGAGAGTATGGACAGGAGTATGCAATGATTGACAGTGTCAAAAGCAGCTGATAAGTCTAGCAGAATGAGGACCGAGGATTTGGCAGCAGCTCTAGCAGTTTTTAAGGCCTCTGTCACAGACAACAGGGCTGTTTCAGTGGAGTGACCACTTTTGAAGCCAGATTGAAGTGTATCAAGAAGGTTGTTTCTTGACAGGTACTCTGTAACCTGTCTAGAGACCGCCCTCTCTAAGGTTTTGGAAAGGAATGGGAGGAGAGAGACCGGCCGATAGTTTCCTACTTGATTGGGATCGAGTGAGGGTTTTTTGAGCAGTGGTGCGACCCGAGCCGCTTTGAAAGCGGAAGGGAAAGTGCCGGAAGTTAGGGAAGAATTAATCACATGTGTGATTGCCGGGGTGATAGTCGGTGATATGGCTTGAAGGAGGTTGGATGGGATCGGATCTAGCGGACAGGTAGTGGGACGGCTACATGTTAGTAGTTTAGATACCTCACTTTCAGCGAGGGGGGTGAAACCAGGGAACGATGAGCCTAGGGCTGGAGAAGACAGGTTGTGAGTAAGTTGTTTAGTGAATTGGCTGCTGATGGCTGCCACTTTGTTAGTAATTCCTTAGTAATGTTAGCATTTCCTATTGTTAGGCGTGTAAACTACAAATAAAGCATATATTTGAAGAAAAATGGGCGCGATGAGGGCCGAAAGTAGTCAGTGGCGTTGGAGAGTTAACTACGTTCAGGATTGATATTAAATTACAAAAATAATGTGAAATGTGGGAAGACCCCCCCCCCCCCCAATGTGCGGGGGTCTTCCCTCCAGGCGGCAGGGGGCGCTACGCAGCGAGGGCCGGTTCCACGGAGCGAGACCTCCACCGGAAACTACGGCGCCTGGTTCCATACCCGACGGAGAAAGATAAACAAACAATAGAAACGTAGAATATGTGACTCCATGTCGGCCAGCTCGGCGCGGCACCACCCTCCTGCTCGACACCCGGTTTTTGTTTTTTTTTATTTTAAATTTTTTTTTTTCTTCCCCCAAATCACGGTTTTATTTTTTAATTATTTCTTCTCCAACAGCGACGCGGAAGCGCCGGCGTGTCTCTCCGACATGTCTGCTTCGGGTTCGCGCGGAGCGGGGGAGCTGGGCGTGATGGCGTGAAAGTTGGCGGAGCCGCGCTTCTCCCGTGGAGGTGGGTTTATCCGTTGTGCCGCGGAAAGTTTGGGGTTTTTTTTGGGGGGGGGGGGGTTTGGGTAGTTTTTTTTTTTGCGGCCGTCCGTGGTCACAGCGTCCAGCCCCGAGCGGAGTCTGGACCCGGTGCGCGGCGCTCCCCAGCTCAGCACGGTCCTCTACGGCAAGCTCAACGTCACGCCAGGAACGGGAAGAAATGTTGTTTTGTTGTGTTTATTTGTCTCGTCTGCATCTCTTTCTCTGTTGGTGCCCGTTCCCCAGTTTAATGGCACATTTCGTTGTTTTGTTTTTTTTGGTCTTTATATTCACCAACCTGTCTGATTTTTACACCATAACATTGTTTTACTGGGGTTGGTAGGATCTGTCAATAACGGCGCTTCCCCCTTTCCCTCTACCGAAGTTGGTAAGTTCTTGGGAAGTAGGTCAGAGTTTTAGCGCAAGCCACCGGCACCATGGCCTGGGCCCTGAAGCTGCCCCTGACGGACGAGGTGATCGAATCGGGTCTGGTCCAGGACTTCGATGCCAGTCTCTCGGGCATCGGCCAGGAGCTCGGAGCCGGGGCGTACAGCATGAGGTAAACAAGAGGAGCTTATGGGGAGCTCTGGCTCTGTTTCACTTGATCGAAGTCAGTAGGTTCAAATGCAAGTAACGGCTGATTTAGCCATTTAAACTGCTCGGTCATAACCAGTTTATTGAAACTTGACTAACTAACTTGAAAAGGGAATGCATAACAACCTAAAAGGAAAATGTATGATGCATTGATTGTTTTATCGTTGCACAGTATTTTTTTACCGACTGGTGTCATTTGGATCCATTAGGTAAACTGTACTTAAAAGGATAAGGTGACACTTTACTGAATGCTACTGGGGAAATTTGAGGTGTTAAAGCTGAATAAAGTGGATTGAACAGTCTTAGTCAAAAGGAGATCGAAATTAAATTCCATATATGTAAACATCTATAGACAGAAGTTCACAGGGAGCAGCACGTGTGCAGCTGATAACTTCAGCTTCTTACTCTCAAGCGTGTTATATTCAAGTATGCAGTATAGTGCATGGTAATGATATGTATTGATAGTACTAGTGGCATGTAATATGGTATAGTATGGTATAATGGTTTAATATATGTATAGCCGTATAGTAAAAAGGATAGATAATATGATCGATTAATGATGATGATAATAATAATATATAAGTGTAACTGCTGAGTACATAGTTGATGTTGTTCATGAACTAATCATCACAACTAATCATAGGATATTCAGTTTATCCTCTGTAACATATGGATTGCGAAGCAAAATCTAATTTGTGCATTAGAGTGAGCCTACTGAAATAATTGATCTGTTTTATGTGACTCGTGTCACTCATCTATTTGTGCAATCCTATTTACAACTCTACTGTTAAATGCATTATTACTATATGTTGGTTAAATGTGGATGTACTGTTCTAGATTGCCTTGAGTTGCTCATCATTTGGCAATCTTGTTTGTGAATTGAGGCTGCCTGTGTGCTTTTTATAGTTTGTGAGTGCTCTGTTACACAATCTACCGTCTGCAAGGGGACAGATTTTTGTGTAGAGAGGAGAAATCGGATCCACACAGGCTGGATACCCTGCTATTTGATTGTGTTGCCCTAGCAACCTACATTCCAACTAATGAACTGCTACGTCAGGCAACCCTACCAGCTACGGCTCTTTTTTTGCAGTAATGTCTGTTGGTGATTTCCGGCTCAGGACTGTTTCATTTGTTGTTAGTTTTATTTCATTAGGTGGAAATAAATCTACCATCTTGATTGGCTATCAAAATGAATTAGATGTGACATTAAGCTGAAGAACTGTTTACAAGAGTCCCTTCTCTACTTTAACACACATTATTTCATGCCTGTTTCTTTCAGCGACGTGCTCGCCCTGCCCATATTCAAGCAGGAGGAGTCCAACCTTCCTCCGGACAATGACAACAAGATCCTTCCCTTTCAGTACGTTCTGTGTGCAGCTACCTCACCAGCCGTCAAACTGCATGATGAAACTCTCACCTACCTCAACCAAGGTCAGCATGGGGATCACTATGGCACCAATTACAATGTTAATTTGTTCAAGATGTTGTTTTACCATGTTTTTCTTTATTTATTAATGCATTGTTGAATGAATGTTGCATTCATGCCGGGAAAGGCGGACCCCGCCAGCAACAATGGACACAACACAGAGAGTAGCACACACATAATGCTAATACATTGAATGGCTCGTTCTGTGCCGGTTTTAAAAAATAAAAAAAGAAAGAAGTGTCAAATGTGGGATTTGTTCTCCAAATAAACTTACAGATTACCACTTCAATTAGGACTACAAAAAAAAATTGCCTTTTTTTTTCCCCACTCTGAAGCACATCACATGTAACATCATAACTTTTGGCCTGGTCATTGCAGGACAGTCGTATGAAATACGTATGCTTGACAATCGGAAAATGGGCGAGCTCCCTGAAATCACTGGTAAAATGGTAAAGGTAAGACCCTCACATGGCAATTTCTATCCTGAGTAACTAGGTGGTCTGCTAGCATCCTCTTGGCCACACTCTTTTGAATGTGTTACTTTCAGTCAGTAGGGCGTTGGTTTCATTCTGGTTGTTATCGCTCCCTATGACTTCCAGAGCATCATCCGTGTGGTGTTCCATGACCGACGCCTTCAGTACACAGAGCACCAGCAGCTGGAGGGCTGGCGCTGGAACAGGCCTGGGGACCGTATCCTGGACCTGGGTGAGCACCGACTGAGCGCTGCCTGTCACTCTAAGAAACGTCGGGTCCGGCCCTTGAGCGGAGGTGGAGGGGTTCCGGCTCATTTTGACGACACTGTGATGCGCGTGTGATGGATAGTCAACAACTACCTGATCACGTTGTGTCACGCGGTATTGGCCTCCCTCCACTGGCTTCCTGTCTGTTTCAGGATTGATTTTTAAGATATAATTGCTTGTTTTTTAGAACTCCTGCAACGTCATACTCCTGTTAGATCATTGAGATCAACAAACCAGACAACAGAGGGGACCGAGCCTCTGCGGTGGCAGCCCCTAAACTGTGGAATAGCTTACCTATTAACATAAGATCTGCACAGACCCTTGATGCTTTTAAATCACTATTGAAAGCCCATCTCTTCTCGTTGGCTTTTAATTCAAGTTGAGCTTTATACCCTGACTTCAACTCCTGGTGTCCCGCAATTCTTTTACTATTTTATTTTAATGTTGATTGTTTTCTTTTTGTTTGTCTTTTATTCATATTGTATGTGTTTCTACATTATTTGGTTTAACATTATTTGTGTACCTGGTATTTTAAGCACATTTAGCACTTTGGTCAACCGCGGTTGTTTGAACGGTGCTATGTAAATAAACTTTGACTTGACAGTGGGTTCAAAAAAAGTTTGCGTCTCGCACAGTTTGCGTGAGATGACTGAGACTCGGGTGGTTTGGGAGTTCCGCCGTGGCACTGGGTCACGGCAGGCGTGGGCTAATGTGGAAAGAATTGGCGTGCGTCGAGCACACTTTTGATGATAACCTGTCTCACATTGATCCATTGCAGATATCCCCATGTCAGTCGGCATGATCGACCCCAGGGCTAACCCTACTCAGCTTAACACTGTGGAGTTCCTTTGGGACCCATCAAAAAGAACCTCAGTTTTTATGCAGGTAGCTGGACAACCAACACTGTCACATATTGTTCCTTCCCTTCCTGAATCAGATCACCTTTTATGAGATGAATTGATGCTGATCTCAGACAGTGGAGAAACTGTTTGCCACCATACCCTTCCCTTGTGTAATATTCAATTGACTCATTCGGTTTGCTAAACTGAATTTCATTGTCAGACAGTGATGATTAAACTGTTGCGAGAAATAGTGTTATTTTTTTTTTTTTTTTTTTTTCCTACTCATCCAAGCAAAAAAAAAAATATATATATATTTTGGCATGTAGAGCTTTTTCTCTTCTTCTTTTTCATACTAGATTTGCACTTCTTTGTTTTTAGGTTCACTGCATCAGCACAGAATTCACGATGCGCAAGCACGGAGGAGAAAAAGGCGTGCCTTTCCGGATCCAGATTGACACTTTCAAAGAGAACGAGGGAGGGGAGTATACGGAGCACCTCCACTCGGCTTCCTGCCAGGTCAAGGTCTTTAAGGTGAGAGGGTGGAGAGAAAAAAAACAAACAACAACGAAAGAAAAAGATTTTAATATTGTCTAATCCGTGGCATTTTTGGTCCGGTCGTTCTCTAACGGCAACGTAAATCGGGCGATGTGGTTTGTTTCAGCCTAAAGGTGCAGACAGGAAGCAGAAAACCGACCGAGAGAAGATGGAGAAGAGGGCACCGCAGGAGAAGGAGAAGTATCAGCCCTCCTACGAAACAACCATCTTAACAGAGGTGTGCGTGCGTATGAGTGCGTGCGTGCGTGTGTGTGCGCGCGCGCTCATAGATCTGATCTGTGTTGCTCTCTCGTAGTGCTCGCCCTGGCCAGAGATCACCTACGTCAACAACTCTCCATCTCCCAGCTTCAACAGCTCCACCAACAGCTTCCCTGTGCCAGAAGGGTACGGCCGCACGCCGCGCCACATCCCCACGCTGACATGGAAGTCAAACGGGCGTTGTGTGGGTTTCAGGGGAACCTCAGAAGAGCCACACACACCGTTCCAGATAAACCTGGAAGTCGGCTCTCCCTTTAAGTCCCTTTTCTTTGTTCCAGAAACGGATCTCCCAGCCACCAGCCAGAGCCTGTTGTTCAGGCAGTGGATGTGAGTACGAGCCCGTTCCTCACGCCCCCAGACCTCTGCTCACCCGCGTGCACCAAAGTATTCTTTTCTCCTCCTAAAAGTATCCTGTGTGTATCTTTAAACCGATGAGTCTAACTTGGACACAAACACCAGGGAAGTTACCCAAGTAAGGATGTGACTTAAGAATTATGGATCAGCACATAAGAGACTGAAGCTTGTGTAGATATTCCTAGGTTTTAATATTTCAATTGGAACAAGGCAACCGGTCGAAAGGGGTTTGAGAGAGACTTTCGGGACGCTTCCTGAATGATATTGAGGTGTGTTTTCAAAAGCACGCCGCCCGGGCAGCAAATTCACCAGCGACTAATCAACGTTAGGCTTTCAAACATTATTTCGGAACTATATGAAGCATGTATGGATATATTTATTTATAATTATGCCGTATTGCTATGAATCTACATATGAGCCGTGTGCATGTCGACCCTTTCCCCTCTCTGTTTCCAATCTCATCGCCCGGAATTCACCTTTTCTCAATGCAATGTCATCTTTTCAGTGTAGCTGCTGTTTTTGGGTGGTTTTTCGAACATTGTCCGTTTTAATGGTGACCGTTTGTTTTTTACCTTACATGTTCTCTCTCTCTTTTCGCTGCCTGGGTATTTTTGCTGGAGGGAATATAGATTGATTTAGAAATACGTTGATGTGTTCTGCCATCACATTTTCCTGTACATCACACAAGCTGTTTTGCACACTCCGTGCGGTTCGGGACGCTTGGACGTTTTTAATTGACTCTTTTTTTACAGACACAGCCTTTCACTTTTCAACTATACAGTGACAGCACCAAGGCATGTTGTCATTTCTTTCTCTCTTTGAAGTTGAAGGTTATTGTGTGTGATGGTTATTTTTGACATTTGACAAATCATGTGTGTTCCATGAAGATGTATTGTACTTGATTCACCTATGTTCTAAACTGACAAGGTCAACTAAGGTCACTGCTAGAATTCTTATTTGTAGCCAGCAAATGAGGGCCTTGTTTACATTTGCGAGTCATATTTTAATAATAATTCAACTATGAATATAGTTAGCGATGCAAAGCCTGGTTTGACCCGGAAATCCAAGCAATCCCCATGCTTCTGAAATTCAAAGCAACCAATTAAGCATCCAGTTTTACTTTATGAAAATATAATGTATACAAATTATAGACCATTTGGCTTGTTGACGTTTGTTTTTAATATTCATTTCATCATCGTGCCTCCCTTTTCAGAACTTGTTGCCTGCCACCACCCCACAGGACGCTCAGCAGTGGCTTCACAGGAACCGGTTCTCACCCTTCTGTCGGCTTTTCACCAACTTCTCAGGTCAGGAGGCGCCGGAGGTTGTGCCGTTCACCGCCGATTTGAGTTTTAGAAAAGAGCTATAGCCGATGGCCTAAGTTGTCCGGTCGTTTTGGTCATCAGGGGCAGACCTTCTGAAGCTCACCAGGGAGGATGTGATTCAGATCTGCGGCCCGGCGGACGGTATAAGACTCTTCAATGCACTTAAAGGGCGGTAGGTTCTCTGCTTTGTCACCGTGTAGAATGGGGTGTGTCTAAATCTGTTCTTTTCTTCCTCGTGTATTGATGTTGGAAAACCTGGTCGTGAAAACGCACTCCGGATTCAGGAGCACATTGGGAATGTGCAGAATAAGTGGTTAAGCGGACTCTTAATGGATCCCAATAAATCATAAACATACATTCATGTATTACACTTTTTTTTTTTTTATAAATACTCTACTATGAAATTGATTGATTCAGAAATGAACATGGCAGAGACCTTTTTAAATGATTTAATAAGATAATGGCAGTGGAAGCCGACGGGAGAGAAAGACATGACACATTAAGGAAATTTTACATTTGTGCTATAAAATATGGGAATCAAGTCAGTTTTTGCATTTGTTTCATTTCCAACAGTTATGCAAATTCTCTTTATTTTCATTTCAAAGCTTAGACGTCAAACTTAAAATTTGTTTGAGGTGGATTTTCAGTTCCTAAACATGACATATTCTACATTTTACTCCTATGTGAGAACAATGGCGGCTTCTTAAAAGTTTTGAGTGCAGAGACCCGCAGGAATGTGTCCGCCAACGTTGAACGCTGGGATGCCTTCCGCTCACATACGGTAAAACGGGGACCCGCGGTCCTTTCTCTGCGCGGGGGGTGTGTGCACGCAGGGTGGTTCGTCCACGGCTGACGGTCTACGTGTGCCAGGAGTCCCAGCAGGCGCGGGAACAGCAACAGAAGCACGAGAACGGAGACGCTGCTAGTAACACCTTCTTTGGTCAGTCTGATTGTCGTGTTCTCCATCTGTGTGTGCGGAAAACAAACACGGCCATAATTCCGTGGATTTGCCCTTCGTTTAGAATGTATCGGAGTACGACCGCTTCAGGTGCTTGAATTTCGTCCTCAGAAATTTAAGTACTGGAATACCTTGAAAATAGCCCCTTTTGGAAAAGTCCTTAAAAAATATATAATCGATATACTTCTATAAATAATAGACAATTAGACTAAGGTTATATTTTTATTAATAAAGAACACATTTAGAATTGATTATATTTGTGAAGTGTGTGAAGTCCTTGAAAATGAAATAGTGCATAAAAAAAGTACCTGAGAGTCCTTGAATTTTGTTTTATAATGTCAGAATGAACCCTGGAACCCTTATTCCATTGTTTTACACTTAATTTAGGACAAATATAGGTAAAGTGAAAGTAAGAAACAGTAAATTGGACTGTAAAGCAATATGGACGCTTTCTAGAACATTTGATTCTTTGTCCCCCACCTTGATACAAGTCCATATACCCTCACTTTTAGCACTAGCTTCTGAAAAATGGACAAAAAATATTATTTATTTTGCTTTCTATTCACCTCTATTGTCTTTACAGCATCTCAAAAACATACTTGTGACTAAAATACAAAGCAGGTCCATACTCCTCATGCGAGTGCATGCAAGTCATCAATAAAGGGCCCATTTTGCACTGACTCCGCTTGACCTGCTTGTCTCCTCGGCCGCAGTGTATCACGCCATCTACCTGGAGGATCTGACGGCGACCGAGCTCACAGAGAAGATCGCGCAGCTCTTCAACATCTCTCCCCGACAGATAAACCAGATCTTCAAACAGGGGCCCACCGGCATCCACGTGCTGGTCAGCGACGAGGTAAGGCGCTGCCCAAAAGCCCCTCCCAACGCAACCAAAGTGTGGTCGTCGCCAGCAACACCCTGGCTCAGTTTTAACGCCCGCTTCCGTCCCTCTTCGCAGATGATCCAAAACTTCCAGGACGAGGTGTGCTTTGTTTTGGACACAATGAAGGGTACGGGAGCTGATTCGCAGAGTTGTCATTCGGCGGCATAACACCAGCGCTGCGCCTTGGTTACTACTGTATATTTAAACACAATAACCGGGATCTGTATTTTAATCACGTTTTATTTATAACCCCTCCCCGCAGATGAGACAAACGATGGCTATCACATCATATTGAAGTGAAGACTGAACAGGGGAGCGGTATAGCCCCGAATTCTCCTCGAGCCCTGACCTCATCGGCCCCTCTAGACCTCCTCCTCCTCCTCTTCCTCGTCCCCCGCTGTTCTGGACTCGACCTGTTGTCCAAAAGCTTCTCTAGAGGCCGATCTGGGAGCGTGCTACCGAAGCACCTGGACCCTTCCTCTCCGAAGCTCACCGTCTCGTTTTCAAGGGGCAATCGCTCCACGTTGCCGTATTACGTAGCAGCCCTCTTCACCCCCGCCCCACCCTGCCCTGCCCGCAACGGTTTTAGCAGAATTGGTTTGGTTGCGTCTTTCTCTCTGTTGGCCCCCCTACGTGTTATGGAGAAAGACGCCAGAGGGAGCGGGGACCACCCTCAGCCGGGCGTCTGGTGTGCCAAAGGGGTGTGTGTGTGTGTGTGTGTGTGTGTGTGTGTGTGTGTGTGTGTGTGTGTGTGTGTGTGTGTGTGTGTGTGTGTGTGTCGGAGGGGACAATTTGTTGACCCTTTTAGCGAGAGAAAAAAAACAAAAACAAAAAACGAGGCGAACGCACGCTCGAGGCAGCCTGGTTCGCCCCGTTACCGCTCGTCTGCCAGGCTGTTACGGCAAATACTCCCGCACAGGAGGAGGAAGAGGACCAGGCAAAATGCCAAGAGTCTGCCCTCCAATGTTCGGCTCCGGTTCCGACGTTTGCTTCCTCTTACTTCGGGGGGAGGATATGAGTTTTTATCCTCCCCGACACTTCTAGAGCCCCGTAGTTCATCATATCGTCCCTCATCGATCTGGAACCTGGTGATTTGTGGTCACAGTAGCAGCACCAGCGGCACAAAATTATTTCATTAACGTAGGCCATTTCAAGCATTCATTTGTAGTGCACCATTGCTTTTGTTTTATTTTATGTTTTCTTTTATGTGTTACTTTGACATTTTTTATATATATATTGGGTTTTTTTTACGAATCAATGTCTCTCTGTCATTATTTTAAATACCCACTTCCAAGTACTAATACATGTTGTAGTTTTTTGGCATACCAGAACTGCATGTGGAAGATATAGTTGGCTTGTGTTTGATCCATTTTACTGCTTACACAGATTGGGTAGCGTTTTAGGTGTTATTCATTGTTGCCTCATCTCATCAGAATGATTAAAACACTTCTTGGCTGATGTTTGTCTTGTCCTTTCCATTGCACTCAGGGCGTGCTTATCCTGTGGCACCACAGTGAAGGCAGGCCTGTTAAGGCATAATAGATAATAAAAGTAAGGGTTAAGAATAAAAGATGCATCTTAACTAAGCTTATGACGTTTTCTATGGACATTGAAGTCTATGGTGGGGAAGTTATTGAAATTCAACATTTCTACTACAAAAAAAAAATAATAATAATAAAAAAAAAATAATAATAATAATAATAGTCAACTCCCACTGTTGATTAAATGAGTGTCCTTTCGGTTATCAACGCATAATTCATTTGGGACTGAAACGTTGCTCGAATACGCGTCAGTTTCATATCCAATATGAAACTTGCTTCACTGTGGTCGCTTTACCGACAGGTCGATCTCTAATTTCCTGAATATAATATGTGCAGCCCTTTTGCTGCTATGGAGACAGCGCGTTTGTGTGTCACCCACTGTAAAGAAACATGCGAAATACAACACAGATTAATTATTTGTCGGTGAAGTCGTAATAATGTGTTCCTCGGGCCGCAGTGCAGGCGATCGACACAAAGAGAGCGTCGTGAGTGACTCCATCTCCCAGAGTGCGTGGCGCGGAGCATATGTGTGACGTCACCGGTATAGATAGACGCCGGTGACGATTTTTCCCCCCACTCCATTGTTACACCGTAACAACCGGCCGGGCAGGGGGCAGGGGGGTAGAACGGACGTCGTTTGGGCCAGAAAAACCGGCAGCCGTTCTCGATGAAATAACCGGATCCGTCCAGCGCCACGGACCGAGACGGCGGAGTGAAAGCGAGCTGCCCCCCCGCCCGCCCCAGCCGCCACGGTGCCGGGATAGAAACGGACAAACGGACACGGGTGTCAGCGGATCCCTCCCCGGCGTGCCTTCCAAGTGTCAAGCCCCGAAGATACGCCCGGTGCGCCTTCGTGTTGTCGGGAGAGAGACGGTGGCAGTCATTTAAATGGGTCTGCCTGGGATCCGGTCCCGTCCGGTCGTAAGGTCCCTGCTCTCGCACCGTGCGGAACAATGAGCACGAAGCCCAGGAACCGTCTGTAAATACCCCCCAGAACGGCAGCAACACAAAAGAAACAACCGTCCAGCACCGCCACTCCGCTAAAGCGGCGGATACTAGGGTTCCGGGTTTTGTGTGTGTGTGTGTGTGTGTGTGTGTGTGTGTGTGTTTTGCAGAGTCGCAGCGTTAATCGATTAATGTGCAGCTCGCGTCGTAAAGGGAAAACGTCGGGATACGCGTCACGATCTACTGCCTCCGGTAAGAAGGTTCACATGTTGTCGTGGTTGTTGTTGTTGTTGTTGTTGTTTTAGTGAAGCACAGCGTCCGCCGTCGAGCAGAGAAGCGATGGGATGACCGGGTGTTCTGGAGAGAGAGGCGTAGACCTGTGACACGGTGGTTCTTCAGCACCCCGTGCAGACCCGTTTACGACCTTGCTATTACACAAAATACCCGCAGGAGTCATTTTGGCCCGTTAGTATTGACCTCTGTTGGCCCACAGGCACAGCGGCCATGTCATCTTTGGGAGAAGAGAACCGTACACAGTTCATGTGGAATTTTGTTTCTGTCCTCGTTCACACCTCCACTTTGTTTGGAGAAAAGTGTTTTTTCCTCCCTAGTATCTTTCAAATGGAATCACAGAGAGCAGATGACCGATCGCCTCCATTTCCCCATCTATGGCCTTGTTCCCATATCAAACGCCCCTATTCCTATCGGTTAATAGCAGGAGTTTGAAGCTGTGGAGACGATTCGGTTCAAGGATGTTCGTGCCAGCCATGCTTTTCTAGTTGCCATGGTGACGTTTTTCCCAGAGTTGATGATCCGGGAGTAGCGTTTCATGTGAGACGGGGGTAGGGAGGAGTGATGGAGCCTGAATACAGATGAAAAGAGGCCGGGCCAAAAGCTTATCTCACCTTTTCTGTAAGCAGCGAGGAATGATTACTCGAGACGCCGTCTGGAACAACCCTCCCCGCTTCCTTCGAGGAGCGCCGCAGTCAGCCGAGCCGGGTTTGTTCTTGTCGCCATGGATGACGAGGAAGCCAAATAGAAATTGCCGTCACCGCCTCGTTCACGGCGTCCGGTCCCTTACCGGGTCTTCCCGGGCATCCGGAGTGTTCCGATTTGAAACCGCCATTTTTTTTTTATTATACGCACTACGCCGCTCACTGTGTTTCTGGGGGCCTGCCCTGCTTAACATGCTCTGCTGTGTCATTCCTCTCAGACACCAGGGTTCCATGGAGGCAGGAGCGTCCCTCAGCCTCAAGCGAAGATATGAGGAGGTGGACAACAGCTCGGCGTTCTCTACACCCAAGGATTCCGACGATGACATCTCCAGCAGCGACAGCGCTGACAGCTGCGACAGCCTCAATCCCCCTTCTAGCATTCCTTTCACACGTAGGTCCCATATTTAAGCATCCCCCCCACACACACACGCACACACACACACACACACACGCACGCACACGCACGCACGCGCAAAGCCTCCTCCGATGCGCCAGTTTGAAGAACCCTCTCCTATCTTTCCCCTCTGCCCTTCCCAGCGACCTCCATCCTCAGACAGCACAAGCCGTCCCCCGGGGGGAAGCGGGTGCGCTTCGACGTGGTGACGGTGTACTACTTCCCCCGGCGGCAGGGCTTCACCAGCGTGCCCAGCCAGGGGGGCAGCTCCCTCGGCATGGCCCGCCACCACTCCTCCGTCAGACGCTACACGCTGGGGGAATTCGCCCGCGAGCAGGAAACCGCCCACAGACACACCCTGCACCAGCACCTGCGCCAGGAGAAGCTCAATGCCCGCAAGATGAAGGTGAGGCGGCGCCGCGCAGCCAAGACGACGCGGTTGAATAAAGTGACACTGAAATGATGACTTGTGGCTCTAATTGAAACGCTGATGGCATTTATTATTATTATTATTATTATTACCACCGTGAAACCTCTTTTGGAAATGTCGTTGAGCATTCCCCGAAGCTCATGGCGCTTTCTCCGACCCGGCAAAATCCAGCTGACGCGGAATGGCACGGTGGAGTGCGCCCAGGCGGAGCTGCTGACGCTGGACGACGTGTCGGACGAGGACCTGGACGTGGACGGCGTGGAGGTGGACGACTGCTTCTTCCTGCAGCCGCTGCCCACCAAGCGGCGCCGGGCACTGCTGCGTGCCTCCGGCATCGCCCGCATCGACGCCCGCGAGAAGGCGGAGCTGCGGGCCATCCGGCTCTCCAGGGAGGAGTGTGGCTGCGACTGCCGCTTGTACTGCGACCCCCGCCACTGCGGCTGCAGCCAGGCCGGAATCAAGTGCCAAGTAAGGAACAGTGTGTGTGTGTGTGTGTGTGTGTGTGTGTGTGTGTGTGTGTGTGTGTGTGTGTGTGTGTGTGTGTGTGTGTGTGTGTGTGTGTGTGTGTGTGTGTGTGTGTTGGTAAAAAGATAAGAACCATTCTGTGTCATGTAGCTGAAATAGCACTTTGTCAGACTGTGAGTTGTGTTTCAGGAACACCCTTCCTAATGTTCCCCTTCTGGGAAAAAGGCCTTAATGGTTTCTCATTCTTCTGGTGTTTGTTTCCCCGAGGCTGCCAAAGTGCGGTAACGTCATTCATTTTGAATCTGGCGATTGTCCGTATTTTAATGCCGACCCTTTTCGAACGTTTGACAGAAATCAATGACCCAAGTCAAAAACTCAATTTCCCCCTCAGGTGGACCGGATGTCCTTTCCGTGCGGCTGTTCTCGGGACGGCTGCGCGAACTCGGCGGGCCGCATTGAGTTCAATCCGCTCCGCGTGCGCACCCACTACCTGCACACCATCATGAAGCTGGACCTGGACCAGAGGGGGATTCTGGGAACGGGCGGCGGCGAACAGTACGGCGGGCCAGAGGAGCCGTTCTGCTCGCCGTCCTCCACCTGCCCCCCGTCCCCGGACCTGTCCCCGACCGCTGGCCTGGGCCGCGAGCTGGAGGAGCGCGAGGTGACGACGGCGGAGGAGGCGGAGGAGCCACGGGACCCCCTGGAGGAGCAGGACATTCTGGAGCGGGAGAACGAGACGGCGGTGCTGCACCTGCAGAGCGCCGAGGAGCTGGAGAGGAGGAGGGAGAGCGAGGAGGCGGAGCCGGGCGCCGGGGGCCTCGGAGGGGAGGCGGCACTCTGCCTCATGCCCGAGCAGGCGGGGGCGGAGGGGGTGCTGCTGCAGGGGCCGTTTCCCACCGGCGCCACCGTTCTCTGCATCGCCGAGGGCCGGGCGGAGACACCCCCCCCGGGTCTCCTCAAAGACACCCCCCCCCTGCTCTACTACCAGCTCAGCCCCGTGGAGCCGGGGGCGTCGGGGTCTCCTCCTGGGGAGGGGGAGGCCGAGGAGCAGGAGGGCGGGGGTGCGGAGCGAGGCCTGGCCGACGGCGGGGCGCAGCCCGGCGGAGAGCGCCTCCGCGGGTCCTCGCCCGCGGTGACTGTGAGCTCGGAGGGCCGTCAGAAGGGAGCGGGCGGGGAGCCTCCTCACCCCCGGCCCGGCCTCCCCGTGGAGCAGTGCCAAGCGCAGGGGCAGATCTTTCCACCGCCGCCCGAGGTTTAGCACCGGGGGGCCTCCACAGATGTTTTGCACAAAAGCTTCCTGGAAGCTGAAGAAACTCCATATTTCACGTCAACTACAGATACCTAAAGGATAATGTCACCCGTCATCGGACTGGGGTGGTGACTGCTGGTGTTTTGGGTCATACTGGGTGTTAACGACACACACGGGGGTGGGGTGCAATGTCTGACACAAGCTTTTCTCTCCCGGTGTGCGACACCATCTACACTAAACTAGATCATTTGCACAGATCATCCTGCGGGCCAAAGTGTTGTTGAAGCTGGATCCTGGTCCACTCTCCATCGCAGCAGCGTGACGTGGTCATTCGAGCCAAACCGTGGCCGCTGGTAGAACGCCCCCCCCCCCCCCCGTCTGACGATAGACAAAAAAAATCCTGGAAAATACTTGTCTCTGTGTGTACTGTATATGCGTTTGCAGCGAGCAGGGCCGAGCCGAGGTAGCCGTTTTTTTGTTTTTTGAATCTGTACGCACATTGTGAAGCGTCACGGGGACGGGAAGGTAGAGTAGCACCGGCCTTAGTTACTTCTCTGGGTCACCCTGGACTGCTCGGGCAAACGCAGATTATTTATCTTAAGAGTTGTCGTACTTGTTACAGTAACCACGGCGATGCGTACGACCTCACACTAATGCGCTGCGGCGATCCGTGTCGTCGTTTCTTTGGGCGAGTCGAAACCGTGGGGAGAGATTATACCGAACCAAGTCTGATTTTAATATGAAGAAAATATCATTTAAAGAGTTAAATCATCACACTATGAATCTGTGCTGTTGGTGGCGATTATGAAAAAAAAAAGTGATGTTACTAATTTATGTAATGATTTATGATGACTATTTGAGTTAGCTTTTTATGTTTGGGTTCTGTGTGTGCGTGCCAGAGAAAGGGATGTGTGTGTGTGTGTGTGTGTGTGTGTGTGTGTGTGTGTGTATGCGTGTTCAGGACACGCGTATGGACTGGGAATAGGAGACTGGTGGGGTGGGGAGTAGACAGAGTAAGGGAATATATTAATAAAAAAAAGACATGTATTCCCTAACAGGTGCTGTTACAGATTTACAATTTAGCCTTTTTTTCTTCTATCATTCTCAGAAATGTGATGAGAAGGAGAGACTATCGGAGAGCCCGTTGCAGGAATGCAATGGCCGTTGCACTGCAAACCATCCACGGCGGTGGTGGTAAAGGGATGGAGTGTTTTGTCGTCTAAAATGTAAATGCAATCCTATAACATTTCTCGTCTTTAAATGTCCTTTTTTTTTAAATTTTTTTTATGCTAAGTATGATTAATAGCGACCCGCGTAAGCATGCCGACTCCGCGCACAGGACCGGTCCTCTGCGGTGCTGCGTGCGAGATGTCCGAAGTTGTTTCTTTGCCTTTTTCGTTGTCTTAATATTGAAAGAAAAAAAAAAGAAAAGAAAAAGAAAAGAAAGCTGAATAGTTACACCAAAGCAGTGGTTTCAAACCTAATGCGACGGTGCGTCGATGCCATGAGATCTTCAGAAGACGCTGTCGTGTCGTCGCGGCGACGGGTGGAGAGGGAGAACCGTCCCTCGGAAGAAAAGCGTCGCCGCGAGCCGCCTGGTGCGGAGCCTCGGTCCCCGGCGCTCCCCTCATCGCCCTTATTGCTCTTGGGTTTGGGACCACTGCACCGAATAACCTCCACTCATGTGATTGTGCGTCGCCTCTTTCCTGCGAGTTGAGAGTGGTGGTGCGTGTGTGTGTGACCGTGGAGCAGACCTGAGAACTGAGGCTTCGCCCGGAGGCTGCTGAGAGCCGCTCGCACGCTCTCTGTTGCTTAACGCGGACGACCAGGCTTTTGTATTAAAAGAAGAAAATAAAATATTAATTTCAACAAAGGTCGGTGTTTTATGCTTTTTGTTTTTCTTCTGAAACCTTTTCTTATTTTATTTATTTTTTTTGACTACAGGCCTTCTCACCTTCACTCAATATTATCCCGCGCAGTCATTTGGGGAAAGCACAACACGGACCTAAGTTCACAGCGCTATAATATTCAACAGCTCTTGTCTAATCTAAGCTTTGATAATAAGTTGCAAGCAGTTGGGAGGAGAGGAGGGGCAGAGGATGGAAAGCCCCAAGTTAACCAAAACATAGTTAGAACATACCTGGCTTGGGATATATAATATCTATATGTAGTTAAATTAAAACGACTTCATTACCGAATGTTATTCATAAAAGATAATATGATAAGTTAATACTATATCCAGGTGCTACAGCAGTAGAGGTTGACGGAACAGTATTAAGTCAAAAGAACCACATTTAAAATTGAAATATACAGTATATACACATCTATAAACAGAAGGACACAGGTGGAGATTCATTATGGTGTTCTATTCTATTATATCATATTATATTGTATTATATATGATATCAATAATATTAAATTATATTCCATACAGTATTCCGTGACATTCTCTACCTAGTGTCCATCACTGGGATCACACTTACGCTCAAACTCAAATATTCAAATTCTCAAATTCTAGTGACCACTAGATGGCAACATAGACTCACCTGAAGCCCTTGTTTCTCAGCTGCTCTGCCTCGATCTGCGACCACATAGTTCAATCCGACACGCATTACGGTCTCTTTATTTTTGTGCAGAAGTCAGAAGTGCAGAAATCACCTGGGAGTGGGGCCAAAGCTCCACCCCAGATCACACACGATGGAATAGCACCCGACGGTTCTTCTCTCCCGGTTTGTCTTCCATCGTAGAGCAGGCCTGTTGAGTCCTTAAATGATCTGCATCAATACGCTGCATTAACCCTGCAAGAAGCCGATACTGTAAATGATGTGTCCTGGGTTGCCTGATTTAAAAAACGAAACAAAAAAAACAAACGCGTGGGGTTTCTCGTGGTGCGATGTCGACAAGATGTCCTTTCCCTTCTCAATATTAAAGAGGTGGACGAAGGAGGAGAGAATGGCCTGCGCGGTAAAATACACACCCCTAGAACATGCCAACATGCATGTCCTTATCTTCAATGTGAGTCATGTTCTTTAATGCTGCATGCATATGAGGCTGTGTGTGCGTGTGCGTGTGTGCGTGCGTGCACTGTGTTTGTGCACTATTGCACCACCTTGCATCAGGCCCACTCTGCTGGTCCTATACCTTCATATCCCCACACTGTGGCATATTACCACAGAAACTATTTACAGTACACGCATTTGTCCAGATCCTCAAGGGGGGTGAGACGTACGAGGCTACTTTTATCAACGCCGATCACATTCAGAACTATTTTTGACGCAGTGATTATCAGCCGAGAGTTGCCCCTTGAGTCAGCCGAGTTTTGTTGACGGCAATGTTCGAAAGCGTGGCATTGCGGTCGTTACCTGGCAACCCTTGACTCTCTTGAAGCGCCGCTCCGCAGCCTAAAGAGACGACGTGTACTGCTTGAATATGTGTACGTGCTTGATTTAATTAAGAAAAACATTCAGAGTTTAACTCCAGGGCGACGAAAGCAATTCAAGGGGGTTGAGCGTAGAGACCCCAGACCCCCTGGTGCTCCGCTTGGCTCCAGTCCAGTTTCTGTTACATCCACTTGCTTTTCTTTTTTTTTTAAATGCACATCCTCTCTGATTCAAAGCCTTACGTTGATATTTCATACTCAAATGGAAACATTTGTCTCTGACCGTGACCCCCCCCCCCCCCCCCCCCCCCTACGGAGAAGGGCGCTGGCGGCATCAGAGGGCGCGTTTAATAGGGCAGCGCTGCCCTTGGAACAATGAGGGACGTCGACCCAGGAACACGTCCTGCTGGTGTAAATCACGTCATGTGGAGAGAATGGCCTGGGAGAAGGGACGCTCTCGTCCCCCCCCGTCTCCATGTTTTATGGGCCCTGGCCGGAGGGTTTTTTCCTACGAGGGAGAGTTGCTAACGTGACACATCCAGGCGTGAGGTTTTTGTGGGGGTGGATGGGCGGTGACATTACTGTACGGTCATCTTCTCACAGACGTGGTACTCGTCTTGGAAACACTAGTAATACCCACGTAACACTGAATCTGATACGTGTGTCTCGCTGCCTCTCGTGTACATGTGTTGTTGCTCTGACCTTTCTCATCAGAAATTGGTCAAATTTTGTCACATCGGAAATTCCGAAACCGGCGTGTTTGGAGAAAGGAATTTCGCCGTACCTCTGGAAGTTGGCACGGAATTTGTCCCGCCTATTTAGCGGCTTCCTGCCAATGCCGCCGCATTGTTTCACGTTCCCAATAGCCGGAAAGGAGCCACTCTGAGCCGATATCGTCAGCGCGGACAACGGATCCTGTGAAAAACAAATGGAAAGAATGCAGCGCAAATGATCACTCAACAACAACAGCAGCAGAAGGTATAATAACAGGAAGAGCGGAGCTGCGCCAGGCCGGCACACATGGCTCAGCAGCAGCGACTCGCAGCTGAGTTCAGTTGTGCAGGACGACACGGGAAAGGAAAAGGAAAAATCCCAAACATTGTATTTTGCCGCCAGTCCAGGTTTTGTTGCCATTCCAGTGGAATGTTGCCACGGCACAGCACCCCACAACGGACCAGTCTAGCAGTCTGGAAGCACTGCACCAGCGCCTGGAAAGAATGCTCCCTCTCTCTGTCTCTCTCTCTCCGTCTCTCTCTCTCTCGCTCTCTGTCTCTCTCTCTCTCTCTCTCTCTCTGTCTCTCTCTAACCTTCTCGGTGCTATGCCATCATTAGTGCCCCGCTCAGCCTCCACTCCCTATTAAAATGGGACTATTCATAAAACCGACTCCACTTGTGATTGCTCTCCCCGTTTCTGCTGTGGACTCCACAGGGCGACGGCGCTGAGAGCGAGGGAGTGAGGGAGGAAAAGAGGAAAAGAGGAAAAGAGGAGAAGAGCCTGCGGCGAAAAAGCTGAGCTGCATGTTCATTCACTCCCAGAACGGGGAGGAAGCCGCGGTCTATCCATTTAGTTCTCTAGTCTTCTAGATCCATCCATCACCCTTCCATTCACCATCCTTCCGTCCGTCCATCCATCCATCCATCCATCCATCCATCCATCCATCCATCCATGCGCCCATGCATCCATCCATCCATCATCCATGCATCCACCCACTCATCCATCTATCTATCTATCCATTTATCTATCTATCTATCCATCCATCTATCTATCCATCTATCTATCCATCTATCTATCCATCTATCTATCTATCTATCTATCCATCTATCTATCCATCTATCTATCCATCTATCTATCTATCCATCTATCTATCTATCTATCTATCCATCTATCCATCCATCTATCTATCCATCTATCTATCCATCTATCTATCCATCTATCTATCTATCCATCTATCTATCTATCTATCTATCCATCTATCTATCCATCTATCTATCTGTCCATCTATCTATCCATCTATCTATCTATCTATCTATCTATCTATCTATCTATCTATCTATCTATCTATCTATCTATCTATCTATCTATCTATCTATCTATCTATCTATCTATCTATCTATCTATCTATCTATCTATCTATCTATCTATCTTTCTGTCTGTCTGTCTGTCTGTCTGTCTGTCTGTCTACCCTACCCTGCCTATCTACTCATCCATCCATCTATTTTCTCAACATAATTCCATACACGTAACTATTCTTCCAGCTTATAAATATATCCAGGTGCTTACATTCACATTCAGTGTATGTGCTTCTGTCTGATGCCTTTGTCTGATGTCTCATTCATATTTTAAGGACGCCTTGGGTTCGGAACCACATGTTATAGAAGAGACGAGGAATGCCTTTCCCCAAAAATCCAGCGCAACATGTCCCCGTTGAAAAGTCACGAAAAAACCAAGCGGTTTTATCTACAGTATGTGCATATTTTCCATGGCTGCACTTCCCAGTTGTTTATGACTTTCCAGGGTTGGTGTTATTTCATTCAAGCCCAAGAATCAAATGGAACCGTAGTAAACGATCCAAATATACACGCCGTGGAGCCGGGATGGCACGGGCAGAAGAACAAGACAATAAATGGGAAACTAAACAACGCCGAAGTGCGAGCGCTCCCAGTGGAACCGGCCCTGCAGCTGTGTGGAGTGCGGAGCGTCTGGCTCCCCCCCCCCCGGGTCCCCGGGGACACGTTTGTATTCACTTATTCTCCAGTCGCCTCAGGATTTTTCGAAGACGCCGTGCGGGTTCGACGGGTTTTTATTTTTTAACGTCTCGCTGTTGTCGTCCGTGGGCCCTGGATCTGGCGCCGGCCGTGTGCCAACGAGGAGAAACGCGCTTTTTTTTTTCCGTATGTTATCCCACCGAGACGAGAATTTAAGAGGGATTTAATTCCTGTGTAATCTCTTTAATTTTTTTTAATGGCTTTTTGAGGAGGGTTTTGATTCAAAGTAAATAGGAAATTCCTTCTTGAAACACAGGTTTGTTGTTGTTTTTTTTCTGACATCATGCGGTTTGGTGAACGTTCATAATGATCCTTTTTCCTTATAATCCTAAATGCGCGCAGGGTGGGTGATGTTGAACCAAGCCCACCGCGGCGTGGCTCGGGACAGATGTTCATGGCTTGATTTCCCCTGTGGGTTTGTGCTGTTAAACTAATGCTTTTAATAATATTAACATTATTACGCATACACTTAAAGTTTTAGTTGGGCTGCTGTTTTGCTCTCAGCCTCAGTGTCAGCCTCGCACAGGGAGTCATGGAAACCGACCGATCACAAATCCTATTCCTGGATGTGCAGGGTTTTTTTGGGGGGGTTTTTTAACCTCCCTTTATTTCTTCTCTCCATCCCGTGTTGGACCATTTTAGAGAGGACATTAAATATCAAAGGAGTTCATGATAATCATTTTGTTATTTCCCGTGTCCAATTTGAGAAAACGTAACTCCGGTCCAACTCAAACTAGCGCATCCCTAGAGAGCCCCATTAGATTTTAATCAGATTTATTTTAACCTAATTTACCGTAAATGACGGCTGATTCAGCAGGAAAACTTTCAGTTGTCTGTCTGTGTGTGTGTGTGTGTGTTTGATGGTGAAAATCCCCCCCCCCCCCCCCAAAAAAAGGCCCAAACTTTGCAGGCAACAGCCTCAGCAGCTCCATGATGGAGGCAGATGTGTTCTGTAAGTCTCATATCTCCTCCCGACCTTCCTATCTGCTTTGTTCCGCAGCACGTGACAACCGTGTGTTGTCATCTTGTTATAAATTGCTCGGCTCCTTTAGATGCCGTTCCAGCAGAAATCTCGCCGAAACGCCTCCCGATCTGGCAACCCCACGGCCCCTGTTTAGACCAGAGGGAGAGAGAGTGGGAATGGGGGGGGGGTGTTTGGGGGATGGGGATTTCTGACATGTCTGTTTGTGAAATCTGGGAAAGGAAGTGGGATCACTTCCTCCCCCTGTTCCCCCGATGGACAATTAGCTGAATCATGTGAAAGTCCCCAAATACAGCAGTTCACTGCTCAGACTAATTATTACCATCCTCTTATTTTGGAACGGTGGTAATAAAGGCGCTCCCCACCAGATGCCGGGCTTCTCTCCTCTTCTCCTCTCTCTCTCTCCCTCTCTTTTCCTTTCAGTAGCAGCTCCGTCGTATCTCGATGACCTCACTTCCTGTGCCAAAGGGGGTTCCACGAGTCTTACCTGTAAAAACAGTGTTTGGCTTCATCCTACACACGGGTAAGAGTTTCCACACGCGACCCCCCTCCCTCGCTCCCTCGTCCCTCCCTCCTCTACATTTCTGGTGTCATGGAAACATGTATGCACCGAGCTCAAGCTGTTTGCCTTTTTGGCACGAGACGGGAGCGCTTTCCGTTCGTGGAATCATCCGGATGGGCGTGGGGGTTTGCTTTGGAAATCTGTTTCAAACAGTAATAAAAAACAAAAACAGAAAAAAAAAGGCTTGCATGCACCTTCGAGGACGACGATCATCTGCGGTCGCCGTCCAGTCGCACGGTTGATTCGCTTTTTTTGAAATTGATTTCCGTGGCGTCCAGTGAGGTGGTCATGAGGTCAACGAACCTCTTGTTTGTCGCCGCTGGTGGGGGGGGGTTCGCTGCTTGAGAGGTGATAATCCCACCTACGTGAGTGGATTTGTGGGCGGGTTGTGGTGTAGAATAGACGTCTAAATACGTCGCAAATAAATAAAAGACAACCTGAAGACGACCCAACACCAACATGAACATGATACGAAGGCAAAGGAGGTTTGTATACACCCAGTGGCCATGTGTTCCCGGACTCCCCCAGTGTCCCGGTCTCACATTACCACTGGTCAGGGACGGGTGGGGGTGGGGGTGAGGGGGGGGGGGGGGGGGGGGGGGTGAGGGGGGGTTGGGCGGTGGGGCGGTGAGGGGGGTGGGGGACGGGGGGGTGCAGGCGTAGCATGAGTTCAACAGGTGATGGGTCTGATGGAGGGGGGTTGTCATAACACTCCGCTGCACCCAAATTAATTACACGTTAGCGATGACCTCACGGAATTATTTACGGCTTCTCTCTCTCTCTCTCTCTCTCTCTCTCTCTCTATTTCTATTTCTCATCTTCTCTCTCTCTCTCCCTCCCTCTCTCTCTCTCTCTCTAGGGGGAGGGTAAGGGGATCCCCTCAGAGAGAGGGCACGTGACAAAAAATTATCTCTGAGAATCTCTCGCTCAACAATGAATAATTGGGAACATCCCTCTCGCCGACTTTCATAGCGATAATAGAATTGAAGGTGACATCATCCATCATTTCATCTTTTTTTTTTTTTTTTTACGGGCCCTGCCTTTGATATGCGAGGCAAAGAAAATATGGAACCCCCCCCCCCTCCCCCCCCTCGCGAACGAGAGGTTTAACTTTGGATGGTGAGTCATATCAGGCCGACCGCCAGTTACAGTTACGTGTCGGCCCCCCGAAAAAAAGAGTTCTGACAACTCCCCTCCTTTGAAAGGCAGAGTTTCCGAAGCAGCGCAGCCGGGGCCCAAATTCAAGAGTGATGTCAGAGTGAAGAGTCAAGAGTGAACATCGGGGATGCCGTCAACGCCAGCCCGGCGGGGGCCGCTCCCGGCCCCGTGGAGGTTCTGAACCGGAGGCTCTTCCTCTTCTTCTTCTTCTTCTTCTTCTTCTCGGGAGAAGGGCACGATGTCCCGCGACAACACACGTCAGGACTCCGCTGACAGCATTCCGAGGAGCGCAGCTGTTCCCGAGGCTCTTCTCGGGCCCCCCGGTTTTAACATGCCGCTCCGTGTTTCCATTCGTTCACCCTCTGCCTGTCGTTAGTTTGTTCTAGAGATTTGCAGATTAGTCGCGAGATTTAGGGGGTGAAAGGGGGCTAAATGATCTCCGTGTTCCCGCTCTGATGACCAGAAACGTCGGAAGGGAAACGTTCCGGGTTCGGCGTTCCCGTGCGACCTGCGTTGACTTCTCTAGATTTCTCTCCCGATTTTGAGAGACGACACAATTCGCTGGGATTTGGGAATCAAACGGGATCGATGGGGCGTCGCCGGAATCGCCTTCCGAGGAGCCCGTTTAGGTTTCCAAGTGGGTTTTGTACGACAACCATGTCGGACAGCGATCTCGGGAGCTGATAAAAAAAAATAAATCATTTTCATTGTAACCCGAGACGTCCACCCGGGGGATTAAACTCTCAGGAGGAGAGAGATGAGGAATTCAGGGGAAAGCCATAAATTCTGTTGGAAGTAACGTGAACCGGGGGGGGGGGGGGGCCAAACGGCTCGGGTTAATCATTAGGAAAAAGACGACGATCCGCTCCCAGTTCACCCGCTGCTTGTTCCCACAGCTTCCACTTCTCGGGCGGTATTTCGGAATTCCCGGGGGGGGGGGGGGGGGGGGGGTTTGGGGGTTGTTTTGTCAGGCGTCCGTGTTGAATCCTCGCTGTCCGGCGCGGGAGCCGGCCGCGAAACCGGGGGCCCACGGCGGCCGCCACTTCCTGCACCGGCCCCCGAATCGCTTTGAGGCTCCGCTCGTTTAGCGCCACACAAGAGGAATTCGGATCTGTGGGAAGTCGGCGGGCGCTTCTGCGAGATGTTTTGGCTCTGAGAGCGGATGCACTCTCGTTACGTTCCCACCCTCCCGCCAGACGGCATGGCAGCCGTCCCACTGAGCTAATGGCTAATCCCTGTATACCTCATACTTCATACCTAGTGGAGACTTTTCCACCGGCCCGCTGCTAATGCGTCCTTTTGTATTTTTAGTTGGGAATACGCAAACTGCTATGGATAAATCATATGTCTGCAACACACACACACGCGCGCGCGCAGACACACACACGCACACACACACACACACACACACACACACGCACGCACGCGTGTCCAGTCCTGCGGATTAGAGGGGGCTCTGCCGTTTCTCTCTTTAACCTCTTCTTCCCCCGACCCTGGGGGCCCCTTCACGGCATGCTGATCCCTTCATTAGGCCCCTTACAGAGTGTGTCTCCACACCCGTGGGTGGAGCAGTTCGTCCCCCTGTTCTTCCTAATGACAGCCCCCGCCGCATCTCCCTCGCTGCCTCTCGAGAAAACTCCCTCACGAGAAGCCGACAGGTGAATCAACTCTCTCTTTGTTGAACCACCCCGGAGGACGACCCCCTCCCTCCACCCCCCCCCCAAAAAAGCTGCATTCTTACTGATTAGAGGCTTGGCGGAATGGAACAAGCCATGAATCAGTAAAGGTGTCTTTGTCACGTTCATTATCTCAACGTTTTCCTTGTATCTCAACGGTCATGGAGACCATCCTCTGGGTAGAGAGATCCACTGTGATGGCTCTCAGCAGGTAAGCACTTTGTGTTGAGGGTGTTTGGAGACGCTGTTGTGAGCCGCGCAGCGTCCAGCGTCCAGCGTTCACCAGAGCTGCCTTAGCAAATCGGGCGAATGAAATGAATGGGATGATGTGGTTGCGAGCGTTGGAATGAGGGAGGGGATGGAAGGAGGAAACAGGAGGGAGCTGGAGCACTGATTTATGGTGGTGGAACCCCTGGTAACCCTTTGTTTTTCGAACCCGGGGTCTTTAAATCACTGTGGATGTAAGGGCGTGTCCACTATTAGAGGAATAAAGGAAGTTAGGCCTCAACGGCGTGATGATACGGCCTCCCTACACCACGGGCCCCCGGCATGGGAGCTCCCGCCCGGGGACCGCGGGAATCTCCAGTTGCTGGGCGTGGAGGCCCGCCCCCTCTTCTTTTTAGCGGAGCGCTGGGCGTGGTTGTCACTTGACATCATCACGTCCACTCAAAAACTCAGAGCGCTCGCCTACGAGACGGCACCGCTGAGCGCCTTGGTAAAAGTTTGGGCGCTTTCATTTGAACACGAGCGACAGCTTCTAAGCGATGGGAGACACCTGCGCTCGGGAATCTCCACCAAACCAATTTGACCCAGCTATTGAAAAATAAATGAATTCCCCGACCCGTTTTTCCCTAGAAATTACAGAAGCAACCACGTGCGTTGACGTGGATTGCTGTATCTTTAAGTGTATGACTGTGACAATGATGCTGCATCATTTAATTCGAAAAAAAATCTATAATATACAGTATACGCATCATTTTCTATTCATATTTTCTATTGTTATTATTTATATTCGCTGCCCACCCAGACTGAGAGCTCACGGCACATTACTGCTTGCTTGGTTGCTGACGGGGAGAGGATGTTTTTTTTCGGCTACCAATATAATATATATATATGTAATAATATATATGAATATTCGGCAGCGGCTGTCGAAGAAGACACGTTCCCGCGGGCGTGTAGATGATGACAGATGAAATTTAGAAACCCTTAAAATGTCAACGGGGTTTGTGTGTCATTGTCAGAAATAAAATTGCACCTCAGCATCCTGGATACTGGAAGGAATACGCCCAACATTGTTCTATATGTCGCAAAACTCCAAGGATGTTGCGTAATACAATACAAGCAAACTACTATTGCCTCATAATACAGAGATATTTAAATTATCTTCGTGAACTCTGCAATTCGTTCATTTAACTCACAGGATGCTTTAGTAATATAATTTTATTCCGGTGGCTCTGACAAAAAGGCAGGCGGCTGAACTGGAGGTGGCAGAGTTGAGGATGTTGAGATTTTCATTGGGAGTGACAAGGATGGACAGGATTAAGAATGAGTACATTAGAGGGACAGCTCAGGTTGGACAGTTTGGTGGAAAAGTAAGAGAGGCCAGATTAAGATGGTTTGGACACGTGTGTAGGAGAGATGAGAGTTACGTTGGGGGAAGGATGCTGAGGATGAAGCTGCCAGGCAAGAGGAAAAGAGGAAGGCCAAAGAGAAGGTTTATGGATGTGGTGAGGGAGGACATGCAGGCGGTTGGTGTAAGGGAGGAAGATGCGCAGAACAGAAGGTATTGGAGGCAGATGATCCGAAGAAGAAGAAGATGATATTCCCAAATTATAAGGCATGGAAGCCATTAATAATTACTGATTTAAATAATTAATGATTCAATGTTGTTTTATATGACGTCACAAATTGACTGTGTCGTCTGACCTATTGATCAAAACACTGGTCTTTCTGCCTGGCCTTCATCACACACGTTAAACACACACCATCGCACACTGGTGAGTGCGACTCATCAGTCCCTCTCCACTTATAGGCGTCTGTTTTCTGCTGAGCCACAGACGTACGCGCTAATACAGTGGAAATGAGTAGGAGAAGAGTCACAGACTAGGGGGGGAAAGAAAAATTTTGGTTCCACCCATCTGGACGGCCACAATTCATCATCCTCTGGGCTTTCATTTGACAAACAATGCATGCAACTTTCTCAACGCTTAACGGGCTGCAGTTTCCTCTCCCAGCTATGCGATCATAAAGCAGGCGAGGACCAGGCCGGCCGGCCCGCGCCAGATTAATGTGGTTCACTAATGAAGGGAGACAAGCCCGGATCCGCGGGAGGGGGGAACAATTGGCCATTGTTCCGGCACCAATGCAAATCCAACTTTAGCTCTTCCCCTCGCTGGAGCTTGGCGTGTCGGCGGTACCGGTCGACCCCTTAAAAAAAAGATTCACACACATACACGCGCGATCGGCCTGGAATGGTGCGACCTTATATCTGCCGCATCAAATAGATCCTCCGAGAAGGAAGAGAAGGGCCCCGACAGATGCAGGCCAGAGGAACCAGGTCACACCTGTGGAATTCAGCCCCCCTCCCAGCCCACCTGTTGTCTGGCTGCGCTGCCTGGGCGAACACCTGGATACAATCTGAACGGGTTCTCTCTGGATTGGCAAAGTATCTGTCCATCTGTATGTGCGCGTCTGTCTGACTCCCTTTTCTTTACGCCTGTCCGTCTCTCTCCCTCTCTCTCTCTCTCTCTTTCTCGCCGTCGACGTGTCCGTCCTCATTCGACCCCGCGGAAGGGTCTGAAAAGTTCGATCCCGCGCTCCCCGACGTCGTGCTTTCTAACCCCCTCCGCCATGTGTTTTTGATCGAGCGTCTCTCGGCTTTGCAATCGCGACGCCGCGGCAAAGTGAAGAACGTGACAAAAGCGCCGGCAAATTTACCGCCGCTGCTTTCCCGCTCACCTCGCGGCGGATTCAATCACCCTGGCGGGGGGTCAACGCACCCGAGGTCCTTTCGATGACGCAATGAAAAAAGAAAAAAGTCCGCCGGAGACGAGGGAAAGGGAGCCTGAGTCACGCGGTGAATTCACATGTGTGAACGTTTAAGTTCTCGGCGAGAGGTCTCCGTCACGTCGTCGACACGCCGGACTCCTCTCGGCCGCGAGACGCGGCCCTTTTCCACCTACGCAGCGAGATGACCGCACCCTCTCGACCTCCGCCGCTTTTCACCCCGATCCCTCTCCACCGCCATCCCCTCTTCCTCCTCCTCCTCCTCCCCCCCCTCCTCCACCTCTTACGAACATCATCAGCGCTGCTGGATCACCACAACTGAGAAAGACATGGAAGCAATTATGGAGCGGAGCAGCAGGCAGTGGAGCATTTAAGCAGGCTGAATTCAAATCAGGGGAGACCAGGGAACTCAAAGTCTCTGCTCTTTGTACGTTTGCCAGGCCGTTGATCAGTTGGCGTTTTTTTTGGAAGGGGGGGGGGGCTGTTGAACTACGAGGTGCTACAGCGGTAGGAAGAGAGTCAATCCGATTTTGTTGCTGGTAGATCACGGTACATGGCTGTAGCGTACACTGTCGGGAAAGCAAGGACGCCCATTTGCACGTCACGTGTAATAAGCGTGTAATATTCCACGTATCCTGGTCGTATATCTCACCGGGGCTCCGGGGCTCCACCCCGGCGTTCTCACTTATCACCACGTCACGCTGCGATGCTATTTCCACCCATCTCACCTCGCGCCGACGATGAGGTCACCTGCATTCCCCCCGCCACACGGGTTACTACAAGTCGAGCCCGGTGGGGCTCTTCCCCAAGACTTTGCTCAACTGCTCCGCGGCACTTTTGGCCGGAACGTGACGAGCGGGGGAGCCACATCGCTCCCCGACGTTGCCGGGGCGTGCCCATGACGGAAGCCCCCTTGGAGAATTCAAAACCTCCTCGTTACCCGTGGAAACTCCAACGTCTGCGCGCGCCTGCGCACACGCCCACACTCACACACACACACACACACACACACACAAACACACACACACATACACACAATTGGACCGTGGTACTCAAATGTTCCAAGCGGCATCAGTCATATAGGTGTGTCTGGAAGTGTGAGTTGATGTGCGTGTGTGTGTGTGTGTGAGCATGTGTGTGTGTGAGAGAGAGAACGAGAGAGAGAGAAACAGAGAGAGAGAGAGAGAGAGAGAGAGGGAGGGAGAAAAGATAGGGGCTGCATTGTAAAGGAGAAACCTCTGCCTTGACAGCTCCCGTACCTAGGCAGAACGCACACTCAGGCCCGTGCCAAATCCCTAATAGAAACCAGACGTACAGTGCACAGTGCACAGTGAGTGAGGCTTTTATTGCCCGACTCGGGGGGGATGCATAGAACGAGCGCGCGGGAGGGGGGGCAAAGGAATGAGCGAAGGAAGGACGAGAGGAAAGAAAGAACCAAACAATCTGTTGCCCCAGAATTTTTTTAATGACGTTTTTATATATATGCTCTATCAGGTGTCAATGCACGGTCGACACTTGTCACCCGCAGAAGCCACGGGTTGGACAAGCTGGGGGGGTCGGCGCTTATCAGTATCTAGGTGGCCTTCTGTTCTCTCTCAAGTCTGGCACTACCGAGTGATAAGCGGTCGACTCGCATAGCGATTAAGTGAGATAATTCTTTCGAATTGAACCCATTGTACGTGTGGCTTGATGGCCCCCCCCGGCAGCTTTGAATCTTATTGGTCTGGCTTGACGGGCACGCAAAAACAAAAATCACAGAAGCACACAGAAGCACACAGTCTGTTGACTGAGAGCACAGTGAAATGTGGGTTGTAAAGGAAGCAGAGAAACGCGAGCAAAGGGAAATGAGACAAGCGAGGGTGACGCTGCGGTTTGTTCGTCAAAATATGGGAATGAGCGGACCTTGGGATGTCGGGTCAGATGATTCACAATCGCAAATTCTGTGACTCCTTACGCTTTCCCGAAGACCCCCCCGGGATCCTCCTCCGATTCCCATCCGTTCCCCGCCGTGTTTCCTCTCCTCTCGCCCTCCGCTCGTTCTCCTCCTCCCTCCCCCGTCGGAGGACTGTCTGCCGGTCATGTGCGAGGCATCCAGGGAGCGAGAACAGTGGCTCCACTTCAGCCTCAGTGTGCGCCAGGTCATGAGGACGGGGATCGGCAGGAACAGCGAGTGCTGCCGAGAGGGGAAGGGCACCGATAAACACCGGGGTGAAGCTTCACCGCCTTATTTAGCGTCGGGGTCTGAGACAAAAAAAAAACCCGGCTGAGTCACGGCGCGGTGACTGTACGGCTGCACCGTCTCTCCGAGGGTTCAATGAATCAGCGTTTCAGCTCCCCCGTTAAGTGTCCAGGTGTTTGCGCTCCAGCCGGGTTTATATGACTTGCTTATCGCCTTAAATGGTTGATTCCTCTTTCCACTCTTCTGGCGTAGCGAGAGTGGCTCCAGAGTACCTACTTCCTAGACATCTAAATTCAGCGGAACGTTTTATTGACTCGACCGTGTTCCTTCACTCCACAGTCTGCCCGGCGGGGGAATATGGTCAGGAACGTTGACCAGTCAAAAGAAAAACACACTGGTGTCATGGGCGCTGATAGGGCAATGCCAGAGCATTTTTTTCGGGTTATCTTGCCCCGGTCAGGGGCAGTGAGAGATGGGTGGTCCGCGATTCATCCGCCTCCCGCGGTGGATTACGAGGAGTTATCCTCCAGTAAGCAAAGAGGTTTTCATGTTGTTTTCTCGCTTCCATTATTAAAATTCTGTTTTCCTTGTCATGAGCACACGGCCAGAAAAATGATTTTACCCCCCGCCCGAGACACAAGGCACAGTTAGCAAATGGCTGCAAACTGTGCATTTCATCAGTTATTTCAGGCTTTTATTGACTATTTTGGCTATATCAAAGAGACTAGAAACAGGAAGTAGCACTGCTTCCTACTGTAGCCAGCTTTACTCAACTCAACGTTATGTCTACTCAAAGTACAGTGTAACCTCAATAATAAAGTGTTTGCGGTAGGAACAGTTATAAATGATGGAAAACAACAATTTACTGGCTTGAAAAATATGCAAGCCTATCTTTTAAAAAGACAAGGCCCACTCAAGCACATATTACACGCATTGAGATACCAACGCTGTTATGACAACCCCGACCCAAGGCGTCAGCGGCGATACGAGCTAGATGTGCGACTGTAGCAGGGAGCTGGCAGCGACGCACAACATTCCATAACACAAAAGCAGGAAGACGGGGGTTTGTTCGCCTTGTCCCCGAGCGGCATGTTGTGGCTGTGAAAGCGTTGGCACTCGTGTGTGGGATTTAACATGCGAGCGTCCCCACCACCACCGATCTGATACGAAGACTCAATGGCTTTATGAGAGTCTTGGATTTCTCCTGAGTAGGGACAAACCTGTTTCGAGTAACCCGTTCTGAGAAGATAAAAAAAAAAGGGGACTGACGGCCAGAGGAGCAGTCTTAAAAAGCTGCGGCTGATTTACTGTTAACTAGTTTCCAAAATCTAAAAGCCCCCCCCTCCTAAAACGTTTTTCCATTGACTCGTTCCAGACTCGGTCGCCGCTACGCTCAGAAAACAAAAGAGCGCTCCTTGGACCTGAATGTTTCCACTTTGTTCGCCGTCGTTTGAATTTCGGGTTTCTCCTCCGAGCCACATTTTCAGGGGCCAAAACGAGAACATCACGGATCAGAATTTTGGGTGCCGCGAGGAGCTCTCGAGGGGGAACCGCTGCTGCAGGCGGGCAGGATGTGTCGGATTTCACGTGGATGAACGGATCCGCGATTTGAAGCATAACACTGCCTCTGACCCCGCGGGGCCCCTCCGACAAAGCACACGCTCCATCCTCCTCGGACTGTTTGCTTGCGAACATGATTGTTTCGGGGTGTAACCCGATCCCGAACCGGTAACTACGCTACCGTGCCGGATCCTCACCTGACCCCCAAATAAACAGATATTAAGAACCCGATGATTCCCAAGGCCCGAGACCCTCACTCTCACCCTGTGTCTCTGCTGGGGGCTGGAGACACCGTGACTCACGCGAGGGACTCGGCCGTTTCTAAACAACTTCTCTCCAGCCCACCGGGGGATGTGACCTTCCTGTGACTGGTACGTTAACGAGAATCCGTTGTACTCGCGAGACTAATGCACTGATCACTGAGTAAACCCCAAATGTCTTCTATATAAGGCTGCCGGGGCGCTGCGTGACACCTCGGCGGTCTGGACAGCGTTAGCAGCAACATGGACTTATAAGGAGCTGCGTTAAACGTCCCGATGGAAGGAGTTGTGAGTGATTCATTCATCTGACGCATCGTTTTCGTTTCTGTTTACAGTAAGCGACAAGATAGCGTCGTCTGAAGTTAGTGTAGTCCCGTCTAGTGAGCCCCCTGCAAACTGTTGGTCCATGTGGTTAGTCAACCGCTTCAAGCAGCACCTGCAGAACACATTCTTCAACAGGGAAACAAAACATTCATTTTATTATTATTAGTAGTATTATTATGATTATTATTATTATTATTATTATTATTATTATTATTATTATTATTATTATTATTATTATTATTATATAATACTAAGTTAATAGGTTAATACTAAGGCTAATACTAGGGATATTAAATTTTGTAGAGCTCATTGCAGTACCTTATTTAACTTATTAACTTATTTAAATTTGATTAACAGAATACTGACCTGATTCAATTATTATTAATAATAATTAGTAACTTATTTATCTATTTATTATTCATATTTATTCAAATATATTGACAAAATATTCAATTCAAACTAATTCTGGTGGTTTTCCTAAACAACAAATATACAAGTGAATAATATGTTGTATTAGTATGTATCAGTATGTCTCCATGCAATAACAGGCACACATCTCTACCCACCCAATGGTTTCCTACATTTGTATGATGACAAACATTCATGGCCAAGGGAGTGGGTGTGGGAATAAACACAGCGGCAAATGTGGGGAATGTGGAATTACGTGTAAGCGTTAATTTGTGCAATATGTGTGCGTGTGTGTGTGTGTGTGTGTGTGTGTGTGCGCGCGCGCGTGTGTGTGTGTGTGTGTGTGTGTGTGTGTGTGTGTGTGTGTGTGTGTGTGTGTGTGTGTGTGTGTGTGTGTGTGTGTGTGTGTCTGTGTGTGGTGTGTGTGTGTGTGTGTGTGAAGGGGGAAAACAATACCCCTCTGGCTCTCCAGTGGTCACACTGATTCACTACCCGCTCGCCTGTACACCCGTACACCCCCAACACAGTCCAGTCTACACACACACACACACACACACACACACACACACACACGCACATACACACACACAAACACACACAACCCACGACACACACACTTTACAGCTGCATTCCTTCACTGGGAGGCCTCGCACTGGCCCCGTGGCACGACCCACCCCAATAAGGAAAACACACAAGGGGCTCGGGGGGGGGGCACACATTACTCTGAGAGACAAATAGGCCACGTAAATAAAACATGACACCCTGAACATTGGATCCGAATGCAAAAAAATACCAAAACGGTTCAGCTGGAAGGGGTCAACGTATGTAAGTTAATGGTATCCTCCAATGGTAACTTTCACTGGAAATGTGTTACCTCCTTTGCTCATGATAATATCAAAAGTTGTTTCAATCCCTTAACTGAGGAACATTTTCTGTACCCGAGCGTCCCTGAAGGACGTGCTGGTTTTGATAGACGTGCTGATTCGGTGTCAATTTTGGAAATGGAAAGAGATTTCTTTCAGAGCAGAGGTCTACAGTGTCTCACCCTATTTGCGTCTCCGGGTCCTGAGACCATGGACTCTTCTGACCCTCGACCCTCCCGCCGACCCCTCATGAAATCACGTGGAGAATTTTACGTCACCCTTAAAAAAAAGCTGAGGTTTTGAAAACCAACTGGGTGTGATCCATTACAGGCGGCACACTGTGTGAAACACATGGCGAGGGCTTAACAGCAGCTTGTAAATGCGAGGTGGGTTGGAGCTGATGTTGCGGGGACCAGGCACTTAGGAGTGCTATGGAGCGAGGAATGTACCTCGTGGAGTGGCCAACGGGGCTCGACCCTCCCAGCGGCTCGCGTGCTGTGGATTTTTACTGCTCCGACTGATTAACGGATGTACATAAAACACAACGGCTCATTTTCAGGCCTTTTTGTGGCCATTTAAACACAGCAATTGAACAACGAGCGCTATTTGAATCCCTTCTTCTTCTCCTCACACGCATCGCCTCTGCATGTTGCCGGCTCGTCCCTGTCAAGGTCTTGCCCCACCCAAGAAGGGTAAGGAGACAAGTAGGAGAAAACATGCGATAAATTACTGAGGAGAAGCAGGAGGGAAGGTGGTATTTGCCTTCTAGGGCGCCGTCGGGATGGTTCCTCTGTCTAAAACAACCGTATGATTCACTCTGCTGCTGCGTTGCTAAGAGCCGCTGGGACAAACAGTGGACAGTCCACTCAGCGGCACGGCCCTTCTCAGGAGTTCCACTTCTCCACGACCGGTATGACAAGGGCTTCGACCGGCCGTGGCAACCGGCGACACCCTCACCGCCCCTTCTTCTTTCTATGTAAGAATGCACCACTGTGCACGTGGAGGATTTGAGAGCGTGCACAAAATGTGTGTTTGTGTTCGTGTGGAGGGGGCAGGGAGCTCAGCCAAAAGCAGGAAGCACAGGCCTGCCTCTACACTGAAGGGGGTGTTTCCTGCTGTTGCTGCTGCAGATGTTTATCACTACATCACAACATTAAAATGGAATTATTTACAGAGAGAGAGAGAGAGAGAGAGAGAGAGAGAGAGAGAGAGAGAGAGAGAGAGAGAGATGGAAACAAAGCTCTGCCCTTTTGTTTTGAGCTTGTTTAGCGACGGGCTTCAAGCTTAAGGTTTGGATCAAGACCAGGTTTGACCATTTTGAGGCTTATGACCATTCCCCAACAATCACTCAGAAAAGACCTCATCTCTTGCGCCGTCATTGCAAAAAAAAAAAAAAAAAAAAATCACCCCAATTGAGAGATTTGTCAACTGCTGAGAACACTCACACATGGGTTGAGACCTTGTATGGGTTGAGGTGACAGACTCCTTTGTGTACAGACCGTATCGCCTGTCAAGGTCTTCATTTGCCACGTGTTCCTGAGAGGTGGAACTCGGGGGCTTATTCTGGAACTTGAAAGGCGGATGATTGCCTAATGGTAGCCATCAGCGTGGCGGGCCGCCTGCCATCACTGTCAGGCCACTGTTTGTGTTACAAAGAGGGACGAGGTATGGGTGCAGCCCAAAAGGCACATTAAATGTTGGAAATACATCTGCTGATTGGTCGCTGGGCCCAACTCCCATGGCCAGTTTAACATTGAACACAGTCTCTGCGATGAACTGGGAGCTGTTGAAGGAGCAAAAGCTGGAGCTCAGTGGCGGCCATTAGGTCATTCTGCTGGTGGGGTTGGACACGCAAGGGAACCCGAAACCGGGCCATCCGTCATCTCAGCGGCACAGAGGAGTCAATGCCCACTGCCCCAGACGGCAGATCACCAGATCGCCCAAAAACGCATCGGGGATTATACTCTTCAGAAGTGATTGAATGCTCCATCTCCTCAGTAGTAGCTCCGCCCTTACTCGTAGGACTAGACAGTATCAATGCATTTACTAAATCCATCATTCTCAGTTTTTCTTTGTATGAGGAATAATTCGAAGTGAAAGAATCACCGTGGAACGCTTCATATAATACCATTAAAGAAGTAGAGAACCTTCTCGTCCAGGCAAATGTTTCATTGCATTAAAAGCGACCATTAGAAATGTAGAAACTAAATGTATAAAGTACTGCTTTGGTTTTAGACTGCATTGTATTTTTTAGCATATTTATACTTAAAACTGTCGCACTAGTGATAACTGGTCTTGTGGCAGCTATTAATAATCTTCCCTAGCATATCGGAAAGATGCCTGTGAGGTCTATAAGTGCGTGTGTGTGTGTGTGTGTGTGTGTGTGTGTGTGTGTGTGTGTGTGTGTGTGTGTGTGTGTGTGTGTGTGTGTGTGTGTGTGTGTGTGTGTGTGTGTGTGTGTGTGTGTGTGTGTGTGTGTACATTTTTACGGTGCTCCAAACAGCTGGCCACCGTTAAAAATACAGATCCGACACACTTGCACTCCCTCACATACTTAACATATAAATAAATCCAGTCAAACACACACACACACACACACACACACACACACACAGTGTTGATATAAAAGCAAAGCCCCTGGAATATCTATCCTCTTTTTAACGGAAATCACAGTTGGAGTGAAATGGAAAATACCGTTCAGCCATTCAATCCCAACGCCGCTGCAGCGAAACGGAACGGACTCCGACTTCATAAAATGCAAACTTCAACGGACTTGATCACACTGCCTCATATATCAAAGTAGTCGGGTATTTTGTGGCCTCAACCGAAACACGGAGGTTTGTTTGTTTTTTTTGGCAGTGGAAAATGTACCCTCCCCTTGGCACATCCTGAGGATCGACAGTTAAACGCTCTTATCCGCACCCTGTCAGTTGGATTAGAGCGGCGGTGGAAAGAGTCCTGGAAGTCCTTACTTCAATAAGAGCCCTGCTGCTGCGGAGATCATCTACTCAGGTAGAAGTAGAAGTAATAACAGTAGTAAAAGTACAGGTGGTTTACGAAAAAATAAATAAAAATGCTTAAGTAGCGCGAGGCAATACTTTTGAATTCAATAACCCGTAAATAACACCCAATGGGCTAATCGTGTTCAATAAACAAGAACACACACACACACACACAGACACACACACACACACACATGGTAATGCTATACTTGCCCGTAACAGGAAACATGATTTTATGAACATCTGTAAGTCACATAATAGCCTATAACGTTCGCTAATTCTAAAATTGGCCTCGTTTGTCATAAACGTAAGCTCCTGATAGATAAATCAGACAGCATGGCGGACGGCATCAGTCTCGTGTAATGGCGGAAAATATCTGAGTTTGACAGCAAAATGGCAAGTCAATCAATGCTTGTGCCTCGTATACATTCCATCACCAAACAACGGCGATAAATGGGGATTTTTAACTTTGACATTGCATCTGCCGTCTCGCACACGCGACGGCTGCAATCATAGACGTTGAAACGTTGATACCTCATTGGCCCACTGCTGTATCTCGCCTCTATGCGTCTGCACGTCCGTCATATTGGAGAGGGTCAAGATCCGCCAGTGAACAAATACAATGTGTATTGAGAGATGCAGACTTCTCCACAAAAAATTGGCTGTAACTCGCTTAATTCTGAACCAATTTTCATGGAAAATAAACGTGATCAACGGGATACCGGTTACTTATTGGTATTCAATTGGGTTAGTGGGGCAGATCTAATCAACTCAATGCCAAATCATGAACCCTCTGAATCACCGCAACCTCATCTGGGAGGCAGCAACCTCCCATCAATGGCAAAGCTACATCAAGAGTAAGTTATTTCGAATTTCAGCTTTTGTGAGTTTCTCCAAAAATGTTGACTTCTATATCTATTATATTGTTATAAAGCCGCCCCTTATTGCTTATTACCGTATAGATAATTAAATCAATTCACAACTAAAATAAACGAGACTATGAGCATGAACACAGAAATGCCTTGCTTTGACTGGGTCTTTTCGGATTGAGGTCAAACCCTACGCTCACGCGTCAGCTCTGCAGCCCTTATCGAGATGGAAACCAACCGGCTGAAGTGCTTTGATAAAAAAGATTTACCGGTGTAAACGCACCAGTACTGAGTTGAAGTAAGACCCAGTAAAGTACTGTTGAAAGGGGGAAAAGGTTCTCCAGCGGGATGACAGGAGTAGCTGTTTCCTCCTTCCTTTCCGTCTGGATGGGAGCGGTGTGTGCTTCCGTCAGGCAGACAGTTCAGCGGAGAGCCAGCCCAGACCAATCTTATCTTATCCCCGTTTTGCTCCCATACTTTGGCCGACCTCGGACTTGTGACACTGCTTTTGTGATGAGGTCATGAGTCTGCGGCGTGACCTGTTATGATAACCACCTGTGACCGCCTGCAGCCAGCAGGAATATCCGGACCCTAAATTTGACAAAAGGGCTTTAGCAGACGCGCTCGTTTAACGGACGCATCGCCCAGTTCTCCTTGTGTCGGGGTCTCGTTTCCCTTGCCACGGATTCGGAAAGGGGCTTTCGAAGTCCGAACCCTCTCCCGGGTGGGAAAAGTTGGGATGACAAATCACCGGGGATGGTGACAAGATCGCGGTCTTTGATGGCAACAACGCCTTGAAGTCCGGGGCTCCGAGTTTTTTTCCAAAAAAAAACATCACGCGGTCCTTATAAACATATAGTGAAAGCATGCGAGTCGTTTGGGATTAGGGCGCTGAACCGTTGAGGTGCCCCCAACAGCTGTGAAGCCGCCCCAGACATTCTGGATTACTCCCATGGACCCGTACGACCACTCTGCCTTCCCTCTCTGCCTCCCTCCCGCTCTCCCTCCCTCCATCGGGGGCCCTAAATATAAGCAAGGCTTGAGAGAAAGGTCCTGGTGCTACACGGCCACGCGGCTAAATTTGGCGCCTCCGTGTTCAATGCTTTGGCTTGGAGTGAATCAGTTAAACCAACAGTCGCTAATTCGGGTCGGTCTGGGGCGCTTTGTTAAAGGACTCATTTGGGTGAGTCGTCGCCCTTCGCAGTGAACCGCTCGCTCTTTTCCAAATGCGTGGGTCTCGTGTGACTCAGAGGCACCGAATAGGAAATCTTCCCACACTCCCCAGGCCATTATACAACGTATAATGGCCTGGGGTATTCCGAAATCCCATCAACGCTGTAATTAGTGAAATACACGCATATCATGCAGCACAAGCCATGTGGGAAATATCAAATTATTATTACACGGATGATAAATGTTATTTAGAGTTTATATTTTCCACATTTCACTTTTTCTTTTTTTTTTTTAACCAGTGAGCATGGTTCCCCCTTGCCAGTTGAGAGGACCTTTGCTTTGCACCAGCCAGTGTCCCAAAATATTTGGAAAGCATATCAAATAACCAAATAGGAAATAAGATAAATACAATGTGTGATCTGTTGCCATAACTGTTTTGTACCAAAAGTATTTGCACTTTACTAATAACTGCAGAGAACAGATGCCATTTTAATTATAATATTCCTTAGAAAAAATAATTAAATAACAAAAAAATTTACCAAACTCTCTTTATATTTCAACTTTATTTACCTATTCGTATTTGTTTTATTTCAATGTCAATTTACATCTATCTTTTTTTATCTTTATTAAAAAAAAAAAAAAAAATGTGTATGACCTTTCTTTCTTTTTTTTTTTTTACAGAGAAACAGAGAGAAACAGAACTACATTCTTGTCTTATCTGTCCAAACATTCTCCAACTAATAAAGATCAAACAGCCGATCACCATTGTCATAGAGCCATTTCATTGACCGTATAATCATCCATCAGGCCGGACCTGTGAACGCAGAGGGGTTCAAAAGGTCAAGATCCATTCTGGAGATAATAGAAAAGAGAAGAAAAAAAAAAAATGAAAAATAACAGTGGTGGTTTTGGGGGCCCCCAGAACTCCCGTCAGTGCTGCCGGACAACCCCCTTGTATTCTCTTCTGATAAAAGCCTCCCCCTCCTCCCCCTCCTCCAACTCCCCTCCTCCCAAAAACGTGTGCGTGATCACTGGCTCCACCCCTGCAGAACTTTAGTCACGGCCGGAGGAACTCCCCGCTCTCCGATCCAATCCACCCAGTGTCAGAGGAGGACTGGGAACGGGAAGAACCACCGGCAGAGCGAGAGGGTGAGAGAGAGAGAGAGAGGGGGGAGCTGACAGAGCGTTTTGGATACCCTTCCAGCTCCAAGGATGCAGCTCAGTTGAGGGGGGGGGGGAAACATCTCCAGAGGAAACAACTTCCCCACACACCAGGACAAACTTCGTTTCAAGTGACTGAGAAACGAACAGAAATATTAATCTATATTAATATATATATATAAAAAAAAAAAAAATGGGGTTGGTCAGATCTTCTGCACGGACGCCGGGAAGATCAGCCCGTTTGGCCCCGGGCATTTTGGGGCTTTGGATCCTCACACTTTCCCACCTCCCGGGCTTCTGTGAAGCCTTCAACTTGGACGCGGAGAACCCGTCCGTGTACGCCGGACCCAACGGGAGCTACTTCGGATACGCGGTGGAATTCTACATGGCCGGTTCCGAGAGGTGAGTTTGAGGGTCTGGAAGTCGAAACGAATCGAATGTCCAAGCGTGTCCGACCGCCCTTGCTCGGCCACGCCGCCTTGGGATCCCCGTGATTGTCCCCCGTCCTGTGAAAGCAGATCGGCGCGTCTCTGGAGACCGTTACGCACCGCTGCCAGCCCGCGACTGGCGCGCGTCCCCATCCAACTTTATCCCGTTATGATGGATCTCCTTCTCAGTCGTCGAATCAAACCCTCCAACAAAGACCAGCGTGGGGGGGGGGGGGGGGGGGACCATTTCTTTATGAAAAGTGAATTAAATTAAACGGTATCGGCTGCTGAGGAATCCATCCTCAAAATGTAATTGGATTGAAACCACCCCCGCATGAAATCCGTTTATGGGCGCCTGAATGCTCCACGGAGCCTGTTAAAAGCAAAGCTCTCAGGACGCCGGACCGAATTGCTTTCGATGGTCCAGCTGATGGTGCCGCCGCTGTGCTCAGTGGGGATGCCACCACCGCGTCTGGGTCTCTAACATGCTGGTACTGTGTCAGCATTCTGGCCTGCACGGACCCCCTGCTGACCCCACTGCAGGGGTCGGTGAAATCACTCACTAAGAGGGGACTCAGGCTTTTTGTCATGCATGTTGTGATCTCAGCCCAGCAGGTCTGTTTGTTTGGGTACACTGCCCCAGAAGTCGAGGTGTAAGGAACATAACATGCTCGGTAGTGTGTTGATTTTAGGGTGTTGCCACAGCCGTTTCGCTTTTTTTTATCCACATGATGAAATTATGTATTAAGTGAAAGGCTTGTTTGAAAAAATAATATGAAGCTATGTTACTGTTGTCCATCTATGGTTTCCCGTACAGTACATTCATTACGATCGAACTGTCCGTCCCTTTTGGCCTAATTGTAATATTCATGAAGTGGATGTTCTATGCCCCCAGACCCAGACATCCTGCTTAAAGGTTGCGGCCGCTGAGCGAAGGCGCAGCCGTGTCTCGTCCTTGGCTGCTCGGTGCAGCCAGAAGGTTGTGGATTTTGAGAAAGGGCTTTGTGCCGAGTGGGACGCAGCTCTACTTTCCATGTGTTTCTCCTCCCCATTTCCCTGGGCAGCAGACACATGTGAGGATCCCCTCCCCCCGCTCCTCCTCATTTCCATCCCCTGGCTCTCGCCTCCTCTTTAAAGGGTCACCATTTCTCTCTTTTCTTCTTTTTCGGGGGGAAAAAGCTGTTTGATTGGGCGTGGAGCTTGCCAAAACTGGAGTGAGAGGCGAGCATGTTTAAGACTCCCCTATTAAAAAAATAAATAAAATTATTTGATGCCTCCACCTCACGTTTCTCACTTCCTCCCAGGCTGAGGTCATTCTGCAGCACTTTTTAATTCTTCCGCCCCCGAGCCCCCCCCCCTCCCCCCCCAAGCAACCCCCCAACCCACCATGACGGCCTAACCCCCACCCCCCCCACCCCCACCTCTCCCCCTGTCTCATGAAGTATGAGCCACAGAATCAGTTTTCGAGCTGATGACTTCATCCAAAGTTTGTATAGCTGTGGTGGAGAGGATGAGACAATGGGTAATACGTGGAAAGCGGGATAATTTTAAAGCGCAGCTCTCTACGTCCCGCTCCCCTGTCATTTGCCTGCGGATTATATCCATTTAGATCTCAAATGCCAAGCAAGGTACGAGAGAGCAGAATTAAGCCCTTCCTCACCACATGGCTTCACAAGCCAAACAGCATGTATCGTACCTGTTGCTTTTCAGTAGCTGCACTTCTAAACAGGAAACGGAAGCATGAAAGCGTGGGTAGGGTTTTTCTCTTTTCTATCTCATCTACATCACTATCATTCACAGCATGAAGACATAGGAGAGTGAGTTAAAATACTGGAGTGAGGTCAGCTCAGGGTAGGACAGGGAGTTTCTTCTTGTCTTGTTTCTTCGGATGAGATGATTCAAGATCGTCTTTGACCTGTGGCAACCATGTATACAGTACATGTATGAACTTTCAATGTCAATGTAAAACTCTGAAGCGCTGACGTCATTGATCCAAATAATGACCAATGTAGATGTCAGCATTAGACCAAAGGACACATTAGCATATTATGTCCTAGTCTAGTCCCACAGGCACAATGGCTCACTTTCTCCCCCTGTGATGCTGATCCATGACAAAGAGTTGATACATGTGTCCGCCGTGACCCCCCCTAGCCGAGCATAATAGAATTAAGTCTGGACACTGGCGAGCAGACCACCGTGGAAGAATGCCCGAGGACAGGCTCTGCGTTCTCTCTGGTCACATATACACAGGAGAAGATGGAGGATATATGTTCCCCTGTGGTGTGTATCTGTATTTGTGTCTCTTAGCTAGTTTACTGGGATGGGAAGGTTGGAAGGGCCGCTGACTGATGGTGTCTTACTCAAGCGTGTGATAACCAAACAGTAACTCACTCCAGTTAACTTTCCCTGGTGCCAGGCAGGGACGAGGGAGGACCGGTCCACTCTGAGATATGGTTGGGGGGGGGGGGGGGGGGGGGGGGTTCAATGGTCAGGGGCTCTAAATAATAACAGACCTGGTTTTTGGGTGTCTGGAACGACCAAGTCGCTTTCTCTGTGTTGATTCATAACTCCAGTGATTTTTGGATAGACTCTGAAATGATCTGCTTGTCCAACAGTAGGACGCCCCATTCTCCTGGTGTATATCTATTACTGGTGAAATTCCAGATTCACAGCATAGCCACTGAGAGAAATTTCTACGGCTATCTGTAATGGAGGCCTCTTGGCGGCTGACGATGGAGATGATAATGCGTTCCATTCCGCCCATCTCCACTCAGCATGTGTGTTTGGGATTGGGTGTTGGTGATCTGCATTAGCTCATGCGTGGTTCAGCCATGACGTGCACCTCCACTGAGGTCATCCGGTTTGCGTTGGTCACCTGTCCAACAAGGTCACCATTAAGCCAATATTGACACTGGATGCTTTCCCCCCGGACACCACTCCATTTATGATCATCCAGATCCCTTGTGACTACTGTTACTGCTGTCTATTTGTGTGGACCTGTTTATACATTAAATTGATTTCTGTTTGGGTTGCAGAAAGTGCTTGTATATTTGGACTGCCAAGCAATCCTTTATCCAGGTTCTCAGCAAACACTTCCCGTCATGGCTTGCAGACAATGGGGCCCCATGTCAGACTGCGCGAAGGCATTTATTTATTGGCCTTTTTTTCCCTTAAAAAGAAGCTGCATTGTGGTTCTTAAAGTGCTCCATGTGCAATGCGTGGGCCTGTAGGTCGGTCACACTAGATTGTGGTGTTTTTAAAAGGTCAATGGTGAAAGTCTCATTCTACCAGACCAGGCTACACGGCATGCTGTCTCTGATACGAAATGCCTGTCAAGCTTTTACTGTTTTGTAGGTTATGGTGGGTTTAAATAATGATTGTGTGTGTGTGTGTGTGTGTGTGTGTGTTTGTATGTGTGTGTGTGTGTGTGCTTCAGTGGAAAAATATGTCTGTGAGGGGCTGGTGACGATGGGTTTAAAGAGCCCCCAGACTCTGTTCCGGGTGTGCAGAATGGAGTTGGGGAATGCCCTCAGGACCTCACGTCTAGTTTGTAGCACAGCTGGCCATTGGTCAGGGTCTCGATGACGCACACTTTGAAAGACGTAATCTCTGGCTGCCATCAGGCCTGGTTTGCTTTAACGCTGCCGTCCCGCTCTCACTGAGTGATACATGTCTTTGTCAACTTAATAAAGGCCGCCCTTCATACGGGAAAAATGGCAAATGACGCAGGTCGCGTTCTCAATTGTGACCTTTTTCTGTTTGCAATTACAAAAATATACATTCAGAATGGGGTTGTAAGATTTCTCATTTGGAATTGGCTGGGGTGGTGTGAAACAAAGTGTTCTCACAGCTGCCCTGATTGGGAGTGATCAGAGGGTTGATAGTGTAGACACCCACCACCACTACTGTTGCTGTTACCCCCACTTTCAATACAAGCATTTCTCTATCTGGAGGTGTGAACCCCCTGAGGTGGTGGTCATTGTGGGGAGAGGTGTGAACCGGCGGTAGTTAAACTCCCATGTGAGGTTTTAAGGGTCAGCGGGTCTCTGAATTATAAGCGTCTGGGTACTGTAGGAGAAGGGCTAGGCTGCAATTTAGTTGCAGAAATACAGGGTCTGTAGCCTCAGCTTATAGGGATCTGTTTTCTTTTCTTTTTTTTTTCTTTTTTTAAGTACTGGGGCGTATTGAGTTACGCCACTCTTGTGAAAATCTATTTTGTGGTTGAATTTTGGTGAAAAGGCTGCTTGTTTTGACACATTTACTATAACGGTATTTGAGGCCAGATAAGCGTAGTACAAGTAAGGCAGTGTCAGCAAAAACATGTTAACTTCTAAATGTTTATAGGAATACTAGTATTGGCCAAAAACCTCCTACCCAGGTGTAGAATGAAATTAAACCGTAAATCCCAAACTGTGACGTATGAAGTGGCCCCTGAATGGCAGCATTGTTTCTTCTGACAACAAACAGGTTTTCCTAACAGCGTGGTTGTTGGGCCGGCACCTGTAATTTGGACACCATCTGCAGAGCAACACTATCCTTCGGGCACAAAGGAAATGTTTTTGTGGTGACAGTGAGCTCTGGTTCTCGACAGACGTTGCTTTTGTTTTATATCAGATGTTCATTGGTTGACATGTCTTCCTTTTCCTCAGTAGCCCTATTCAGGTTTTCTTGAAATATTTGAACTGCAATCTGAGCTTATCTGAACTTCTGTCAGATCTTATCATATACAAGATCAATAGTTGGTCTGTCTTTCAGCTTACTCTGACTGATGATTAAAAAAAAAAAAAAAAAAGAAGACAGAACTACAGTGGCTTCAACATAGCACAGTAGACTCTCTGTAGCAAGCACACGCCATCCCAGCACAAGCACTGCTTCCCTCATCATCCTCAAGTTCCTGGACAGAAGAACTATAAGCTATAAGGCCTTGCACGGCTCCTTTCCGGCACCGGGCTCACAGGGGTTTGCCAGACTGTCCCTGTGGCTCTGTTTGTTCTGTAATAAGTTATCACTTACTCACCCGCGGGTGCATCTAATTTCAGTTTGGCTCCCTCAAAGACAAAATTGTTCCCAAAAAAGTCCCTGGAGAGTGTTATCTGCTCGTCCTCTCCATTTGTTCAGAAAGGTCCAATAACTGACTGGGTAACTTACATCGGCACAGTGGTGCGGTATCATGAGCCGCCGGTTGCCGTTTTACTTGTCTTTCCTAAATCTTCCATCAGAGCTTCTTGTCCATGACTAAGCCTCCTCACTAGAAGGACTCTTCGAGAGCTTCCTCTCAGTTTGAAGTAACAATGTTTCTTTCACTCATGTGGAACCACTCCAAGCTTAAGTGTGTTGGGACCTGGTCACCAACAGTACATTTCTCCAGCTTGGGCGTTAGTGAGGCTCATTCTTGGAAGTGCCTTGGGTGCCTTTACCCTTATCACTCCATAAGCTAGCTTTACGACCGCAGATGTTGATGAGAGCCACAGCTGGCTGCCAAACACTTTCTTCTGTAAAAGTTGTGCGTGTGTGTGTGTGTGTGTGAGCCCGCCATCCGACAAAGCTTACAGTAATTATAATAGTGTTCAAGTGACATAAGCTCAACAGCTGGAAGGAAGAAAATTAAATATGGATTGGGGGTGAAAAAGATTTGTGTCTATGCATGGAGGGAAAGGGAGGAATTTGGTGTCTGATAACCTCCCTCTGCAGCGTCATCATAAGCCCTATTAGCCACAACTACAAACGATGGTGTTGTATCAGCAAGTTCCAGCCATTCTTCATCACCCTTAATTTTGCAAACCCATAAAAAAAAGTGGTTACAGTGAGGCAATTTTGGCGTGGTTTAAATGAGACAAACCCAGACCTTGGTTGAAACACATTGCTCACTTGCAGCCAAAATCAATTAGACTGGTTTAATTAGTGCTAAATTGTCCAATGACTGGTGGGGGTGGTTAGTGGCTGGTATATGGTAGCCCATTGGGGTGCTAGGATTGACGCCGGGGGAAATGGTGAAACCACAAATGTTATTTTTCCGCCTGCGCTCAAACCAGTAAATGTCTCAAGGCTTTCTGTTACAAAATCATTTTTGCCTGAAGCAATGGACGCTGACAAAGGAACAAGGATTGTTTGTCCATGTCGAGCTTTAGCACTTAAGCGCCCTCTCTGTTAGTGTGGGAGTGTTGCCTAAACAGTTGAGAAATACCCACTATCACAACTGAACGGATGATTCTTAAGCTTGTGGCCACAAAGTCATAGAAGATGAATGTGATGATTCTGCTTCAGAATTTTTGGTTTTGCTGACTTCCTGACGCAAGACCTCCCCCGTGGTAGTTTCTACTCCACACAATATTTGATACGTGTTTAATTTCCACGGCCCAGACCAGCCGTAGAAAGAACTGATGACCAACGGGGGCGTTTTCGGCCAAAGATCTAGAACAGTTATCATTTTTATGGAATTTGTCTCCTTGTGCTTTGGTGGTATCATTTGCAACTCAATGCTTTGAGATGCAAAGATTATCAACCATTCCAACCAGCTCTACTTCTCTCTATCTGGTATGGCCCTGCTGCTGTAGCCCCCTCTCCTAGGTCCTCACCTTTCTCCTTCTTGTGAGAAACTTCAGTCACTGTTGCTGGAAGACAAGCCCTCAACTGTGACTGTTCTTCAACCGTCTCGCTCCTTTCACACATACATTTAAATAACTACTAAAGGTCTAGTCATCCACTCCCCTCACTTATGCAAAGTCATTCTGAATCCAGCTATCAGACAACTGGAGACGACTGCAGGATTATAAAATACTCCAGCAATACAAGGGCTCCATTTTCAAGTGAATAGCTGGCAGACGATGTGGCCTGGGGTATTACAGCTCGAAATAGACTGATCCCTGCCAGATAAGAAGCCATTAAATGCTATTTCCCTCCCTAATTTACAATGCGAGATGTGAGCGTGAGCATGTACGTGTTTACTGTGCGCCTGGCTTTATCTAAGTTCTCAACAAACTGATTAAAAGTTCCGCTTGTTTCGTTATTTCCTGCCTGTTTTCTCAGCGAATTCATCAATTGATTACACAGAAACCTCAGGAATGTTGTCAGGAATCGGTTGTTTTATAGGTATAGATAAGATTAGGTTTGGATTTTTAACTTTTTCTTCGTTGATTTTCATTTACAATAATTTTATAACAATTTCTTCTTGCCTGCCGAAAAGCCCTGGCCTATCTTACAAAATGAGGACTCCATATCTCCCAGGAACACAGGAAATGTCAGCCCTCGTATCCTAAGACGTAATGACAAGACGTAATGATGCAGTCATCTAACAGTGGCGGAGTGTGAAGTGTTAAATGTTTACCAGACTACAAATATTGTACATATGAGTGTGGGAGTCCGGATCCTGGGAGATCCCCAGCTGTCTCATGGTGAGAATGCGTGACGGAATACTCTCTGGGATTTGCCTTATTCTACAGCTGGATCTGTGCTGCTCTTCTGGGATGCTCCTTTATGTCCGTACAGTGGGAGTGGGGGTGGGTATGGGGTGCTCTCTTTACTTCACTCTCTCTCTCTCTCTCTCTTTCTCTCTCTCTCTCTCTCTCTTTCTCTCTCTCTCTCTCTCTCTCTCTCTTTCTCTCTCAAGTCTAATGGATGTTTCAATGTTTCTCTTCCAAAACGAATCACAAGTTTTGGCCCCATTATTTAGAGTTTGATTTTGACCATTTTAGCTTGTGAGACCACAGGTAATGCCGTGGTATTAAACTCATAAACCGTGCTTTACGATGTGTGTTTTGTTGTCGACTAAACCAGTTGTAGCTTTTCATTGGTTTTCTCCCAACACCAAAGTTCCTGGCACCGGTTCTTTTCTTCAAATTATTGTTTTTTTCCTGCCCCCTGAGGTCGTAGCCGTCCAAAATCTGGCTGAATAATGTTGTTCTTGAAGGGGAAAGATGGGTCTTCACTATTGTTCACAATTTGTTTCCCATAAAGCCATGTTGTATTGGACCGCTGCAACTGATTTTGGGCCCATGATGGAGCTCTGCCATTTTTGACTCTGCTGAGTGGTTACCCTTGGGGGTAAGATGCTATGTTTGGCCAACATGTAAACTTCCATGCGCTATTAGAATATCTAGATCAGGAAAGGATGGGCTCTTCCTGTAGTGGACCCCCACAGGCCCTGTCTACACTCAGATCACCCTGCTTCTTATACCCTCCAACCAAGTCTGTTGATAGATGGATAATTGGCTTTGCAATGAGGTAATGGCTAGATTGTACACTTCAGAGAGGCTGTCTACAGGCCTTACAACTTTACTGTGCCCAAGTCGAGGTTGTCTCTCTTCGCTCCACTTGATTTTTCAATCCACCCATCATCACTCTCTTGGTTGTTTTTGTTCTTTGTTGCCTTTTGAAGTGTATCCCCATATTTAGCTTTTAATGACCTGCACGGCGGAGTCACCTCTGAGCTTCAGATATTCTTGGCAGGTCTGTTGAAGTGGTTGCCTGCCCTGTCTGACTTTACGGTGAAACCCCCAGGGACATGGATGTGTAGCACACATCACAGCTGTAGAAATAACTCATCGAGTCCTCCCAGACTCTACTCATACTGTGCATCCTTGTTTTCCCATTAAATTAGCCCCACGTGGAGGCAAGTGCATGTGCCTGTACACGCGAGCCCTGCTGCTCAAATGTTTGGCTGTACACAGGTGTTCCTGTTTGTTTGGTTGTATGGGTCTGGGGAAATAAAATGTGCATAGCAGCAACTCCTCTAGGTTGGACAAGATTATGCAACCTAGCCTGTTAAAATGTTTTGCCAATAAGTCAGATTACATCCTGTTAGGCAGTAAAACGTGCATATAGTCTACAATTTCAAGTGAACTGCAAGGTAGATATGGCCTATTTAATTGCAGAAAGGACATTTTGAACATCCTTAGCAGATTGGTGGATGTGTTACATTTGATTTACGTGTTCTCACCCTCCTTTCTTTTTTATTTTCTCTCTAGTGTGAGTGTGGTCATAGGCGCTCCGAAGGCCAACACCAGCCAGCTGAACATTACTGAGGGAGGATCTGTTTTCTACTGCCCCTGGAGCCTTGGCCAGTCCCAGTGCCACAGCATTGAGTTTGATACTCAAGGTAAGCTTCGTCATAGACTAACACAAACTTCACAGTTCGTCACACACGTCGAGCACCTAATTCGAACCCTCTGGATCAGACGTCACTGTTCCACTCTGCCGAACTGCTGTTTGGCGATGTTGGTTCCTGGTAACTGGATCATTTATTTTCCTGTTTGTTGCTTTGCTTAGAAAAGAAAGGGCTAACGACGGGTTGTATACAATTTTTTTCCTTCCTTCCCCATCGCTACCTTTGTGTTGTCCTGCCCTAAAGGGCTATAGGGAGATAAGAGACAAATAAACAAATAGATTCAACAAAGAGATGCCTTGTTTGAATGACTGTGGAAACAGACACTGGCGGCCTCTTACAAAAAGGCTTCTATTCAGTGTGAATTAGATAGATTGCTTCATGGGAAGATGAGGAAGTCTGAGATCTTCTAATGACCACATCTATCTTTCATTGTGATGGACCCACCGAGAAAACAGTGTGTTTAGAAAATGCACAACCAAAGTAAAGAGTGTCAATTATGTTAAGTCTAATACAACCAACAAGTGACAGCTAACACATATTTGCCGGATAGTGTTATACAGTATGTGTGTGTGAGTTCCCCATTTAACAGGAGACTGTTGGCCTTCTTTCATTAGAAATTTAAGTTGATTTGTCTATTATGCACAATATGGAAAAAATGTTCCCCTTAGTCTTTACAAGCCTTGTTTAACAACCCTTTTGTATTGGAGCCATGAGTTGGTTCCCATTTGCTCATTTATTTTTCTACCCTTTGTGCAACAAAAAAAATGTGTTGCAGATTCCTTGAGTGTTGGAGACCACAGTGGGTGAGGTCATGTGCAAGCAGCAGGGTTTCAGGGTGAAGGATTGTCCCCTGGGATGTGGAAGGCATCCTTCATTATTCTGATCTTTGAAAGTGCAGATTAGTGAGGGAGAGTCAATTTAGCCATGTGGTTCAGAGCAAAGTGGTGGTGCTAGTGGGGGACGGGCTCCGTGCAATGATCATGTAAATGTAATAATTCACAGCTCATTCCACGGTGGCTCCCTTTTCTTCTTTGCCTCCTCTGCCTTCTTAAGGTAACAACCAATGGAAACGAGAAAGCCTTGATGTCATTTCACATGGTGAAACAGTCTAGACGGCGAGCCATTCAGCGATGATGCCATTACCTTGATGTTGTGAAAACGCAATGCCAGCACGTTAGATCTTTATCTCGGGCTCTAAGTTATTGAGTCAGGGTATTGAGATCTGGATCAATCCTATTACAGAGCAATGTGTGTGTGCTCTCCCTATCACACAGAGTGTGGGTGAGGTCTGACCCGGCGGCCACAGACCCTCTTAATTAGCCTAACTAATTGGGTCAGAGCGGCCAGAGGCCCCACTCCCATCCACTTCCGCTTCCATTGAGATAAGAGCCTCTCCGTGGAAGTAAGATGGGGGCAGTGAAGTGGGGTGGGGGCACGGCGAGAAACTGGAGTCCTGTTTCCCCCTCCCCTCTCATTCTCCTTCCATCACCACTCCCACAGGGACGGCTGATGTGATGAACGATTTCAGCCATTTGTCTTCCACCCTATTGACACATGCACTCAAACGTACACAAACACACCCATACACGCACACAAACACACACGAACACACACACACACACACACACACACACACACACACACACACACACACACACACACACACACACACACACACACACACACACACACACACACACACACACACACACATATAAATTGAGAGGCTGTAACCCCCACTAATGGCCGGTTCAAAGGGGAATGGGAGTGTATGGACACACTCCAGACCCCCCGCTCCACCTCCTTCCACGGTGTCCCGGGAGAGACCAGGGCCATGCACCACGTCACATCAGCACAATGCACTAACCGGCCTCCCAGGAGAACCTGACATGCCGTGTTCCTGTGGCCCTTCTATGGGTTTCTCCTCACCCGCTGCCTCACCCGAGCTCGTCTGCGGTCATTATGCGTGACTCCAGGCGGCTGCTTCTGGAGGCTATAAGGAGCACTTGACTGAGGCATTTTTCATGGTCTGTGACACGGTATCTAATGTCTCCTGTGCTCAATGGTTTTGGTGTGGGGTCCTTATCTGTATCTTTGTTAACAATGACGATTAAGGAGGACTCTGGCTTTGGGTTTAAATAACGTTCAATGTAGGTGCATCCACTCACGTTAACATCAGAAATCCTTGGCCATTGACCTTGTCCATTGTCTATTGGTTGCTTGGACCTTGTAGATTCAACGCTGATGTGGCTACTGAACAGAAACCCCAGTGTGGCTTTGTGAGAACCCACGGATGTGTTCCCCAAGCTTCTTAGAAAAAAAGTGGGCGCTGACACCTACATGCTTCCCCTCCTTATACAAACCATGATGTTGGATTAAAATGGGTTGGACAGTATGAATTAAAAATGTCCCATTCTGCTGCAAGTCCTGGTTGCTGTGGTGACACCTTCCAAACATAATGCAATGGTGGTCAGTCCTTACATCTCCCCGGTGGCAGTTTACTCTTCTTATCCAAACAGAGGCCTCTGAGTTATGAAAATATAAAGAAGCTATGCTGTGGGGAAATATACTCTGCAGTTATTGGAGATTAGTTAAAGTAACAAGCTTCTCTGGAGCCCCTTTAATGTTGAGGTCATGTTCTAGTGTGGCTCAAATCCTATCCCCTCATACATGTCCTGCCTTTGACTTTATATACTTAAAGTTGACTGCTGATGGAACATGAGTTTGTAAAGTTGGACAGAAAGCCTTGTAATGGAGATTTAACAGAATCACTGTTATGACATTAAAGAACCATAATCCCACTTCTTACCTGGAGAGAGAAGCAAATGCAGAACCTCCCGAAAAGATGGGGACAGAGGGAATGCAAAGCAGAAACAGTGAAATGTGGCCTATGATATTGTTCCTTCACATGAAAGTGTTTCTACAAGCATACCATAAGTATTACATAGTAATAGTGGTATATTGTTTAACCTTGTTTACTATTTTGGCATCAGCCCCATAAATGCCCTGGTCATCTGAACAAGGCAATTTATTATTGACATTGAAAATTGTGAGACATTAAGGCAGATGTGGATGAAGTACAAGACCGATAGAAATATGTGTTCTGAAAAGATGTCTGTGAGGTTGCTAGGAGGAAACTGGGCCAGAGCTGATGTTTTCTTTGGACGTCGGCCCCTTCTGTGTTTCCACCAAGACGCAGTGCAGGCCCCAGGCCCCTGCTCAGGGCTGCCGAGTTGGCTGGGAAGCACAGACAAAAGGATACAAGAAGAGAGTTGAGGATCCGAGGGCTGACACACAGCCTGGTTTCCTCACATCTACATGGGTCATGATCTCCAACAGTTTTCCATTAATTTTGCCTCCTCGAGAGATGATGTTCTGCTCTCTTGCAACATATCTGTGTGTTTTTTTTCTTTTTTAAGTGACACAATCCACAGTGGGAAATGAGCTGGAGGAGTGTGTATGGCTAGGGTGGAGTAGGTCTTTCCTGGGTTGCCTTGGTTGCCCTTCACAACATTTTTTTTACTTCCCCAATCTGGCATTTCTTCATACAATCCCTCTGGGGTTCGGACAGGCGGGTGCAAGTGGCCTAATCAATATCATTTATATTTCTATATATTTCTTTGTTATTTGTTTGTCATAAAAATACATCCATGGAAAGGACGGACTCACATCTGTGTGCACACAAAATTGTGTGGAAAGCGCCAAGCTGCATTCTCTGTCCATCTGTTCTATCACCTGCTGCTGTCATAAGTGGGAGACCGGGCCAGGTGGCCAAACAGAGGCAAGGGTCAAAAGGACCATGCCAATCCAAACCAAACTAAACCAGGCCAAGAGCACCATTCCATTGACATCTAAACTACATAGCAAATGGCGTGGAAGTCTGAGCCTGCGTTCTTCAAAAAGTAAAAGTTTACCAAATCCTATGGGGATGCAGGGTGACTACTTGAGGTCCACTTGAAAACAGGTACGTTTTGTCAAAGTGCTGTCATTCACTGGCCCCACCCCCCCCGTTTTTTCCCAGGGGACCGCACAGTTTCCATCGGGGACAAAAGCCATCAAGCTGAGGTCAAGTCTCACCAGTGGTTCGGCGCCACCGTGCGTTCCCACGGCGACACCATTCTGGTAAGTTGACTCTTCCAGCAACTGGGTTTGAAGGGTGGGGGGTTTGGGTGGAGGGACATCCTGCTTTCAACTTTGCTCCACAGCATTAGTGCCCACAAATGTTATGGTTAGGGCCCCGGTGAAACACACTCGGGTCACATGACCGAGACGTCTGTCTTGCTCTGTGGCCACAGGGGAGGTGACTGTTCTTTGTTAACACTTTTTCCTTCAAGGTCATTGTCCATTCAGCTTTGGTGAGCCAGGTCCACTTAGTTCACTTTGCATCTTGCCTTCGTTTGGGAAAGAAATGTTTTGGGTCCCCTGTGAAATCAGAGCGTGGTGGGGCCTGGTTAACACGGGTTGCGACCCGGGTTGAGTTACGTGGTTACCCTGACCCAGATGTACCACTGACCTCAGCCCTGGTCTCCTCTCGAGTTCACCAAGGTGATGTTGCAACTACTGTAGAAAAAACATTTTTTCCCATTAACCTCCTTCTCTCCCCCTTTGTCTGACCTTCACCTTTTCCAAAAACTTCCACCAGGCCTGCGCACCGCTCTACTCCTGGCGAACGAAGAACGACGTCCCTCAGTCAGACACCACGGGAACCTGCTACCTCTCAATCCAAAACTTCACCGACTTTGTGGAATATGCTCCCTGCCGGACAGGTAGGAAAAAAAAGGAAACATTGCTTTGCCACCAAAGTACCACCAAAGTACTACTTACAGCTGTCCTCCCTGTTGGGAGGTGGGTGAGGGGTCAAGTGTTGGACCCACAGGGCAGGGCAGATGGAATTGAAAATGGGGTCGAGTAGCAGGGGATAACATCTTTCAGGGATCTATCATATAGCGGCTCTGGAAACACTCCCGGGTGTTGTAATGGATTAGGCTGCTCCTCAGAGACCAACACAGCTCCCCGCTGTGACAACGGACAGCTTGACTTTATTGGCAGTAATAGTCAGATCAATAAAGACTTGTGTTTCAAATGCTTCATGAAGACTGTCCTTTGTTTCAGAGTTCTCTGGCGAAGCGGGACAGGGCTACTGTCAGGGAGGTTTCAGTGCAGAATTTACCAAGGTGAATACCATTACCCTTTAATGGTTTCTAAAATACTATTTAGCATTCACATCATAGTAATCCACATTACAATCCAATCCAATCTATCTTCCAGGAGGGCAGGATTGTGTTGGGAGGACCAGGCAGCTTTTTCTGGCAAGGTTTGTGGCGCATGTAACCCTCTCTGTCTCAAATTTTACAAGGAAGGAGCCTTTTGATCGTCTGTGATCCAATATTTTTATATTCAACTTGTATCCTATTCAACTTCAGGCCAGATGATCTCCGCAGACAAGGAGAAGATCATTAAAGCGTATTACCCGGGCTATTTCATGCAGTCTGTCGATGGCCAGATTCAGACCAGACAGGCTGGGATCAATTATGATGACAGCTATCAAGGTGAGTCCTCCACTGCCCTGTTATAATGAATGCACATGGATTTTCTTTTTATTGCTTCCTAAGCAAGCTAAAACAAATTTATGCCCTCTTATACTGTCCACAGGCTACTCTGTCGCAGTTGGGGAATTTAGTGGCGATCAGTTGGATGGTGAGTCTATCAGATCTTAGGGCTACACACACACACACACACACTGAATGAACACATTTCAGCTCGCCCGCAATATTTCACGATTAACTTGGACAGGTCACGTCTGCTTTGCGTTGGCCAGGTTCCAGAGTGCGTTGACCTCTGTGATACGTTCCTCCGCCTAAATCTTTTCTCCATTTCTTCTTTTCTACACATCGCAGATTTTGTGGCTGGTGTTCCAAAAGGAGTCATGCTTTACGGCTTGGTAAGACCTCTCCATCCATTCCCTCCTTTTGTGAAGAGATTGACAGTGACAGGGTTTAGACTGGGAGGCACAAAAGACATGGGGATAAAGACAGAATCATTACAGTCATAGCGGTTTTCATGAAGGGCAGGGTGTGTGCACAGTTCAATTATACACAGATCCTTATGTGTGTCTGCTCCCTGATAGGTCTCCATTTTGAATGGCACGGATCTGAAGTCCATGCTTAACTACACGGGCGAACAGGTGAGTTCAAGTTTAACTTAGTCCAAATAGGAAACCCCTGCAGGGTTTTCCTGTCAAGAGCGATGTGATGTATATCATATCAAATATCATTCATCAATTAAAGTCACTTTTTGTATTTTCATAACTCGGTTACTCCCGAGAGTTCCTAATTTGTCGAATCGGCGTAAGCAAAAAAATAATTTCCTTTTAAAATGTTAGGGAGTAGTTTACAGGCCCTTTCGTGGCTTGCTGTAAAGCTCAATTATTGAGGAGGAAAGTGCAGAGGCAATTTGTGCAAATGGTTCTGGGAACAGGAAAAAGTGCAAGTGAGTAGGTTTTAACAAAGCTGATTGGCTCGGCTGAAAAAATAAAATCATGAGCTAGTTTTGCTTTTCCCTTCCAGTCTGGAAACTTGGCCCACTTCTGCTTTATTTGGAGGGGGGGGGTTCAATCTGGAGACCCTGTTTATGTTGACTAATTTTTTAAAAACATTAGCAGCACTGTAACAAGACAAACCACCAAAGTTAGCCTGTCCTCGTTGTATGAGTGGTCATTTTAAAAGCTCTCAAGGTTTTAGGGCCACTTGAGTAGATCTGTTAATTCCAGCAATGAATCACGCTTGGAGGCAGGGTTTCTTTTTTTTACAGTAGCGTGACCGCCTTGTATAAAGAAAGAATAAACCTCCCCTTGATGTAGCTGATGGCTTTAGATAATGCACCGGCTAATCACAGTCCTAGAAATGTGAGTAATGCTGGTGTTTTCACAGATGGGATCCTATTTTGGCTATGCTGTGGCGACGACTGACATTAACAGCGACGGGTGAGTAGGAGCCCTCTATCTCCTTTCCTCTTCCCTCTCTCTCTCTCTCTCTCTCTCTCTCTCTCTCTCTCTCTCTCTCTCTCTTGCTCTCTCTCACTCTCTTTCTTTCTCTCTTTCTCTCGCTCTCTCTCTCGCCCTCTCTCTCTCAAACTTTCTCCGAATTTTAATTGGTTGGACGTGGTTGGATCCCCACCCACCAAAAAGCTTATTACAGCGGGAAGCTCAGACATCTGTGCGTCTGAGTCTGATCTGTGTTTCTTCCACCGGCGTCCGCAGGATGGTCGACATGCTGGTGGGAGCCCCCATGTTCATGGTGCGGGGGTCCGACGGACGCCTGGAGGAGATGGGCCGGGTCTACGTCTACCTGCAGCGCGGACCCCTGGACCTGGAGCCCAGTCTGCCCCACCTAACCGGCACAGAGGTGTTTGGGAGGTTTGGCAACACCATCGGGCCATTGGGGGATCTGAACCAGGATGGCTTCAATGGTAGGCCTCCGATTTACTGAAAATGCAGAAAAGAAATCTATTGCCTATTACAATATCCTAACAGTCTGCTCTCCATTTGGTTTTCTTACATAGATGTGGCCATCAGTTGTCCATTTGGAGGAGAGGACCGCCAAGGGTTGGTCTACATATACAACGGGTTCTCGGGTGGTCTGAGGGACACACCCTCTCAGGTGATTACCGGCCAGTGGGCCACTGGGACCATACCTGCCAGCTTTGGGTTTGCCCTTCGAGGCTCCAAGGACCTGGACATGAATGGATACCCAGGTGAGTGAGGACACAAGCTGATCAGGACAGTTGTTAAACAGACAGTCATGTGTTATATTTTGCAACTTTCCTGTCTTGCTGATTCTCGCTTTTCCATCAGATTTGATTGTTGGTGCGTTCGGTGTTGACAAGGCGGTCCTCTATAGGTACACCTTTTCATTACTCAACTCTTGTGTCATGAATCAAATGGTCTGCATCAATTGAATGAAGACAGTATACTTCCCTCTCATTGTACCTCATCCCTTCCTCATGTTGTCCCAATAGATCACGGCCCATCGTCAACACCAGCGCCTCCCTGACGATTGACCCCACTATGATCAACCCCGAGGAGAAGACCTGCACGGTGGTTAACGGCAACACGAGCATGGCCGTTTCATGGTAGGCGCCCGCGTTTCATGGACTATGGTTTCATCGCCAATCCAACGGCGGTTTGACATTTGTGTCTAACCGCCATTGGATTGGCAAGCTATCGGCCAACAAGCTGCGGTTTAGTGTATTTTCGCATTTTCAGAGGGATTTATGATAAGGACAACAGACGTCTTATTCATTTCTTTGGACGTGCTCGTGTTATCTCCTGACTTACTTCCATGACGGCCTCACAGCACACTCTTTCACGGAGTGAAACAGCAAAATAACATGCTGAATAATGGCATTGTCCAACTTTCTCCTGGAAATGTGCATGGTATTAATTTCCACCCGCTGCGAGAGGAAGGAGGAAACAGATGGGGGGGGCTGCTCCCTAGCTCTCGCAACACTGTCCATGAAGGAGACTCTTGTGTATTGCGTATGTTTTGATTAGACCGTGTTGCCTGGTGATGAGGAGGTTGTTGGTGGTGGGTGGTGGGGCTTGGAGGGAGAGTGCTGGGGGGGAGGGGGGCAGACAGAACGCGCTGCAGTCGGATTGAATGAGATATTGTTTGGTGGTGGAACACAGCTGGGAAACATCAAGACACAGGGAGAGTCTCCAGTATGTGCACGCACGAGCGCTCGCTCGCACATAAACAGACAGGAGCACATACATGTAGTTATCACACACACACACACACACACACACACACACACACACACACACACACACACACACACACACACACACACACATACACACACACACACACACACACACACACACACACACACACACACACACACACACACACACACACACACACACACCCCCTGGTAATAAGTCCTTCTTTCATTATTATATTTTTTACTTCGCTTAAAGCTACCAGCTTTTTTTTCAAGCTCTAAATGGTTCTTTCACTTTCGTTTGTGTGATGCTCTTTGCTTCCAGTTGGGGAGGGAGGGGGTTACTAGTAGAAGGATTGGAGTTTTTGTTGGGAGGTTTTGCAGACTTGGACAGCAGCCGCAGTGTGGCTGCCGATGATGTCATGGGACAGAGGCTAGAGGCTCGAACCGTGTGACGGTCAACGCCGAAACGTGAGACGCAGCTCAATTTCACGCTTCTTTCCTTGGCCATTCCATTGTGTGCGGCGATTGGGGGTTTCTGAGGGTGGAGGGTGGGAGTGGGGTTTACATTTAGTCTATCAGCTTGACTGGCGAAAGAGGTTGGACACCGGTTTGGGGGATCGAACGCATTATGCTTCATTTCATTACTATTAGCTGGTTTTTCAATGAACTGTCTGCCATCAATGTCCATGCTTCCCTGATCACATCCCCTTTCCCTTTCTGGCCACAACAGCGTCAACCTGAGATTCTGCCTGTCCGCCAATGGGAAGTACCTACCAGACAACCTAGGTGAGCCACATCTTCTCCTCTGCAGTCGGCCAAGGCAATTCATTAGAGCCACGATAATGTTTAAGTAAGCACTTTGGCCAGGTGCCATAGACATAATCTGCGATCCATCTCCAGCAACCAGGCTCATATCAAGCCCCTGGTAATTCTCTCTAATCACTCCTTCCTCTGTATGCAAGCACACCCTGCCATGCCTGCCATTATGTTTGGGCAACATTGACTGCATTGTCTCTGCGCTCTGGAGTATTTATGTAGGTCTTTACAGAAGCTGTCATTACGTGACTCAAGGACATTCATCACGCCATGAATGCCCATGACTGGACACTGTGTGTGTGTGTGTGTGTGTGTGTGTGTGTGTGTGTGTGTGTGTGTGTGTGTGTGTGTGTGTTCCAGACTTCCAGGTGGAGGTACAGCTGGATACTTATAAGCACAAGCAGAAGGGTGCAGTGAGGAGGGCTCTGTTCTATGACTCCCAGCAGGCCTTGCTGCAGAAGAGCGTCAGGCTGAAGCACGGGGAGCGACTGTGTCAGGACACCAAGATCTACCTGAGAGTACGTCCGCTTTAAATCTTCATTAGTGTGATAATGGCATCTGGACCCCCAGGGGCTCCCCGGACCCCATGCTGAGAACCACTGTTCTAATGTAATCAAAAACCTAACATTTCAAAAAAAGATAAATGATAATATAAGAACCATGGTGTATGGCAGCGAAGCTCCCCTAGCAATTATTAAAAACACATTCATACTGTACAAGAAACCTTTTGTAAGTGTCTCTCTCGGTGCAGGACGAGAAGGAGTTCAGGGACAAGCTCTCCTCTATCTACGTGGCGTTGAACTACAGCCTGGATCCCAACGCTGCAGCTGACTCCCACGGCCTACGGCCCATCCTCAACTACCAGACTACTAGCCTCATCGAGCAGAAGGTACTTTGACCTGAAGCAACTCCCCCCTGGTCCTTCCTTCCTCATAGTCTGTGTTAAATATCCAGCTGGCTGAGCGCCTCCCGGAGACTTTGTAATAACAGAACTTTGGCTGAGGTGCAGCGTTGTTCATTAGCCGTGAATGATGGTTTTTAGTCTGGCTGGGACTCTGATGGTAATGACATCAGCCACCTTGACCCGCCGTTCCCTCTCATCCTCATTAAACTCTCTTCTGGTCCCTTGATGAAGACCACACTTTTTTCATTTGTGTTTTCTCAACTTGAAACTGTTCTGCTGGGAAGTTGTCCAGCGTGTCTGGGAAGCACTTTTCAACGTGAAAAGGCAAGTCATGTGTTTGCAGCGCAGAGCGTTTGAGTGCCCCTCAGGGAGCGGGTCTCGGCCCCACTCGGCCTTCGAACAGATCATCGGTGGCTCGTTTCCGAGCTGTATGTACACATGGTGTTAGTAGATAACACAGGCTGTTTGCCCATCTGGCATCTGATATTCATCAGCATTTGGACAGCTTTCCTTCAGGATGGGAGCGGGGCCGACTCGATGTGCGGGCATGTCTTCAGTGTACAACACATGTGACTTCAGTAATAACCACGAGATCTCAGCGCTTTGGGGAAGCGCGATGACGTTAGTTTGATTTTGACCCCTTTTTCCCTTTCACTCACTCCTACTTCTCTCTGTCTCTGTCTCTGTCTCTCTCTCTCTCTCTCTCTCTCTCTCTCTCCCTCCCTCCCCCCTGGGTATTTCGGTCTTGGCAGAGGAGTAAGCCCTGTCATTGATGTGCTCTCTGGCTATCAAAGGGCCCTGATGGGTCCTCCATCAGATGTGGTGCATCGCTGAAGTGAGGCCTTGAGACCCTGAGCTAAAATATCAAGCTAAAACCTGGGGAAAAAAAACCCTGGCTGTTTTTTTTTTGAGCATCTGAGGGGAAAACCCCCCTCTGTGTATGTGTACGTTAAGTGGGAAAGGGTTGGGGAGGGTGAGTGTAAAACTGCCAACATATTTCATTAATCTGGCTTTAGGCTTCGTGAACGTAGCAGTGTGTGAATGGCGGCGGGCCCGACAGCGATACCGCAGCCTCGGCCTTGATCAGACACACGATGCCCTCTGAAACTTCTCCACGGGGCCTCGGGGACATGCGGCGGACCTCGTCGCCTTGGCCAACTTTCTAACACTCTTCAGACTCGGGTGTGGATGGAGGGATCGTCGGTGCGTCCCGTCGCAGCCTCGCTCTCCCTCATAGCGTAATGAGCTCCACATGTTGCTGCGAGGCTGCGGCTCGACGATGGACCTACTAATTGCCTCGCGGAGTGCACTCAGATCTACTACAGCTGATGAACAAAGGCGGACATTAGTGCAAAATCTGGAATGCTCACGGCCATAATCACATTTAAGAACTTGAAAAAATGACCGACGGCTGCGCTTCAATGCCACCGTTGTTCTTTACACGAGAACACGTCGCCACATGAGCACGTCGTAAATAAATAGTCTGCTGATTTTCCAGAGTTATTTTTGATTGCCTTGCTGTACATTACATGCTGTCAGTTTTATTTCCCAGTTGTTGTTGTTTAAGCAGCACAACAAGCCCAGTGCAAGAGCGCTGCCTTTGGGGCACGGGCAGCGAGCGCTCGCGCCAAGCTAGCCTAGCGGTTAGCATGGTGTCCATAATTAGAGCCTCCTTGATGTTGTAATGACAAGGGAGGCGCTTGGCTCTCTCTCTCTCTAATCTCTTCCTCCTCCATTTCTATTTATTACCGTTGCCGTCGTCATCAGCTAGCAGCAGCGTTGTGACACTGCGCTGCTAGCGCAGCGGGAAGCAATTAGCCGTTCCGCAGCGCAGGCTTTTTCTCCGCCACACGTCCCGTGGTCACCAGCTCACCCATTTCCTCCTTGCCTCGTCTCCCGCCCGTTATCTCTTGACTAGCTAACCCACCCGCCCGCCCATCCATCCCTCCATCGCTGTATGCCCAGGATCAGAAAGATACCTGATACCTCATGCTATAGCGTATAGCGCTGTGGTCTGCTGGGTGGCGTAGAATGTGGTGAAAGTGTGGTCCGCCGCACGCTGCTGTGATGTGGCGCGATGGTGAGAGCTGGGCTGGCAGCACTGTGGTCACAGTAGTAGTATCCCTCTCTCTCTCGCTCTCTCTCTCTCTCTCTCTCTCTCTCTCTCTCAGACAGAAGGCCTGTGTTTGTAAACTGTGTGGAGGTTGTCTCTCTGTGCCCGTCTGAAACCTAACATGGTCATCATTGTCTCCTCTGACAAGACAACAAGAGACGAGGCAAAAAGCTAATTTGCAACCGTAGACACAGGGCATTGAGGACTGCGCCGGCAGAGGTTTTCTTTTAGCCCTACATCAGCATTAGCTTTAGCAGTAACAGTGGCATCTAATGAGGGGGGAGAGAAAATACTAGAAATAAAGAGTGGTAATAACAGACATGTCTGACATTTGGGGGGGGGGGGTGCCGTCCTGAAGGTGTTCGTCACTGAACAACGTGTCCCGTCCCGCTCTTACCTGCCCGGCAACTGTACCACGTGTCATAAATCGTCCACGTACATGAAATCGTAAAAATAAAGCTCCCTGTTGAACGCGTTCCTGGTTGTGCGTCTTCCAGGCTCAGATCCTGTTGGACTGCGGGGAAGACAACATCTGCGTCCCTGACCTGAGGCTGGCCGTCCACGGGTGAGTCCCGTTTCATTTCCTAGTACGGTTCTGAAAACGAAATTCAAAAAAGAAATACCGGGGACCGAAGTCGCCGAGGCTGAACTTTTCACCTCTTTTTATTTAAATAGGAACCGGTGTGGAAATGTTGGAGCCATCTGTTTTTGTCATGTTTGGTTCGCATACCAGTAGTTGTGATACTGTGAAAACAGGAAGCAGCTCTGTCCTTCAGGCGCTTGGATTGGCTGATCAACTTTGAGGGGGCGGGGTGTCAGTGTGGAAAGTATGGGAGGTGTGAGTGTGTATGTGTGGGTGTGTGTGTGTGTGTGTGGGTGTGTGTGTGTGTGCGCGCGTGTATGTGTGTGTGTGTGTGTGTGTGTGTGTGTGTGTGTGTATGTGTGCGTGCGTGCCAAAGATTCTCCCCGAAAGCTCCCCGCTGCACTTTTATCAGGGAAAAAAAAAAAGAAAAAACAAGACAAATCTGTGAGCATTTTTTCCTCAAGAAATCACAACCTCCTCCCAGCGCTCCCAGCCCTGCCCTGTCATTTTGATTTCACACCTTTATATTTTTGTACCCTCTCGCTCTATCGCTAGCGCTCGCCGGAGAAAAAAGGTATCAAAATGAGGGTCTGTAAAAGGAGATGACAAAGTGTTTATTATTATTATTATTATTATTATTATTATTATTATTATTGTTATTATTATTATTATTATTATTATTATTATTATTATTATTATCATCATTTTATTATCTTGTATTATTTACTATTATTAGGTATAAATAATTATTTTATTATTATTATTTTTTTTATTAATCTTACTATTCTTATTCTTATTTTCTAAATGATTGTTTTATTTTTTTTAATATATATATAAAAATAAATATCCCCCCTGGCCCCCATTTACTGTGAACGGTATAAATCATCCCTGCGATATCATTAGATATTTCATCGCCAAGGCACATAACCTGTAGGAACAAGTCACCCCACTCTCCCCCCAGTCAGATTTTATTGTTTGGATTCAGATTTAGAGACTATTTCTGGGATCACCTTCAGAAATCTGCTGCTCCGACTGCTTCTCCTCATGAAACCAGACTTTAATTAGAAGCGTCTGTGTGACCCTCCATATGGAATTTCTCATTGTTCTGAGCGCTGGAAGAGGATGGAGGGAGGGAGGGAGGGAGAGTGAAAGCAAGGAAGTGGGAGGTGTTTTACAATGCCGGTTTGTGCTGCATTGCATGTAGGACTTTATTGCTACGCTGGAAGTTTTGTTTCGGGTGGGAGTGGAGCGTCGCTTCCCAGGGTGGATCTGACTGATGCCTTTTTGCTTGGAAATGTGTACGATTTATGCGAAGTTATTGAAGCCCCCCAAAAAAAGGCATCACTCTAAAAGTGGCTGCTACTTGCCAAAAGTAGTCAACAAAAATGAGTTATGACACCCCACATGCACATTTCCTTTGACACCTCAGCTTGTTCTGCTGACCGTTGACCCCCCCCCTCCTTGTTTTTTTGGTGCTGGCTCTCCAGGGACAGGAAGGAAGTCTTCCTCGGTGATGACAACTCGCTGACCCTGACTTTCAACGCCAGGAACGGGGGCGAGGGAGGCGCCTACGAGGCCGAGCTCTACGTGGTGCTGCCCCCCGAGGCCGACTACAGTGGCATCGCCCGCAATAACGAGGTGAGCCCCGATGGATTCCACGGACGCACACACACACACACATACACACCAGTTTATAGAACCTTAATGGGTTTGGTGTGAGCCGCTGCATATTGACTTGACATTACATATGGGATATTGATAGATAGATAGATAGATAGATAGATAGATAGATAGATAGATAGATAGATAGATAGATGGATAGATAGATAGATAGATAGATAGATAGATAGATAGATAGATAGATAGATAGATAGATAGATAGATAGATAGATAGATAGATAGATAGATAGATAGATAGATAGATAGATAGATAGATAGATAGATAGATAGATAGATAGATAGATAGATAGATAGATAGATGGATGGATGGATGGATGGATGGATAGATAGATACTTTATTAACCCCCAGAGGGAAATTGCAGTGTCATAGCAGCTCACATAAAAAAATAGGCAACAATATTAAAGTAATAAGAATACAATAATATAATACCCGAAATTAACAATAATAAACATTTGAAAAAAAACTACAATAAAAATAAAAATTTGACCTAAATCTTTAAAAGTAAACAATGAAAAAATGGCAATATATGAGAGGGAAAGATTTAGCAATAAAGATTTAAGATTCAAGAGGTTTATGAGACTGGAACCTGCTTTCCGAGCTGCTTGGTAGAAATCTGGAGCCCGAGCTGAGTTAACCACTCTGTAGTTGAGTCCATTTCTCCATCTGTCCTCCTCGGCTATTCCTTCCAGAGCCTCACCCAGCTGACCTGCAGCTACGAGACGGAGAACCAAACCCGCTACCTCAGCTGTGACCTGGGCAACCCCATGAAGTCTGGCACCAGCGTAAGAACACCACACTTTTACTGGCTCTTTTAATGGCCTGGCTGTCATTTCTGCTGCTTTCTGCCGTTTACCCTCCAACCCAAAGACCGGTGTGTTTCTATCATTTGTTTTGGTACTAACTACTAAGATTACGAGGATGCGGCTGTCCAATCTTATAGGCCTGATGTTTATGCTCTGGTATAAAGGGATTCATGTTTTTAAAACTGCCTAACTTTTGTTTCATGATAATCATGATAATGTAACTATAGAACTATAGAGAACCATATAGTGGAACTATATAACTATAGGGAACAATGTAATAAAAACTATTGAACAACATAATTTAACTATAGAATAATATAGAACAACATAATGTAACAATAGAATAATATAGAACAACATAATGTAACTACAGAATAATATTGAACAACATAATGGAACAATGGAACAATACAGAACAACATAATGTAACTATATAACAATATCAAACAACATAATGTAACTATAGAACAATATCGAACAACATAATGTAACTATAGAACAATAAAGAACAACATAATGTAACTATAAAACAATATCGAACAATATAATGTAACTATAGAACAATATAGAACAACATAATGTAACTAGAGAACAATATAGAACAACATAATGTAGCAATAGAGAAATATAGAACAACATAATGTAACTATAGAACAATATAGAATAACATAATGTAACAATAGAACAATATAGAACAACATAATGTAACTATAGAACAATATAGAACAACACTATATATATATATATATATATATATATAATGTAACAATGGAACAATATAGAACAACATAATGTAACTATAGAACAATTTAGAATAACATAATGTAACTATAGAACAATATAGAACAACATAATGTAACAATAGACCAATGTAGAACAACATAATGTAACAATAGAACAATATAGAATGACATGATGTAATTAGAGAACAACATATAACAACATAATGTAACTAGAGAACAATATATAACAACATAATGTAACTATAAAACAATATGGAATAACATAATGTAACAACAGAACAATATAAAACGACATAATGTAACTAGAAAACAATATAGAACAACATGATGTAACAACAGAACAATACCAAACAACATGTCACTGTAAAACCTAGAAAATGAATACGATGAGTACCATTTCCAGCTGTTTCTGTGATATGCAGAATTATTATTATTACAGGAAGTATGACAGGAAGTACTTTGACTTTCAAGTTTTGCCAATTCTAATACTGCTGTGAGGTAACAAATTGTGAAAAACAAAAAACACCAAAATCAAAATCCCAGAGACACGCACTAAGATGGTGAAAAGCAGCCATGGCGGGTGACACATACACCAGTTTCCTGCCCTGTGGAGGGACGGATAGTGTGTCACTTTGGAGGTTGTGGGGGAGACCGGGTCGCGGGGGGGGGGGGGGGTGTACTGAGCAGCACAGGAAGGAGGCGGCCGTTTAATGTGCGACAGGAAGCTCTGCGACAGGAAGCGCCCAGATGGTTTGTCAGGATTCAGGAAGCATCCCTCCATCGCTGCCCTGGAGCCCCCGCTGGAGAAAGGTCCAGCTTCTAATGCTCCAGTCCCTGGTTTAATTAGTCTGCAGAGGAGGAGGAGGATGATGGCAAGGGGACGTTAACTGGTAAAACGAAAGGGCGTCAAAAGCCTGTCTCGAAGTGCAATACGTGGTTTTATTGGAAGACAAACCTTTTTTTTCCGCAACCAAAGTTCTCATGCAAATCAGTTTCGGGCACATCAATGTGTAGGACGGTGTGGTGAGACTTCACGGTTCCTCCAATGATTTTTATGGGCTGTAATTAAAACCTCCTTTGCTCCACACATACATGTAGAACATATCATCCCTCCCTCTCATTGCCTAATCAAATAAAAAAATAATTAAGAATAAGAAAAAATATATATTAGATATATAAATATATATGGAGTACAAAAAAAATTAAGTATATATATATATATATATATATAATAAAATAAAATAGGAAAAAAATGAACATTTTACAGTGAAAGATTGATTGTACAAACGAGTGACGATAAACTAAAAATGTAAACATAAAAATGTAAATGTTGCAGTTAAAGTTTTTATGATATATAAATATATATATATATACACAGATATGTGAAGATAGCCTAAAATATAATTTGAAAAGAAAAACAAAACAATGACTAGAAAGAGAAAATCTCTCTCTTTGATCACTATGCCGAGCACGCTGTTTAGTAAAAAACAAAAGCGTATGAAAGTAAAGCTGTTTTTCGCTGCAGTCTGGGCCGACCCAGGTGTAGTGCAGCTGTCTTGCCGCCGCGTCGAAGGGGCTCCCACACAAACCGAGTGACCCCGAGGAACATCCCAGAATCAGTAAAAAAAAAAGGGGGGGGGGGGGGGGGGCTGTCTGAGAATGCTCTCTGTCTGGCAGCCATGCAGATTACCCCAGAGGATGTTGTGCTACCTGCTAAAGTGTCCTCCTCCAAACCTGTCGTTGTGGTCTGTGAAGCTTTATCCTGGCCAATTTTTTAATGGCAGATCCTTGTCTCCACAGCTCTGGGCGGGTCTGCGTTTCACCGTGCCGCGGCTGAAGGACACGCACAAGATGGTGCAGTTTGACCTCCAGATCCGCAGGTAGGGTTCCCACTCGTCGGAATCGTCACTTTTTGAGTTGTGATTTTAATGCGCGGCGCGTGGATCCGCTCACTTTTTTTGCTTTCGCATTCCGCAGCAAAAACGAGAACAACTCCCACAGTGAGGTGGTTCCGTACAAGCTGGAGGTGGTGGTCCAGGCCGACGTCATTCTACAAGGGTGAGTTTTTAAGGTCTCGGGTTCCCTCGTGTCGGCTTTTGGGAGCCCTAGCTGCGTCGCCTCACGCTCTTCCCACGCAGTTTCTCACCCTCTCCATCCCTCCCTCCCTCCCTTCCCTTTCTGTCCTGAAGTGTGTCTCGGCCAGATAAGGTCTTCTTTCCGCCGGCCAACTGGAAGGCGACCAAGACCTATCAAGCCGAGCAGGACGTCGGCCCCGCGGTGGAGCACATCTATGAGGTAATCCCGGAGTCTAACGAGGGGGGCGGGGGAGCAGATAGATCATAGGCCTTTTTTATGTCGCAAAGCAGGGGCGGCCATGACAGTACCTCCCCCCTCCTCCTTACCTAACAAGGAAGCTAGACTTGTTATTCAGCGCAGCGGATCTACCCCAACCTTAATGTGATTTAATGGAGATCTTCCTCTGGAGGTCGACTGTAAAGCCGGCGTGACGAGCGGCTCTTCAAACTCAAACCGAATCAAAGCAGACGGTGAAAAAGAATGTAATTTCCATCCCCGGGAGGGAGGGGGGTGAATGACGACTTCATTTGATGAAGTATTAAGGTCTCTACGTCTAATGTTCTCCTTCCTCTCTGGCCTCTTCAGCTGGTGAACAACGGGCCCAGTCGGATCAGCCACACCCTGCTGCAGCTCCGGTGCCCCCTCGTCGTCCAGGGCCACCGGCTCCTCTACCCGCTGCAGTTCTCCACCGAGGGCCCCCTCAACTGCACCTCCAATCACACCATGAACCGGCTGCAGCTCAAGGTAAACACAGCGGCATCTTCACAGAGCCGCGAAGATGCCCCGCAGGTTGGAGTCTGGCGGCTGGGTCGGGTGTGGATGGCCCACACCCGCTTTCCCCTCCCTTCCCTGCTCCACCCAGGACACCCCACCCCACCCCCACCACCACCAAAACCCTTTGATGCCTCAGATCTTCGGCGCAGCTTGATTGAACCACTCCGCCGACACGCTCGCACTCGCTCATCTTCGCCATCGCATGCCACGCCCCCCCGCCCCCACCACCACAGGCCAAGTTGTGGTCTTTTGTGGTCCAATTTGTTTTTTTGGGGTTTTTTTTGTTTGTATTTCTACTTTGAAACCGACCAGATGCTGCGATGGGTTGCTGAGCAGCATGCTGCATCTTCCTGCGGTCTTGTTTATTTTAGGTGCATCCTCAAGAAGCTTCTGGGTCGTGGGCTATGTTTAGCATTTACAGTGCGTTTTCTAGGGATGTAATGGGGTGTTTCCTTGTGCGTGTGTGTGTGTGTGTGTGTGTGTGTGTGTGTGTGTGTGTGTGTGTGTGTGCGTGCGTGCGTCAGCTCCAGCAGACGCCCACGGAGGCTCCGTCCGTCCTGGCGCTGCGGGCCCACGAGCACCACGTCGAGAGGAGGGACGTCCACGGAGAGCAGCTGTCCCACCTGACCAACCTGGTGAGACACATCGGAACGCTCTTCCCCCCTCCTCCTCCCGGTCCTTCTGGGATGAAATCGCCACAACCTGGAGATTCCAATCCAATTAGGTTACTGGCCCCTTGAAAGAAAATCTGGAAGGCCTAAAACCCCCATTCAGATGCCGGGAGACGGTTTAAAACATTGGCGGCTCACGCGGGTCGGCACAATGAACGGCAAGCTTGTGGCGGAGGTGGGAAGGTGTTTCATGTCTTTGGCCCCGTGACCCACGGGCAGATCTGTTTTTGGTGGCATTTCCACAAGTCTCCCGAGGCTTGGGGGTAATTAGGTTATGATGTCGTTAAGAGGGGGCGGGGTCAGGGGGCACAAGGTGGTCCCGCTCTGGCGATTAACATTAAAGGCCCTTTAGTGGTCTTGTGTGGGTGGGGGTTATGTCAGTGATGCACTGCTTAGTCCACAGTGCAACCTTTTAATTTTCCACTCTGAGCGCTGTGGGGGCCAGCGCCCGGCCACACTGTCTCTATTGACCCTCGCCCCCCGTCAAGACACAAGGTAGCAGCTCCTTCGTTCGTTCTCTCTTTTGCTCTCTCGCTCTCTCTCTCTCTCTCTCTCTCTCTCTCTCTCTCTCTCTCTCTCTGTCCCCCTCTGTGTGTCTCATTCTACCTGTTAAAGGGGCCTTTGTCCCCTAACCGACCTCCATTAATCGAACCTGTTTGAAGACACGTCCGCACAAAGGGCCCCATTCTCCTTGTTCCGACAGGCTCTGCACTTTTAGCTTTGGTAATTTGCGGAGGATAGACGATCCCCCTGTTTTTTTTTGTTTTTTTTTACGAAATGAGGGGAGAGGGGTGTTGTTTGGGTTGCGGTGTTAAGCAGATGACTCGCCAAGAGATGCTGCTTTGTCCCTCAAAAAACTCAGAGGTGGATGAAAAAGCGAGAGGTTATTCTGGCTTTAATTTTTTGTAGGGGTTTTGCGGAGTTGCTATAAATGGGGAATGTGAATATTTCTCAGGAATTATTGGTAATATCTCATTCCTCGTCTTCTCGTAATTATTGTTAATAACATCAACGCGTTACAATAGGAGCCCAGGGCGTCCCAGTGAGTACGCCAGCTCTGCAGCCAGGTTCCTACTTCGTTGTGGGAAAAGTCTCCGCACCCCTCCAGCCCCCGACCACATAATCCCGCCAGGGAGGTTATGGGGACTTAAGGCTGAAGCGTTTTTGGCACCGAACCACATTTGCCCCGTTTCCACTGTTTCACTCTTTCACTGATTGGCTATCGTGGGCCACTGTGCTGTCGGGCATCGGGGAGGTCTACTGAGAGGAGGTGGACCTGTTTGTTAGACCCTTATTAAGTCTGTTAAAGACGAGAGCCTCGGGGAGCGAAGTGGATAAAGTAAACTAATGCTCTCCCGCAGGAAACCCATCCAAACCTACCGGTCTTGGGGGTGGTCCGCCTCCACCACGGTACGGGCAGTAAAAAGCACAGTTTGAGGAACATTTAATAATGTTTAAAGGCACCAAGATGCATCGGGGGCGATCTAATTAAGATTGTGTATTGTACAGACTTGCTAAAGTGGGCTGGTTTTTAGCGGTCGGGCAGATAATGTGGCGAGTGGTGACGGCACGCTGCATTTTTTACAGTCTCATGACATTCCCCTCAATTGCGCTGTAATTGGAAGCAGGCCTGGTATCGGGATGATAACATTGGGCTCTTTGTGATGGGTGTTATTTGTCCTTCCTGCCTTCCTTCCTATCATCTTGTTCATTAGTCATCTGCTAATGAGTACGTTGCACCATATCTCTTATCTCTCCACAGTCGTGCTCCAACGTAGAATGCTGGACCCTCCAGTGCAACGTGGGTCTCCTGGAACGAGGGACGACGGCCATCCTCAAAGTGCGCTCCCGCGTCTGGGCCGAGACTTTCCTGGAGGTGGGTAGAGGACAAGGGCGGCATCACAAACTCCGCACGTGTTTGGCAGCGGCTCTGCGCCAGATGACGGAGGCGCGGCACCGGGCCGAGAGGCCGGGGGGCTGTGGAGATCCAGCTTGTTCCTGATCGAGGCGTCACTGCGTGTTTTCTCATGTTGGGTGTTTGGCAGAATGCTGCCGCGGCTCGTAGGGCTGCGAGAGAGGAAGTGTTCAGTGTCAGAGTCTCAAATGTCCGACTGGCAAAAAGGCCGTCTCGAACACATTGGCGTTGGCATTAGCCGAGCCACTAAGTCAGCCAACATTCATGCAGCCTCAACTATTTGGCTCGACCAGTGTGAAAATAGTCGGTAACCGGCTGTGGAACTCAAACAGTGCTATGTAGCGTTCATACATTCAGCTGTTTTGTACAGTTAGACACAGGTTTTTTTTACATGTCATTTAAATCATACTGATAACCTTATAATCTCTGCTCGTCTTAGAAAATTAGTCATTACAAACAACCCCACATATCGTTATGTGCATTGAAAATTCATTAGCCGGTGGCCGCAGCTTCTCATAGGATTGGAATGTGGGCGCTGCGCAAGGCTTTGGCGGCACCTGGTGGATATCAGCTGAATTACATCCAACTATATTGGCGCAAAATAAAAACCCAAATATTTCCCCTACACACTTACTAAACTAGTAACTATTGTGCATAATCTCCGGGTGCGTTGTAAAGGCGTTTCCCTGCATATATGTATTAAAGTATGTATATGTATGTGACGAATAAACCTCTTGAATCTTGAATCTTGAATTGAGCTGTTTAATTAATATGGACCTCATGTCCCTCCCTTCAGAGAGCGTACAAGCATTATGTGCTGGAGTGTGTGGCCAGATACAGCGTGATACGGATGCCATACGCCATATTACCGAAGCACAACCCCAGCGGACACAAAAAGGTACCATTTCAACTTCATTTGACTCCTTTACTACGATTTATGTTTTTTAAATTTTATTTTTATTTTACTATTATGGATTTTTAACGGAAGGGGGTAATTCTGCTCTGGTCTCTAGGTGGTGACCCCAGTGGTGTGGAACAAGCCGGATGGAAAGTATTCGGTTCCTCTGTGGATCATCATCCTGGCCATTCTGGCCGGTTTGCTGCTCCTGGCTCTTCTCATCTATGTCCTCTACAAGGTCAGGATCGAAACAGCTACTACAGTTTATTTTTATTATTTTTAATTGATTTGGGATGCGACGCAACATTTGAGTATTCCGGGTGTCATTTTAATACGTCAAACTTATTTTCTTCTCGACCCCGTAGCTGGGATTCTTCAAGCGGTCTCTTCCCTACGGCACGGCCATGGAGAAAGCCCAGCTGAAGCCGCAGGCCGCCTCCGAGGCCTAAACCACGGAGCCGCAGGACCTGAGCCGTAGGATTGCAATGGAAGTGGAGGAAGACGCTGGGTGAGGATGAGACGGAAGAGCAGTCGAAGAGTCAGGATGAGCAACGACCACTGGAGCTCCACTGTGCTGCACTAGAGGACGATGGAAATGACAAAAAAACACAAACAAACCCAAAGAACTCCAAAAAACAAATGAATGTCTCTTTTTTTTTTTTTTTTTTCCTTTCTCTTGAAAATGTCTGCTGTGTGTGTTGGCAGGTCGGGACTGTTTTAGGAAGTAAATCCCTTCCCGGTGCCACAGTTAAGACAACGCAGGCATTTGTCCCACACTGTGGAAGGAGGAAGATGCTTGTTGATGTTTATTTTATTTTTTTTAAAAATTTTTGTGGAGCCTCGTGATAAGAGAATTACACGGTTCCCTATTTAAACTGCCTTTATTTCTGGTGCTAAAACGTTGTGTGTTGGCTGCTTCTAACAGAATTCGGCTGCATGCGGGATCCGATGGAAAGAAGCTGGGAACACCGGGTTCCTAGCCGGCTATTCCAAAAGTCCAAAACCCAAGAAGTCGAATAGCTTTAGATAATGTTATGTATTGCATAAAATCCACATTGCAGTTTTTTTATGGGTTTTATTTTTGTTTGTTTTTTTTTTAACCAAAAAGCAATCTCTCCCTGCCTCAGGTTGGTGGACTTTTCAGTTTATTTTGCACTCAAAAGGAGAAATCTACTGATTAAAAAAAGAAAAAGAAAGAAAAAAAAAAGACGCCAAAGGCCTAACCGGTCTCCCTCAGAGGTTTTGACTCTTTCTAATTCCTACTGATCACCTCGTTCGCCCTGGTCGTCAAACTGGGATGTGACTGGAAGAACCCACCATGGACCTTTTTTGGCGCTTCAGTCGGAGCCTCTGGCGATTCGGCGAGTCTTCACCGTCTTCGAGCGGGCGACAATCACCTTTTGTAGCCGAGGGCGGGATCCACCGTCTCTCTCTCTCTCGCTCTCTCTTTAGGGGTGGACAATTCGTCGGCTTTTCAGCTCATGGATGGTGATGCCGCGAGGGATCGTACGCCCTGTTGTCATTGTTTGGGTGAAATCGCCCCCCCCCCCCCCCCCCTCCCTCTTTTTTTTTTTTTTTTTTTTTTTTTCTACGAAAGACGACTAAAAGTGTACAAAGTTGATCCCTCCACCCGAGAGGCTACATCTCACATACATCACCCAGGGACTGAAAAAATGAAATGCCTTCATGTTGAGTGTATCTTGTACATAGGGTTTATGTGCCTTACGTGTAAATATAACGTCTTTGAGAGAGAATGTGTGTGTGTGTGTGTGTGTGTGTGTGTGTGTGTGTATGTGTGTACGTGTATGTGTGTACGCGTGCACGCGTGTGTGTGTGAGTGTGAGAGAGGTGTATTTATGAATGTGTGTTTCCCGTATGAATCGGTTGAACCTTTTCCCCTTGCTCAGTACTGTGGGTCGCCATCACTTTTGTAGTTGAAGCTCAATGATACCAAGCCATTCAACGGCCAACGCGTCATCAGAAAATAACGTTCAGGGTGCCATAGGAAATTTGAGACTGTTTAGACGACCATTGAGACATTGAACAGAACACAGAGAGACGGCAGCTGAGCACCGGGAACTACACGTTGTTTTTGAAGTGCAATATTTGTATTTACTCTTGTTATCATCACAGTTTTTTTATTTTCGTGTTTCTATTTTTTTTTCAAAGGTTATTTGTATCTGAGATGTGCTAAACCGGAACCGTGTACCTGCAGCTTGTGGTGATCCCGCTGCTAGGACGGGTCCTGGTTTCTACGTTGTTCTCGGTGAAAGTGTCCGAATGTTCCTACTGTAGAGGTTTCTCACCCCCGGTGCGGTGTGCGTCCTGGAAAAACACTTTTTGGTTTTTTCAAACCACCAGGCGAGCACACAGACTCTGGGTCCAAGGCTCCCAAATCTGAGCAGAGCTCGAGATGTTTTTACGGAGTCACCGTTAAATGTCCCGTGCGGCCGTGTCACCTGTCCAAACGCCAGTGCAGTACTAACCATGTGTGTCACATTCGCTTTGCCCCCTCTCCAAAAAAACACCTTTGCCATTCACAAGCTCCTGTTTTTATTGGGCAATAATTCACTCTTTGGATCTTTTCGTCGCGGGAGGACCACACAGGTCTCATGACCACAGCCAGCACACCTTGAATTATTAAGAATTATTTTACATTGTCCATATACTACCACAATAGGCTGAACACACCAATGAGTTTTATTTATAACGATGGGGGAATTTGTCCACTACTTCAGGAGAAGACACGGGATTGGTCCTTTAGCAAATCGTGCCTCTCCCGGACTGTCTAAAAGAAAAAGAAAAAAAAAGTTGTACATATTTCTGACGAGGAGAGTATTTTTAAATTCAAATGATAAACTGATTTGTTGTGAATTCTTCCGACCCCCATATTGGGGAGAATCTGGGGGAGGGTGGGAGGATTTTTTTTTTTTGGGGGGCGGCCAGGGGTCTTTTGATGAAAATTTGTACCTGCATTGGTTTGTATTTTAAATAAAAAAAAGTTCCCTTTTTAGCATCTGTTGAGCTGGTGTTTTGATTGAACGCAACGTAAATAAATCAGAAAATAATTTATTTTGAAAATAAAAGAATTGCATGTTTAGTTAGTCGCCTGCCTACTAAACAGTGACGCTGTATAATGTGTTTTGCTTCTCTGTGGTGCACCAAATATCTAAACAGGTAACCTGTGGCAGATCTCTCCATTTACTCCCATGGCACAAAGGACCTCATAAATAGAAGCACAGAAAATACTCATATACTGTGAAATACTATAGTGAGGTGTGGAATTGATATAATATCGTAAGCGATCACCAAAAATGCATGCTTAAATGTCATGCGACTTAAGAACTGTGGAGCTTTTTTTAAATTTTATAGAAAAGTGGTAAAACAATTGGCATAAATTCTATGTTCAACACAAACCCAGCTGTCCGCCGTCAAAACCTAGTGTCCCTGCAGTGCTTAGGTCAGCCGGTAGATGTCACTGTTGTCCCACTTTGTGTTCTTGTCTTTTCCCTGTGCATGACGTCAGTGTCCAACTGTCCATGCTCTCCGAATCAAGTTCAAGAGATTATTTGTCACATAAACATTCCAGATGGTGTCAACTTCAGAAGTCCGCCTCAGCAAGCCCATCCACTATCCATCCTCCAAGTGAAAGTCTTTATAGATTTTCGGATCGATATCCTAGCGTTCTATTGTCCTCGACAGCTGTGTAAGTTTGCGCTGGTTGTCGATCACCTTCAGGTTCTCTACGTATTGGCGGATGTTGCTCGGACTCCTGAAGGGCAAAGAGTGGTCTGAATCTAAAAGAAAACAAATAAAAAAGTATGACTTTGGATATATTCCGACAGGATACTCACACTCAAAGGGAAGATATTTAACATGGTGAATTAAGAACTATTTTGGCTTGGGATGTGGTCTGAGTGGTTGAGGCGCTTCCTAAGATCTTGGTTCATATATCTTCATGCACATGGAGAGGCTGCCTGCTGTTGTAATGTTCACACACATAAACACACACATAACACTTGACTCGAGTGTTACTCAAGTCCAGGTCACCATCATTGTCCAACACAGTATTTGTCAAATTGAATTCTGTACTTTTTCGCCGTTGTGAACCAAACATTATAATAAACAAGAAAACGATTTCAAAAATATTTTATGCATAGGTGGTTGGTATCTCACATGTTGATATGCGAATAGCTGGCGCCTCCAGAAACATTCGATCGGCCAGACTTTTGGGCGGCGATGAAGGTACTAAAGAGAGGATAGATAATATAACATGCGTATACAGCAAGGCTGAGTCTATTTCACAACATCCTTGGCACAACGAATTTAACATCGTTACGCCAAAACAGGTTCAACCAACTTACCGTATGGTTGACTTCTGCATCCTCGCACTATTTTCACTGTTTTGGCAATCATGCGCTGAGGAAATGAGAAAAGCAGCGTTTCGATTTGAAAGGAGTGTTGTTAATATGAGAGAACCCGCGTTTAATTGTGAGTGTAAATTTGCACCATTTTCACTGAAAGGGAATAGAATATCAACCGTGCGAGGAATTCCATATTAAGTCTCACCATCTTCTCAAAATTGACTAATTTGTCGGCGTAGTTCTTGTTTCCCTCGTGGATGAACGTCATGTCTGGGTACAAACGGAGGGCAGGAATTTCGGCGGTTAAAATCTTGAGTACTAGCGTGCCGTGAAAGCTTAGGTGTGGTGTGAAAATGTCACGTACACAAATATAAATAATGGAAATAAGCTTTTGCGTCGCAAGATCGAAATTGTATACTGATCTTGACTCTATCTGTCAGGGAGGTGTTACCTTTGAGCAGCAGGGGCATGAAGGGGATGTAAGGGGGGCTGAGTTTGGCGACGGCCAGCCTGTAGGCCCTGTGGTTCCGTGAGGGGTCCTGTTGGGATAGAACACGTATAAAGCACATGCTACACAACCTGTAGCCTGTAGCAGAGGTGGGACCACGTCTTGGCACACAGGTCCCAAGTCAAGTCTCAAGTCCTAAACTTTGAGTTTCGGAATCCTAACGGGTCATAATGTGCTCTTCACCAAATGTAATATAATTTCATATTTAAAACACAAGTTATAGTTTGTATAGTACATTTACAAAAATAATGAACGCTTTTAAAAAATATATATATTTATTACTTTCCAAATAAACTTTAATTAAATATTGTAGTTCTCTCTCTCTCTCTCTCTCTCTCTCTCACTCTCTCTCTCCCTCTCTCTCCAGATATGTATACTCTGGACACCTACAGTTAAACAATCCTGCCATGAAGTTAAAATCATTTATAAGAAGGCAAAACAGCTGATAGTGAACTTCATGTGGACCTCCAATTTGAATGATGTCCTGAATGTCGGAGATAAAACCTGAACAGGGAGACTATAGGTGTGTGTGTGTGTGTGTGTGTGTGTGTGCGTGCGTGCGTGCGCGCGCGCGCAAGCTTTTTCCACACTCGCGCAATTTGATTGGCTGCTGTGGGAATCAATCCGACAAAGACGAGTTGTCTTTTTTTGATCTTGTCATGTCGAGTCTCAAGACGTCATATTTGTGACCCGAGGCATAGTCATGTGACTTGCGTCCACAGCTCTGGCCTGCAGGCCCCTCCAGCACTTCACATGGGCAGCAGAACCTAAAAGGCGGCTATCGCCTTGGACTGGGGGGGGCAGAAAGAGTATAGATAGTGTATTGTCTGTCTTATTATTTGACACTCACCATCATCCTCTCATAGGCACAGTAGACCCGTTTTGTTTTGCTTGGTATTCTCTGTGACAAACAACACAGGAGATCGTCAGTTCTTCTTTTCCCCAAATGTCATTAGTACATGGTAACGAAATGTTTATCTCCGGGTTGTGTTGAGCTGCCTTTACTTCACCTCCCAGGTCTTGTAAAGCCTCTGCACGGCACTGTTGCTCAGCCCGAACATCACGGCGAAAAACGAGTTGAGATTCCTCTGCTCCTTTAATCTGGGAACAAATTTAAAAAACGGCGGAGACGGAACATTTGCTTTCCGAGTGTCCACCGGTGAAATGACAGCTTGCGCAACTACAACAAAGGACTTACACCGCGGCCATCTTGATGAACTTCTTGAGCAGCATGGCTCGTTTGAGCAGGTCTTCACAGAGACACAGCTCCGTCACCACCCAGTACTGCACCTCGTTGAAGCGATGCACATAGCGCTCCAGGTTGGCCGTGGTGGCCCCCGGGAATTTATGGCGGCCAAATATGTAGTAAATGAGCTCCACCTGCAGAGGACAGCGTTGAGTGCGAAAGACAGTTTACCGCAGCACGTTAGACACAGTAAAAATATGTATCATGCAGGCAGAGCTGGCGTCGGGTGTATTGTTCGACCCGATGCGGACCCCGCAGCCTCAGATAAAAAGATAAAAGGTGGAATGACTCAGGCAGGAGGCAGACGCTCTGAAACCTGTTCCTGCTGACTGCGAGAATCAGCTGGGGCTTGTGTTGCAATTAGCTATTCACAATGATTCCCAGCATATGTGTACATATATTAGAGGAAACAATATTTTTGGGTGGTGGTAGAACATCGCCAATATGTGACCGAGGGTATTCTGTAGCTCAATATGGAGAAATCCCAAACAATGCTCTTGCAATATGACACTTTAAAGTGGTAATCCGTCAGATTATTATTATTTTGTTCAAAACAAATTCCATATTTTATACTTGATTTAGCCGGATCTTCCCGAGAAAAAGGCATTGAATGTATTTGCGTTATGTATGTAATCCTGCGCAGTCTGTGTTTGACGAGCTCTTGCGCGCTCAGTTTCTAAGCATCTGGTAAGGTTTTACCGGAAACAAGACTTCCAGGCGAACCCGTAGTTGTGTAGCATGTCATGCCAGCTAGGTGTGAAGCGGGTGTCTCATAGCTCCAAAGTATGTGATCCTTTTTGACAAAAGTAAATGGGCATGACTTTTTTTCAAACAGGTATTTTCATCATTCTTTCTTTCTTCATGTCGGCTAGGGTATGTTGGCTTCAGGGTCCTAAACAGACCAGTTTTTGCATGCAGTGAAAAGATGTTGTTTCTGCACACTGTGGTACCTACACAGTGATGCAGAGGATGGCAGACATGGGGTGTGGCTACAAAGCTGAGACCCTTGTGAACCCAAAGACCCCAATTGCATTCATGTGTGATGAAATATGGCCAAATAGTTACCATTAATGTGATGACAGCATTTTTTTAACTTCACCTTACTGTATAAAATGACCTATTGGGTCCTCTAGGATAACCACAGCCTCATGAAACTATAGACCCAGAATTAGGACACCTAGACCACTCAGAAAATGTATGGGATGTGCAGGTACAGTGAAGATAAGTGGGTTTTTCTGAGCCATTTTCAGAAAGCGGTGCTTGTCGTCCAGTCGTCAAAATCGCACAAATCTCCCAATTTTCAAAAGTAATTGATTCCCCATCACAGCATTACATTTTCTAAAGTGTCTTTCAAGGTCATGAGGTCTTCGGGTGGTCTTTTGGGGGGATTTTTTAACCTTTCCCCCCATCGAGTGGTCAAAAATGGCCAGAAAGTGCACCAGAGCTGTGTAAATAATGGTATCAAACCACAACTTGGTGCAGCAGTAAATCACGTATAATTGATCATGGGAATGGCCATCACTGGGTATGTGTATAATGTTCAAAGGCCCTTTACACTCAAAATGTTAATAATTTTATCAGCCACAATTACAAATATAATGTTTTTGACCTCGTAATTGATGTAAAAAAGATTGACATACAGTTAGGGCTGGGCCGGTCATGAATCTTTTGCTCAATCGGTATTATTGTCTGGTCTGTTGGGGGAGGCGGGGGGGGGTTTCATTGGGCGTCTTTCAGACTGCGGCGGCTGAATTAGGTCAAATAAAATTAGATAGCTTTTATTAGTTGAATCAGTTGAACTCAGTTGAATTTGTCGAGGTTCTGTCCCAAGAAGACAAGTCTATTCATCATGTTTATCATCAGTAAGGTTTGACGCATGAGTGTGTGTGTGTGTGTGGGGGGGGGGGGACGGACTACGTTTCCAGCGGTGCTAAAAACCTGTTCAGATGCATTATTATTCATATTATTATTATTCATATTATTATTATTATTATTATTATTATTATTATTATTATTAGGGGCCCATATTATCCGCAGGGACCTGTTCGGGTTTTTATTATTTTCCTCTGAATTTTTCGGGCTAAAACTGTCAGGAACAGAGGTTGATGTCTCGTTAGAATCGGGATGTCGCAAACATCCTGTGGTTCAAGTTTCGTTAAAATCGATCTACATACTGAGCAGGAAACCAACTAAACCAACTTAATTTGATCCATAGTGGCTGGACGCTCGTCCTTCAACGACACGTCAACGTTCGAAAACGAATGGAACGAGATGAGTTTTAGAATAGGACGCTTTGTGACATCATCATCCAATAAACTATAAATGTGCAGGTTATGGGTTAGAATGTACATTCGCACTGTCTCCGGTGGGTGGTGTAGAGTCTATTGCTCGGTAGTGGTTAGAGATTACAAACTAGGCGTGTGTGTGTGTGCTCATGTACCATCTTACCTGGTAGATGTCTGTGGATATGTTAAAATTATATTTTATCTCTTTGGTCCCCATTACTTAGCCAAATTTGTGGAAAACAAACGAGAAAACATTAATCCACAGTAGTTGAGACTGTGGGAATACTACACTCGGAACGCATTGGAAAAATAAAACCCTTGAAATTGTAATTAGTCACAGAAATACGCCAACATTTTTTGTATTTCATAAAAAAGGTAACCTATTGGAAATTTAATCCACAGAAAGAAGTCGCCACTAAAATTACGTAAGTTCGATTACCTTCATAAACCTCTGTAAATACGTCATTATTGACTCACACGAGACCAAACGTCCACTTACGTTACTGAGACTCCACATCTATTTCCACACACAACACGGTGAATTATAACAATAACAAGGTTTGATTTAGAGCCAAAGACTGACGGTTGTTTTAAAGAAACATGCACAGGCAGCTTCCTACAGCTAAAGTGGCAGACTTAAATGAAAAGGGAGAAGGTATTAAATAGTGACAAATCCTTCCATAATAAGCCAAATTCCAAATTAATGTTAATGTTCCATAACTGTTGTCTGCATTGCAATATAGACAAGTAATCGATTTAACAGAATTTTCCAATTGAAGATTCTTAACAGAAAAAAATACAATGAAGTACTAATTAAAGCTAACATTTATTTCTTATGTATGTGAAATCACATGTACTCATTATTATTGTTATGTAAAATAATTACAAAGTTTATGTTTATTATTGTTCAGGATACCGAAAAATAGCTGAAAGTTGAACACAAAGAAGAAATTGTCCAAAAACCCAGCCCTCGAGGTCAGTCACGCTGTTCTAAACGAAAACATCAAAGAAAATTACTGTGGAAAAAATCTAAGAAACGAAAAAAAAAAAAAAGAAAGAGAAATTATATCTATGAAAGTAGTTAATGAAGATGACGAGCCTCTAAATATAAGTGTTGATTCCCCCATGTGTATGGGTGTTGAGAGGCTCATTTCATCATGATGATTCACAGTTTGGAGACTGCAGGAACAGGCAGTGTGCAGCTATCAGTTTAAATGTACGTCAAAAATAAACAGCGTCCCTCCACCCGACCGACGTGGATACGGACTGAGAGTGGCCCTCCCGCACGACAGGTTTTCCTCAGTGCGACAGAACCTCGCCTAAACAAGGCTGTGCCTATTAGGGCTGCAGATATTCCTCGACAATCCCATTGAATTTGTAGACTTTATTACTTTTAATATTCAAATATATTCACATAATCACCCCCACCCCCCAAACTCCAACCTATCCACCTCACTCAGAGCCCAAGAAAGGGGCTTGGGGCTGAAGAGGTCGAGGGTTTTTGCAGAGAATTACTCCCTTTTCCTCTGAAAGTGCACCAGATTGATGCATGTAAATGTTACATGACCACCTTAGAGGGCTTGGAATCCCCCCACCATAGTTTCACAAAATGAAATGAAAATGAAACGGCCCTGCATTTATATCTCTGGTTAGACCGTCCTACCTCGTGCATGGCGGTGAAAAGCTCCCAGTCGTAGTTGGTGAGCTGGCTGGCGATGTCTTTAGAGCACATCTGCTCCAATGCGTCCGAGGTTCCTCCCTCTGGACCCTGTTGTTCCTTCAGCGGCTTCTGTTCACAAGAGAGAGAAAGAATCTGAGATACAATCTAAACCCAAACAGACCATAGGACTACAGACTATGGTAGAAGTTAGTTGACTCCAACTCCATTGTCAGTAAATTGAACTTTCATTGACCTTTAATTATTTTGGCCTGGCACCAAAGGGCCACAAAGTGTGTGGTGGAATTACATGAACAATGGAATAGAGCTTAACAGTGACCGTCCACTTTTAGAACGGCTCTGCTCCCGGAAGTGAAAATCCTTCGGTAAAGAGTTTTAATCCTGGAACCAAGCAGGACAACGACCAGATGAATCCTGACCATAAAATATTGGATTCGGAGCAATACAAAAAAAAAAGAAAAGGTACAAGACAGTGTACATAATTAATTTAAGAGTGAATGAACTGCTCATCCCATCAACCATTGTGAATGATGCCTTTCCAACGATTTCCAACCTAACGACAGTTTAGCGCTTCTTCTTGAATTTAACTTTGTCATTATTAAAGTGACTACATTGTTTGCAATAGTGTTGAAATCATGGTTGCTCTGTGGTAAACGTCACGTAAAGCATCGCAGAGTTCTGCGGGAGCAGTAATTCACTCGCCGATAGTGACATAAAACTGTCGTAAAACAATGTACGTCACTGGAGCTCGCTGTTACCATGGAAATGGCAACAGCGAAACTCCACCAATCAGAGACATCGCTGTTACAGATCAGGATTGTCGGTAGCGTGGTACTTCTCCATGTCATCGCAAATAAAACGGGTTTTTCTTAAAACAAGATGGATATCGTATGGATTTGAGCATCGACCACCGTCTACCTCGGATGTTTACCACATTATGGCTCGTAACCAAAACACTCAATTCAGGATACTCACCGCTCTGTTGGAACCAAGCAAAGACGCATCAGTAAAGACTGAACAGAAAGCCTTGATTGATGGATTGTTATTTTTGGGGTGGATTTTAATCGATAGATTAATTGAAAAAACGCATGACGGCAGACATCATCACAACAACTGAGCAGGCCCTATCATTATTAAGGCTACCGTTATCACAAATTTAGGGCCTTTCGGGTATTATTCAGGCTAGGCTGGTGGTCGAGTTTGGGAATTGGGAAACTGAATTTCCGTGGGCTACGGTCAGATCGGGTTCACATAAAACATGGATAAAAATCCCTCACCAGCTGATCCACCTGGCATGACGTGCAGATGAAGAGCCTTTCATTCAGTCCCAGGGCGGTGGCGACGGCAGTGGCGTCCAGCTTCAGCTTAGCCCTGTCTACAGGCGGCAAAGGGGGAATCAGACATGTAAAAATCAGAAGAAATAAAAACCTGAAGGGGAAATATTAAGAGAAATTGCCAGAACGATCGATTCGGGGGTCGCCACCTCCGGCGGAGTTCATCTTGACCAGGACGTGGTTGCTCCCGGGTTTCAACATCACCGACATCACGTCCTGCACCGCCGTGTTCACCGGCAGCATCAGCGTGAGAGGCTTGTGGTCCGGCCTGAAGATCTCATACAGCACTGCAACGATGCGATAACGTGATTTTATAATTCATGACGCCATAGATGATGGGTGATTATACGTGTTGCTCGTGAGTACCAAATACAGTTGCTTTATCTGCTAATGGAATCTCACCGACCTTTATCCTGCGCTCTGATTGGCTGCAGCCGCCCGACCGGCTCCTCGCAGCCGGAGAACCAATCAAATTGCTGGTTCTGCAATCAACGTCAAAGTCGGTCAGTGATATTCAAATGACAGGTGGCAAGCAGATCAATCACTGATTGGAAAAATCCCTGAAAAGTGTTTCTGACAGCAGGTGTGACTGGTGAAGTCGTCACTCTGCTTCTCTTCTGTCATTTCAACATGTTCCACAAAAAGGACGAGCCGGCGTGAGGTGGCCTACCCTCGTCAGCGACTGGTATCCGTTTTCCAACCTGGGAGGTTGTCGGAAAATGGAAAAAAACGGGAGTTAGACGGCGAGCGGCCCGAGTCGGAATGGAAAAATGAGCGGGCGCAATCACGTTGAGGTCATTTCTTACACTCGCGTCCGTCTTCGGTCTCTCAAGTGTTCTTTCAGCATGCCGGACAAACGCGAATCACCTCCTACCTCCTTCTTCAGCCTCTGCGGTCGCACGGGAATAAGGCACAAAGTTAAAATCCGCGGCGTCATTCGATAAAAGCCAGGCACGACCGCAGCAAATCGGACGCCGGCGAACCTCACCTCCAGGAAGTCCAGGGCGTGGGGGTCGTCTCTCAGCAGCAGGCCGTACAGCGCCACCCACTGGCCGATCAGCTTCACCACCCTCTGCTTGGCGTGGAGGGCGTAGGCCGCCCTCTCTGGCTCCGAACCTTCCGAGGGCTCGGCGTGGTAGGTGCGCTCGAGGGTTAAGGGGCCGTTACGTTCTGAGGGGCATTGCCAGCGTGGGCATCTGAGAGTACTGACAAAATCGACTTCTTTGAGTAAGTAAGGGGTGACGTACAGCCAGCCGGACATTATCGCATCGTTCTTCTGCCATTTGCAAAGGACAGGAGGGCAGTAGCTCAGGACGTGAAGCGGGTCGTCTCGTAATCTGAAGGTCGCTGCTTCGATCCCAAGCTCCTCCTGCGAGCAAGCTGTCCTTGAGCAAGACACTAAAACCCGAAATTGCTCCTGACGGCTGCATCCATCGGTGTATGAATAATTGTAATTCACTTTGCACAAAAGTGTCTGTATAGAACAGTATAGATTCAGGCGCAATATTGATATTTATACCTAGTTTGAGAAGCTAAGGCTAAGAAAACTAGCTAACTCTGCAACGATGTGGTGAACTAGTTGCCCTACATGTGACTAACCTACTTACTTTAGTAATAAGTTTGTTATTAATATGAAATTGGACTTATCCTCATTCATGTCTTCAAGTCTGTAGTCTGTTTGTTGTTTCTGCCTAGCATCACAACATGTCTAGGTAGTGTGAGCATGTGGGTGTCGTGATGCGAAGCACATGAATCCAGGCAGGGAAGAGGTTGCGTGTTAGCCTGGCATAGCAAGACCAATTCGCAAATGCGTATACGTCCTGAATCTCTTCGCTCATTTTCGATTTCCAAGCTGTGTTATCAACGGGCGCAGACCAAAATGTCTCTGGACGCAATCGGATAAACCTACAACCGATCAGAGCGACGGAACGTGTGACGTAGCTCTGAGCGAGTGAGTTGGTAAATTCAACTTTTACCAAATCCTGCTGGAAGTACAGCAGACACATCAACAATAGCTTTTCGGGGGAAAATATACGTCCAGCTCGCTTAACACCGTTGCGACAGCGGATTCAACAGACTGTTCCATGTCGGCGGCAGCCATCTTGGTAAGGTGCCTCAGCGGCTCTCCTCTGCACCGTCATCGTATCAAACCCGCCCCATATTAGATAAGCGCTTTCCACCCGGGCATCGTCGGGTGGAAATCTGATCGGATGGGAGGGCGGCCAGACGTATTCTGCAGAGCAAATGCAACACGAGCAGCAGGTCGGTCTGGTTCCGAGGCTGGCTGATAAAGAAATAACTGAATCGCTATTGACCAATCACAATCGAGTATCCCACAGAGCCGCGGACTAACAGAGAAATAATCTCTTTTGTGGATATTGGTGTTGCAGAGCAGCACAGAGTTGGCTGGAAGGCATGAAGACTTTGTGGGTGAGCAGGAAGTCCGACACACAGGGAACTGTGGGTAAAATGACAACAAGACACACACACACACAGACACCCACACACACACACACACACACACACACACACACACACACACACACACACACACACACACACACACATCACATACTTTACCAAATAGGGATACTAGATCGAGCGACGTCACCGTCAGGCCAAACAATAATAAACAGACCAGAAAAATAATCATCCGTGTGCTTTTACAGACTTAAAACGACCACGAGGAACGCTTGTCCTGATTATATCCAATTACTCAACGGGCATCTAGGGTTTGGTTATTCTATGTAATGAAGTGGGAATAAATGGCTATTGGGCCTGTAAAGGATGAATTACGCTTAACGGCATGTCAGACACTTGAGAAAATCTAAACGCTCGACCCGTGGTCCTACCACGTGGTTCTCTTCCTCCTCTCAGGTAATGTGTTTTACTGTTTCAACAGGGAAGAAAAAAAAACAATAAAAAAAAAAAAGCATCTAGATGAGTCATGGCCATGAACGTGGGCTCCCACCTACGGCGTCGTTTCCGTTCGTGTCCAACTTCACCGTCTCCAGCAGGTGTTCCAAAATCTTCTCCGGCGTCCCCGACATGACGGTGTACCTTGGAATTGAACAAAGAGGAACGCTGAGACAAGCGCCGCGCGGGCGTATGGCGGAGGAGTGCGACATGGGTAAACACTGCGCGTCCGCAGCCCCGACGGGGGAGTCAGCCTGGCCCCATTAAAGCCAACACTCGAGAGCACAAAAACACGAAAGAGCCGATAACGCAAAAAACGCTCTCCGACGCGGGGTCAAAGTCCACCCCGTCCACCATCTTGGATAAATATTAATAACGTCGACTACGAACGCGTCCCCGTCGTTGCGTTGGGACGACCAAAGAGAGACCAAGGCTTTTTTTTTGTTTGTTTCTTTTTCCGCCCACGCCTCGGTTAAAAGGGCAGAAGCTCCGTAATTTAGGTTTAAATTAGGTTTCTTTACTTGCTGCCGTTTCCTGCTCCTCCCTGCTCGGCCGACTCGCTGCTCTTTTCCAGGACCAGCACGGCCTTTCCGTGCTCCTCCAGGCGCACCGTGTTGGCCTCCACGTCCTGGCGACACACACACACACACACACACACACACACACACACACACACACGCACGCACACACACAGGCAAACGGAACGAGGGACCCATCAGCCGCTTGGGAAATGGAAAATTTGCGACAGAGATCTGTGTTTCCCAACCTTTCTGTCCTTCCGCGGGGACACATTCCGCAGTGAAATAACCCCACGGCACCACGCCGCCGTCCTGTTAACCACTAAAAGCACCACAACCGCGTATAACTGCTTATTATTAAGGCCTACCAATGGTGATGCTAGCAAATGCAAACGTTTTGACAACTCTTTCACATGACTCTGGAGTTGGGCGGGGGTCCAGCAAAGGGCGGGTGAGCCAATCTTCAACTCACAAACTGAAAATAGTCGCTGAGGACGAACTGAAAGTCTGAGGAAAAAAAAAAAAAAGAAAAAAAAAAAGGTCGAGGCATTTGCCATAATTCGTATTGAATGCGGCTGATTTTCACTTTGCATTCCATCGGAATAAATCATTTCGAGCCGAAACCGACTCCTCGGACTCTGTCATCGTTCGGGAAGTCCTCCCTCGTTCACAGTGCGTGACAGCTACAGCAGAGGAACGTTTAACGACTCTTTGCTCTTTACTGAGCCACTCGTCTATAGGGCCCGATCTCATTAAAAAACGACCTTTCCGACCATTCATCCCTACTAATAGTTCCCACTTTCCGTGTGAGACTTGAGCTCGTCCGGATCAGCACGGTGCCGCCATCCCGGCCGGCACTGATGAGGTAGTGCAGTCTTGCAATTTCGATCTCGCAACACGGGGGCTGACGTACTTTACGTGGGATTTGAAATGTCGAGACACAAACCTTGAGGATGCGGATGAAGTCGTGCTTGTCGACACGCAGGAAGTGGCAGTTGTCCTCCCGCAGGATGATGGTGGCGGCGCGGGGGGCGTCGTTGAGCAGGGCGAGCTGCCCAAAGTCCTCGCCCTCGTGCAGCGTCGTGACCAAGCCCTGCGTGCGTTGAGGGTAGAGCGCGTTCAAGCCCATCAAAACCTACGAGCGACCATATTGGCGCCTTAAAAACGTAGGCCTTACCTTCCCGTGCGTGATCACGTTCACGGAGCCTTTCCAGATGATGTACCAGGACGTGCCTTTGTCCCCCTGGCTGAACACTAGCACATCCAGTACAAGATGGGTGATCAGCGAAAATAAATTCAAGATTTCAGTGCCGCCAGAAGAAAACAATGAACCTCTGACGATGGGAGAATGTTCGAGTGTTCTAATGGATTCAGATGGTTTGTTTTATGGGCAGGAAGAGGGTGTTCACATGTGAATCCGTGCAAACTTTAGGACATCACTGCTGCGTGCTTTGGGTTAAGACCAAGGGTGTGTGTGTGTCTGAATATAGGATGTGTGTGTGTGTGTGTCTGTATACAATGTATGTGTGTGTGTGTGTGTGTGTGTGTGTGTGTGTGTGAAGCGAGGGCTTTTTTTGCCAACCGAGTTGCAACGTCGGCTCGGGTATCGCACTTACAGACTGTCCCGGCCTTGGCATGGGACTCGAACACCAGAACAGCTGCCAGCTCCTTACGCACCTACGAGACACAGCGGGGCGAGCGGTGAGCGCGGGACGCAGGGTTTCTATGCCGATGCCGGGATATGATGTGGATTTGAATTATTTTCCGTTTGGTTCTGTCGGTAGTGACGCGCAAGGAATTGAATCTCGTCGTCACAAAGGCCAAACCGAAGTAAAGGGGTGTTGTGGCAAGCGTTCTCATTCTGATCTCATTTTGGTTGAGTGGTTGATAATCTGGACCATCAAAACAAACCTTCTCAAAGATTTTCTAATATAATGTCAGTCAATGATCGTAAGCTTTTTTATTTTGGTGTGTGTATCCCTGCACTTTACTGCATTTTTTGATTTTCCGCTTCACCTTCACCAACTTTTACAATGTACAACAATAGTCTTTCAAAATATTTATGTTTTTTTTCTCAATTCCCTGTGCAAACAACCACCCCACCTAACCTTGTGAGCCAAGCCCCCCCCCCCGTGCACCCGCATCCTTGGTTACTGTTGCTACGTCCGGAAAACACTGCCGGGAATAGAGAATAAGCCCCCCGAACGAACCATCGTTCTCAGAAGATAATGGTTCCGCCGTTTCTACTGTTCTGTCATAATATTTAGACTTTAAGGAAGGATTTGGAAGCGATACATTCCTTGGCAATCACCTGATGACACATGTACAATTTGCAAAAATATTGTTGTGGTTCTCTAGAATAATGGTATAAGAATGTCTTCTCTAGCTGCGTGTAGAAGGCATTAATCTTGACTGACAGAGGTGGAGAGGTGGGCAGCGGCCTTGACATGGAGCAACTCCTCGTAGATGACCTCCAGGTCCTCAGCGCTCCTCTGGCTGGGACTGGACACGAGGAGAGAGGACGGAAGGAGGAGAGGAAAGAGGAGGCACCGGATGGAATCAGGTGGATTGAGGATATACACAAGCTGATAAGAATGTCATAATTCTTATATGTAGGCAGACACATTTTCAGGGGGGCTTCCAAGGAGTTCTGGACCAAAGCTTCTGGAGTCCTCCCTAGTTGATCTTGCATTGCAATTTAATGGATCCAGGACTGTTGGAATTCTTCATAGCTTCACTCTATTATGTGTCATTTGAGTTTGGCTATACTTTTCGTCACTCCTGTGCGAGGCTTGAGCAAGCATGGGTCTAATGCTTTGAAATATGGAAGTGATGCGCTCCAATCCCTCATTGGGTAGCCCCGCTTGAAAATGGTGTCATGAATATTGTGCGCATGACCACATGGTTTCTACATCCTAACTATGTGTCCACACTGACCATTTCCTGAGTATCATGGTGAGCAGGGCGTCGGGACCCATCTGGGACAGCAGGGACAGCCCTTCCTGCAGCTCGTCCTCACAGTCCTTGTCGTTGGACTTCTCGCCGATGTGATTCAGGCTAAAATCCGACTCCTGGAAGCGGTAGAACTGGGCGTCCCTGTCGTGGAAGTTCAGCTCCTGTTTGACTAGGCGATAGGAGGAGGGGAGAAAAGGAAAATATTTGTTGAAGGAAGGAAGGCTGTTACCTTGGGAAGCAGAGATAGACTGATCACAACCAACCCGGATCAGAAAGCCAAGACACAAGTCGTGCAAATAAAGTCGAGAAAACAAAAAGTACGTACACTTGAGTCAGAGCTGATTTTGAAATGTTGAAGGCAGATGGAGAAAATAGCGTGCGGATAAGCGGCAATAAATGCAAATCTATTCTGAGTGATGCCCTTCATCCTGCGGTGAAGCCGTTCTGTGCTGATTGCAGTGGTCTGCTCCGTGATGACCAGAGTGCTCACTGAAAACCTTTCCAAGCAACTCAACTTTAGAAAACAGAAGCAATGAAATCCATGACCTTCAGAAATCCAACTTTCTGAACTTGTGAAATAAGTAATGAAAATAAATGACCCTAAATACAAATATATAAATAATAATAAATACATACATAAAAAAATTAACAAAATAAAATTAATGTAAACAAAAATAATAATAATAATAATAATAATCCTCAATTAAAAAAATAAATAAAATACAGTTTATATAAATAAAAGATATTAATAATAAACAAACCCAAAAAGAAATAATGTTATTTATAAATGTGATAAGTATTATTTTGACACTGGGTTTCTTTCTACGTTTTGGCTTTTACCCTGAAATGCTAATGGAAATGCCAACATTTGTCATAAAAACAACGTCTCAACTGTATAGTTTATTTCCTTACCATGAACAAGGATTCCTTCATCCACCAGCACCTGCCACATTCCGACCACCTGGCTTCTTGACTGGAAACCCTCATTTAGCTTCATCAGCCAATCGACCAGATCCTTACCAGAACAACACTGTCTGTAAGAGAGAGAGAGAGAGAGAGAGAGAGAGAGAGAGAGAGAGAGAGAGAGAGAGAGAGAGAGTGCAGTGCTCAGGAAAGGGAAGATTAGGAGTGAAATCTTTGTAAACCTCCGTGGTGTGCCTGCTCCCCTGAACCTGCCTTTTTGATCATGTGTTTAGTCAAACAATCCGAGTGCCTAGCGGCGGAGTATTTCATGTCAGGTTGGAGACGACAGGTAAATCATGCTGTTATTGGGGCTGGTCCTGTACCTGTGTGTTTTGAGATGATACTTTCTATCGCGGATCAGGCCCGGGTTGCGCTCGATCAAGGCGCTGTACACCACCCTCGCTGCCTTGAGGATGCGATCTGACAGAAACTACATTAGAAATAACAGAGACACATTCAGACAAAAACGAGAAGAAAAAAACAAAAAAACAACCTTGATCATACTTGCTGAGCAGAAAAGACAACCGAGTTAGATTCCCCTTTGTGATGTAACGTTAAAAGTGAGAAAGTCTTACACAGATGGCCTTGTTTACTGAATCAGCCAACTTCTGTGTTGGCGGCAGACAGAAGTTAGCAAAAGAAATATATATATACACACTTTGTGTGTGTGTGTGTGTGTGTGTGTGTGTGTGTGTGTGTGTGTGTGTGTGTGTGTATGTGTGTGTGCGTGTGAAAGAGAAAGCAATATACACTATATATAGAGAGAAAGTGTTCCTTTGCGTTTTCCGTCCACAGCGTGGGGTGATCGTGTGGTGGCGTGTACGTCAGCAGTGTGAGTGGAGGATTCTGTGGGGGTTGGACTATGTTGCAATGTGTGTTTGTGTGTGTGTGTGCTTGTGCGCGTGCACGTGCGCGTGCACGCGTGTGTGTGTGTGTGTGGGAGGCAGGATGGTGAGAACGTGTAAGAAGAATGACA
>NC_137194.1:16762785-16925285 GCF_960531495.2 Zeus faber | reverse complement strand
AGTAAGTGCTATAAAAAATTTGCGGTGTGATCTCAATCTTTAATGAAAACGTGTCTTGACAATTCACCCAACACCTGTGAACACACTTACAACAGATTACTTTGGTTCGTGGGTTGACCTATTCCATCACATGACATAAGGGTTAGGGAAAAGTCAGGTAAATTTAGACATGGAGAGCGCTATTCTGTCTCTTCCTGTGACCTGGCAATAAAACCCCAAAGCATTTCCTTCACGCATTCTTTTGCAATCAGTGCCGTAAACCAAATCTGACGTGGCAGTGGCAGTAAAGGGGTGAGGGTGGAACAAATGAACAATAAACAATGCACTATTTATAAGTGGAGTTAGGTTAGAGAAAGGAAAAAAAAACAAACAAACATCTTTCTTTGTTGCCGCTCCCTTGCTGTCCTTGCTGCTCTTGCACCTTTACCACAATTAAAAACCCTCCCTCACTCCTCAGCGAGTAGCCACTCCTGGGGGGGTTTGCCCATAGTTTTTTGGTTTTTTTTTTTTTTGGGGGGGGGGGGGTAATGCAACTAACCCCCTTTGTTTTCCAATGACAAGCTCTGTGCCCTACACCAAGCAGCCCTGTCACTCTCTCCAACGTTCCTTAAAATCACATTTATTTGTCACGTAAATAAAGGTTTAGGCTCCCGGTTTAACAACCACAGCACATTGAACTGCACTATATGGGCAGGTGCATTTGCAATATTATAGTATATAGAGTCTCTCAGCATCACTGCCAAGACTGAAGGATGCCTTTGCAAGAAGTAACTCTCCTATGTTATGTCATGTTATACTATACTATTACTCACCTGCAACCTTTATCATTTATGTCTGATTAATCACCACTAAGTGAAAAACAGTGGTCGAACTGATCGCACATCTAGGTTGTGCACAAAGATTGGCTTTGACATTATCAACATAGACATAAATAATGCTGAGGACACCCCTATACTACCACCACCACCATTAATATATAGTAAAACCAACAACAACAACAACTAACTAATAATAAAAATAATAATAATATGATGATGATATTGATAATAATTAAAAGTATACTACTACTGCTACTACTACTAATAATAACAACAATAATAATAATAATAATAATAACTATAATAACAACCACCACCACAACGGCAACAACAACAACAACAACAATAATAATAACAACACCAACAATAATAATAATAACAAGAGCAACAATAATAATAATAATAACAATGATTATGAATAATAATAACATAACAATTCATATTATTTATTTTATTTTATTATTTATTTATTTTATCCTATAAGTATTCGACTTACTGTATTACGTCTTAGGAATCAGTTAGTTGGTCTAGTAGAAAGAAATTTTCCGAGGACATATTGTGTGCAATCACCGGGTGCGTTGCATTACATTTGACTGCATATATGTATGAAAGTATGTATATGTATGTGACGAATAAACCTCTTGAATCTTGAATCTATTATTCATATTCATATTAATATCATTATTATTATTATTATTATTATTATTATTCATAATAATAATAGTAATACACAACAACAACAACAACAACAATAACAATAACAATAACAATAATAATAATAATAATAATAATAATAATAATAATAATAATAATGACACATCACAATCCTCTACATAGAAGCAAACGAGCTAATAAAGAGTAAAACTTCCACATAGTTCCAAATTCCCCACGAGTAGTTCTTGCAGGAAAAGGAGCGTTAGAGCAGCATACCCAGCTGATGCCTCGTATGGTCTTGTTTTCTACGGAGGAGCGGTCGGGAAACACTTGGTAGTTGTGACTCCGAAACAGATGCATCTTCTCCCGCATCAAGAGGATCCAGAGAGACGGTCGGAGGGACTGCGGAGCACCGGGGGCGCTCCTCCAGACATTATGAAGTAATAACTAAGTGGTCGTTATGAGGAGGGCGGTGGGTTAGGACCCGGGACTCCACGTTGCGATGCATTTAGTCCCCGATCACCCCGACCCTGTATTTCGCTTCTTCGCCCACTTCTACTCCTTGTACATCCAGCTCTGAGCGGCACAGGCGCACTTGTGTCTGCGCGAGAGGGAGTGTGTGTGCGTGTGTGTGTGTGTGTGTGTGTGTGTGTGTGTGCGTGTGTGCGTGCGTGCGTGCGTGCGTGTGCGTGTGTGTGTGGCTGAAAGGCGGCCCCTCTTCAGAGACTTTCTTTGCTGATTCATATTCCTTGTCATCGACCCCCATACAGGACAGGCATTTTAGTCCACATTAGTTTGTTTCATTGTTTTTGAAGTATAAGTACAACGGGGGGGGACCTCTGAATGCAAATGTTTTGAACGGGTGCGTATTATTATTAGTTTTTAACGTTTACTCTATTACTCAATTACTTGATGGAGCCAATTTAAGATACGTTTTGTTGGGGTCAGGAGTTGGTTTGGGTATAGGAGACAATTTAAAAAAAAAAAAAAAAAAAAAAAAAAAAAAAAAAAATATATATATATATATATATATATATATATATATATATATATATATATATATATATATATATATATATATATATATATATACATTTATACATATATCAGTTCAGTTCAGTCAGTTCAGTTCCTCCCGTTCCTTCTGGAACATTGGGCGACGAGTCCCCACCATTCACCAGAATGGCGTCTTCTCATCGTTTCCATAACATTCTTTTTTAACGGGGTGAGGTTGTTAACCCCACGCCCAACCCCCAACCTGGAGGACCGGGTGCTGACTTTATATATATAATATATATATATATATATATATATATAGCACAACCATCTCTAGGGTTTACAGGTCTGACAAAGAGAAAATATCCAGTAAGCAGTAGTTGTGTGGACGAAAAATGCCTTGTTGATGTCTGAGGTCAGAGGAGAATGGGCAGACTGGTTCGAGACGATAGAAAGGCCACGGCAACTCAAATAACCACCCGTTACAGCCAAGGTATGCAGAATAGCATCTCTGAACGCACAACACGTGGAACCTTGAAGCAGATGGGCTACAGCAGCAGAAGACCACACCGGGTGCCACTCCTGGCAGCTAAGAACAGGAAGCTGAGGCTACGATTTGCACAGGCTCACCAGAAATGGACAATAGAAGCTCGATTTCAGCTGCGACATTCAGATGGTAGGGTCAGAATTTGGCGTAAACAACATGAAAGCATGGATCCATCCTCCCTTGTATCAAGGGTTCAGGCTGGTGGTGTGGGGGATATTTTCTTGGCACACTTTGGGCCCCTCAGTACCAATTGAGCATGGTTTACAGGCCACAGCATACCTGAGTATTGTTGCTGGCCATGTCCATCCTTTTTGAGCACATGGCACCCGTCTTCTGATGGCGACTTCCAGCGGAATAATGCACCGTGTCACAAAGCTCAAATCATCTCAAACTGGTTTCTTGAACATGACAATGGGTTCACTGTCCTCCAATGGCCTCCACAGTCACCGGATCTCAACCCAATAGAGCACCTTTGGGATGTGGTGGAACGGGAGATTCGCATCATGGATGTGCAGCCGACAAATCTGCAGCATCTGTGTGATGCTATCATCTCAATATGGACCAAAATCTCTGAGTGTTTCCAACACCTTCTTGAATCTATGCCACAAAGAATTAGGCAGTTTTGAAGGCAAAAGGGGGTCCAACCCGGTACTAGCAAGGTTTACCTAATAACGCGGCCGGTGAGTGAATATATATATATATATATATATATATATATATATATATATATATATATATATAATGATGATGATAATGATATACAGTATATAAATAGTATAAATACCCATACATACTGTATATGTATATCATCAATTATTATATATTATATTTGACTAATATATATTTTATAATAAAATAGTTTAATAATATATTCTATATTATATAATGTATAATTATTTATATTTTAATTAATTATTTTTAAAGTTATTGTTTTCTTTTAAGTTGTAATGTATTTTTTTCCACAAAATATATTTACTTCACTTTTTTCCTGTGAGATTTGCCATTTTTGTCTCAGTTCGCTGAGCAAAGTAGTTCACAGGCGCTGACACTGAAGCTCACTGCTAACAAAGCTATCTTTGCACAAACAAAAGCGCTGGGTAGGATCTTCAATTTCATGAGCTTTTATAGTCCCATATAATCCCACGGGTCACCATGTGCGGGCGATACAAAGAGCCTCGACACCTGACAAATGTCTTGCTGGGAGTCAGCGTCCAGCTCCATTGTCCACAGGCTACGCAAGTAAAGGTTTGGGTTGAATTTAAATAAGAAAATGTCATTGAAGTCAAGCGGTCACACATTTTGGTGCAGCACCGCCTGCGCGCCACTTATCAGATTGTCAAGCTGTCTTGCAAACACCGCAGTGCCGACACAGATAAACTGTTTCAAGGGCAGAGAGGGACAGCCCCCTGGATGCACCTCTCAATTACTCCACCTCCCATTTTTACACATGTTTATGGTTCTCAGTTTTATAGTTCTCACTTTTTCTTATTCGTGGGTTATTTGTGCGAGGAAGAGAAATAATGATCATTCACTCAGGAATCAATCAAAACGGATGATGATGATGATGATGATGATTATTATTATTATTATTATCATCATTATTATTATTATTATCATTATTATTCATGCTGTTTTTACTGTATGAAGTTGAGTTTCTTTTGTCTATAAACGGATGACTTACTTCCCCCTGTGGTGTCACTCGGCGAGGTGGAGGAAAGGTGGTCATAGAGAACATGGCGTTGGCCCTATCTGGGAGAAACACAGTAAACACATTTTTTATTTTTTATTTTTTTACACAGTCAAAAATATATACAGTATATACTATTGATGAGTCTGGTCATTTAGCCTTCAAAGCCCATCTTGAGGGTATGGCAACGGGACTCAGCAACAACAACAACCGGCCTGATATTATAACAAGAATTAAGTCAAACCAGTTTCTGCCTTTTCTGAAATGGATAGAAAAACGTAAAATAAAGTGATTTTCATGGCACGGACGTTCATCCCGCAGTCAAACCGGGCCAGGAGGCAGGGAGTCTATTTCCATTGGGTTTACCTTGAGACACGACTGTGCCGTGGCCCCCTGCACAGGCCGGGCGTGTTACGTAAGGTCTGTTTAAAAACCCAGCCATTGTTCTGTCGGCGGGCCGCCCTTCCTGCCCTGACCTGGAAGCTCCGGTCAACAAGTTCCCTCATGAAATACACTGACAGGCTCTTTCTGTCACTCCTGCGGTTTCCAGGAATTAGCGGGGTACAAACACACAATTCCCCCGCGGAAAGTTGGAAGGAGCGTCTCGGGTTGTATTGGGAGCGTTGTGTGCGGATCAAAAAAATAAAAATAAAACTATACTTGGGAGTTTTAGATACAAATCTTCCATGGCGCCCTATCTTAACAATATGTCAGCGACGGCGTATACAACTGACAAAAGAAACTCTAAAACCAAAACCACATGTTTTTACCCATTTTCAGATTAGGACGGCATGAGCCGGCTCCGTGACGCGAGATGTCCTTCCTGCGCTTTGAAGAAAAAAACAAACAAGTTCCCCGTAATATTTTCCTCGAGGTTATAGAGGAGCGGCAATTAAGCAAGCAAGCAAAGGACAAGCTGGGGGAGCGTCGCGTGGCTTCTCCACGACGCCTCGCCGGGCCTCCGCCCCGTGTGGGGTGGGGTGGGGGTGTGGGGGTGGTGTAGCTTTTCTTTCTTTGCCTCCGGGAGGGAATGCAAACCTGTTGCTTTGATCGATAAGGCAGAGCGCACGTGCGCGCTTGGCTGATCTGGATCTGCTTCTTCCAAATTCGTGCCGATGTCTGCCGGTCACGTTTTCCCGGGGCACAAGTGACACTCGACCGGCGATTTGAGATTGCCGGAAGCTTCTCCACGCGAGAGGAGTATTGAAATGAGAAAAGTAATTGCGGCGTTGTATTGATGATAATTGCTCGGTGGCTCGGAATAGCTGACGTGAGAGGCTGTTGAAATAATGACTCTGTGGCTTCAGGCTGACATCGAATTTGCAACTGTAATCCTCCGAAAATTTGCCAGATCCTGAATGTGCTTTAGCTTCTGATGGCAACTACAGGGCGGGGCCCTATGTGTGGGATTAAAACAGTCTCAGAAGCACTGACGGACAAATTTCAAGTGGCTTAACTCGTGAAACACAATGCGAAAATAAATGCAGAGGGATTTGTATCTGTGAAGCTCTATCCGTGCCTCTAATTGACATCTCGTATATCATCATTTGTACGTCAACTTGCCATTTTTAAATGGAAATGTACTGTATTTGTAAATCTCCACCTATTCGTGTGGATCCTTTTGACACTGTTCTAGCGTGCAAATCCACAATCCACATTGGTCTGTGAATGCTTGTGAGAAATATTTTAATCCCATACTATCTGCCCAATGATAAAAAATGAGAAAAGTTGGTGGCTAAAGGCTGTTAACAACTAAATATTACTTTTTTGTTTGTTATTATTTGTATTTTATTATGTGAAATACTGCCCCCTAGCGGGGGTTGTATAAACGGCACTTAAATGTTGTTTTTCTCTTCTTCAAGTTCAAGTTCAAGTTGAAGAGATTATTTGTCACTTGATATAATATTTAGGACGCATAAAGTGTGAGTACTAAATGTTTATATATCAACACATAAAAGCCCAATATTTTCAAGGGCGCCATCATTTTTTGTTTGGAATTGTTCACGTTTACATGCATGGGTACGCAAATTTGTGCGTGTGAGTGTGTGTGTTTTCTGTCCACCTCCTTGGGGAATGGGAGTGGGCTTTCCTGCAACACATTATCTACCCCCATAGAATGTGTGCTTTCACAGCTGGGTATTATTGTCAGCTGTGTGCTGATATACCCTGTACACAACTTGCACAGAACCGGCTCGATGGCATGCACATGCACATGCACACAAACCACCAAACACACACACACACACACACACACACACACATTTTCCTACCCCTGGCAAATTACTGAAAAACAAGGGGGACAACTTGTGCTATTTTATTATGTCTGACCATGTTCAATGGAGGGAGGGAACAAGAAGGTTATTAATGGCTAAAGTCACCAGACCCTCTTAGCCCCTGCAGTAAAGCAGCATCTCAATATCTCCTTTGCAACTTTATCTTAGCACTACTGGAGCATGCTGATGCTGTGTAAGTATTCCATATTAACAGAGTATTGCAGTCCTTAAATATTGTCTTTTATCTGGAGGAGGAATTTTAGGGTGACGCCTCGGACTAGGGTTGTGCAGAGGCAAAGTGTTGATGCAGGGTTGTCATTCTGCACATGAAGCCTTCTTACAGTGAAAATGTGCACTTTTTCATGACATTATCTGTAAACAATATGTCTGCCAACGTCTGTCAGTGCTCTATCAAGGCAACTATAAAAATGATAGAAAGAGCAGTCTTCCATAATATTGGTAAACAATACTGACAACAAGATAAACTCCTTTTACCTGAAAGATCTTCGGCCATTCCTCAGCCTTCATAGATCTTGTGCACTCTCCGGCTGTGTGTGCTATTCTAATGCCTCCCTAAGCCTTTCCGCTTGACTCTTCTTCATGAGTTACATTTAAAAAATGATCGAGAGTCATCATGGTTGTCCAAATTCCAGGGAGTGTTGTGTGTGACAGCTTCCTGTATCTCATGGTATCTGATTGGTCATGATGAGTATTGCCCTTGGGCTTCAGCAGGGTAAGGGTGAGACGGGACTGTGGGGCAGTGTGTGTGTGTGTGTGTGTGTGCGTGTGTTTGCGGGTGTGTGTGTGTGAGCGATAGATAGATAGAAAGATAGAGAGCTAAAGAGAGAGAGAGAAGTAGGACAGCAGTGTAAGAACGGACCTCTTTGAGCCCAAGCTCACAGGAGAAAACATGGGAAAGGCAGAAACCTCACGTTTTGTGTTGCAGTGTAGTGGCTGCGGAGTGGATCAGCTGGCCGAGCTCGTGTGGAATTTGGGAGATACACCAACAAGCATCTCAAACGCTACTTGAGCGATGCGTCGTGTCTCAAGGGGAAAACCACAATAAATAAGAACGTAAAAAAAAACACATCTTATATGATTTATGGACACACTCCTGAACTCGAACTTGAACTTGGACAAGGATGGTATTGGTGATACCTTCTACCTTCTTGATTGAATCTGTCCATTTAGTCCCTTTTACCCTGGACTTTTTTTTTTTTTTTTTTTACTCAAAAAAAAAAAAGTGAGTGTTTAATGTAAATTCGCTTCAACGGAGTTCCCATAGTAATCGATAAACTACTTATTAAGGATCAACTTCCAAGCTACAACGTGACCACCATGCTGACGTTCACACCCACCTCCCCCCCCGCCACAGGGGGCGCTGTGTGGCGGTAGCGTGGGAGCTTCACTGGAACAAAGATTATTGCGTAACATACGCGTTACAAAATGATGACTTTACACAAGACGTAACAAAAAACAACAACAACAAAAAAAAAACAAAACGGGAAAACACGCGTGGCACGTGTTTCCTACGTCGTAATATCACAACACGTAACACAACACGAGGGCAACGCTGCGGAAACAAACACTGACACACGAGGCGAGCGTAGTCGTTAAGCCTTCGAGCCTGCGCAGTCGCGGCGGTGTCGGTGATCTCCGTGGCAGGCGGCCGTCCGTGCCGCGCCGTGGAAAGCAACACGGCAGTCGCTCCGTTTCGCTGCGCGCCCGTGGGTCCCGACGAAGCCTCCAGTCGCGCGAGTTCGACTGATCGGCGCCGTCGTCGCTTTCGTGACGCTGGTCGACGTGCAGAGCGCGGCCGCGGCGCCCCGGGTGGAGGGCGAGTGTTTCTCCGCCATCTCGTCCGTCGCTCCGCACGGAAACGGCGCGGGGCTGTTACGTAATGCGTTGAGCTCGCCGTCGGTGAGAAAGTCAGACGCGCGTCGCAGCTCGGTCCGAATCGGTTCGATATTCGTCGGCTCCCACCCTCCAGCGGAGGCGTCGCGATCATGGGGAGCGGCAGGGTGTACGTCAGCGTCGGCTACGCTGCCTTCGGCGCGCTGATGGGCTTTTCGGCCTTCCTGGTCTGGAACGTCGCATATAAACAGCCGTGGACGGCGGCGATGGGCGGCTTATCAGGTATGACGTTACACGGCCTGTCACCATTTCACGTTCATCCGCTCGACTTGGTCGATGTTTGTTTGTTTGTTGTTGTTTTTTTTTACTGAACTGCCATGTCGTCATGGTTGTTGTTGACGTTACTGCGGGGCCCCCCCCCGTTGTTTTGTTATTGGGCCAAGTTGCCTACATCTTCATATACTAGGGATGCGTCGTGGTACTGCTGGGGCATTGTAATGCAGACAGACGAGTAGCGTAAGAAATGATAGTAACAAGGAATAAATACCTCATTATAAACAGACTGTACACAATGTACTCTATACGCCAGATCCAAATAGATCAAATACAAAACAGGCTGAATGGCAGCAAGGATGCAGCTATTGACTGGGTACAAATATGAATGCAATTGAATATTCCTATATAGAACATGATGACTAATATGTATAAATAGTTTGAACACATCTTAAAAGGGAATGGGTTAAATCTTAACTTTCTACAGTGTTATTACAGTATATTGCACATTTGGTACACAAGGTGTGTGTGCGTGTGTTTATAACTAATCCAATATATTAATGCATCCTAGGAATTTTGTCCCACACTGTAATCCAGGTCACTGTTGTGTATCATATGACCAGATTTATTCCTGACCACACCAGCCCCATTTATAAACGTGTGTTCCTCCATAGCCTGGAATGCCAGTTTTGATCCTTAGTGTCCCAGGTTGATATGTGTGTGTGTGTGTGTGTGTGTGTGTGTTGTTTTCCTCCTGCAGGAGTTCTGGCTCTGTGGGCGCTGGTTACCCATGTCATGTACCTGCAGGACTACTGGCGGACCTGGCTCAAAGGCCTGAGGTTCTTCATCGGGGTCGGCGTGACGTTCTCCGTGTTGGCCGTCACCGCCTTCATCACCTTCCTCACCCTGGCCATCACACAGAAGCAATGTAAAGCAGTGGCCCGCCACTGATTATTATTGTGCAACGCAATATCTTGATATATTATTGATGTTCTTATGTGGAACTAGAGATCTTCTGGGATCTTGGTTGTTGTGCTATAGCTACGTTTTGTCCGATTCCTGCCCTTTGGTGCTCCATTACAGTAAAGTTATGGGATTTTCATGTAAAAATCGTGAGTAATGTCAACATTTCTTACGGTTGTTTCTCAGATATTTATTGTGATAGATAGATATGTCACAGCAGCTGTCATCAGATCAAATAGGCAATCACAATAAAGTATTAAATAGAAAATAGGAAAGATTTGGCCCTATATATTTTTTTAAGTAATAAAAAAACACAGCATATAAGTATTATTGTATATAGTAATATACCATAATAAATCAACAATAATTATAATTATAATAATATTAATAAACAAATAAAATATAAATATATATACAATAAACAATGCAATAATGTACAACAAAAAATACAAATGTATACAATAAATACAATAATATGCAGTTAAAAATACAAATATATACAATAAACAATAAAATAATATACAAACAACTTAAAATACACCATAAACAATAGGCCGGTATCAACAATCCAAGATGTAAAAGCAGGCGATTGTGCAGGTATATTTATTTATATTTGTATATTTCTTTATTTCTTTTTTCTATATCTTCTTATTTGTCAGTATTGTCCCAGCCCTATGGCATATAAATATTGTTATATCTGTATCGGGCGTATCCGGCAGAAATCTTGAATCCAGCTTTCTCTTCCTCCTCCCTCCAGCTCCGACCGACCCGCAGAGCCTCTACCTGTCCAGCGTGTGGAGCTTCCTGACCCTGAAGTGGTCCTTCCTCCTCGCCCTCTACTCCTACAGATACCGCCAGGAGTTCGCCGACATCAGCATCCTCAGTGACTTCTGATCTGTGCCAGAAAAAGACTCTGAAAGAAGACAAAAAGACAAAAAAGAAACTGAACAAAAGTCACCTCACTTCAACCACACGCACTTGCACTTGTCCGACTTGCTCCACGAGGCCAAATGCCGTGGTTTCATAACCTGTTCTCCCACTGCAGATAACCATCCTTTCATTTTGTTGTTGTTTTGTGTGTCGGCAGGCATACTTATAGCTCTGATTGGGGGATTTCTTTGCTGGAAGAACAGTTTCTCATCATAATAATTTGTTATTTGAAACAGTGAATCAGGGTTTAAAAGGGAAATTGGTCCCTGGTTTTGAGTGCTGCACCTTTTAATCGCCATAGTTGATAGAAAAATATTTCAAACTGGAGTCCAGAGAACTACTGTCCTTTTACAAAACACTTTCCAATACAGATTGTTTGGTAGTAATTTGGTGGAATTTTAAAATATGATTTCGTTTTCAGATGCAGTAAGTTCTGATCCACAGAGTTTGGACATAACTCTTTAGGCATTCACCTTTATTCACTGTCATTGCAGAAGCATACGATGACGATGAGACTCCACTGTTAAGCCATGTACAATAATCTTAATTCTAAATCGTTATGACGTCTTCCAACGTCAACCCTGCTCAAGAACTGGGATTTAGTGAGTTTTCTGCTGTTTGTGTTTCCTACCAGCAGATGGCGCTGTTCCCGTTCTGTTAGAGCTTTGAAATGTTTACATTTGCTTTACAGAGAAAACAAAATGGGATGGCTTTTATATTTCTGCCATTTGTGGATTTTTTTTCCTCCATCTTGACATTGTTCCACAACCCCAAATGTGAAACCTAAATGTCTCTATTATTCCATCCTAACACTATAGCTCATTTATTTGATCGGATCTGACAGTTCCTTGTGATCATATTTAAGTACTTTTTAAAAATGTCTTAGTTAACTATTTGTCTGTAACCCTAACCCTACATGTATTTTACTATATCCAGATGAAATTTAGAGATTTTCTTTTGAAAGAGAGAATGTAAGTAAGGATGTTGTAAATAGATTGTAATCCATTAAACATTATGTTATTTTCAGTGTTTTGTTTGAGTGTCTGAGCTGAACTGAATGGATGTAGTTCCATCACAAACCTTCCAAAGTTGTAATAAAACTGCGTATGGAGCTTTATTTTCTCCCTACTCTGGCTGTATGGGTCTTAAGGTGTTTCATCTCAAACTCCACCCAGAAAGGTGGAGATGGTTCAGTTGCCAAAAGCTAGAGTGCCAGAACTACTGCAACTACAAGGTACCGTGTTCGGTTTCTGAGACTTCCCTCAATAAATTGGTGGCTACCAGCTTAATTACATAGATATTACATGTTTTTCTTAACTCGGTCAATTATGTATTTTATGCATGTTAAAATGTAGAGATGAGCTTTCAGTATTTAAAACATTTTCATGTTTAGTTTGGCTTCTCAGAGGAAATCAATATCAATTAGAGAGAGGGTTTTTTTTTTTAATGCCAGACTTTAATGCTCATGCTAAATAAATAGTCCGCTATTGTTTATTCTAAGTCTGAAATTTGAGCTCTTGATCTTCTGATGAGGAGTGGATACTTCTGGTGGAAACACATGTATTATATTTTAATTGGCTCTGAACGCAATACCCAAACTCTTCTAACGTTTGAAACTGGACGATTGCTTGATATCACTAAGTTAATATTCAAATAAATCTAATGAAGAAAAAAATTTCTCAAATCTTTAGTAGATCTGTTCTTGTTAACAATAGTTCCAAACATACGATTTCACTATAATTTCCATATGAGAAGAGGTATTATTTTGTACCGAACATTGTCAAACCGTTCTTTTAATTCTATTTTCTTTATTCACCCTCTGATAACACAGCGATATTTTCTTATGTGCATGTGCGGTTGTTGACTTGATGTTGATCAAATACATTAGCGCTCGGCAGTCCTGTCGGCTGGTTCTTCAAGGTCAGATAAGGATCCCAAAGGCAACAAGGGAACACACCTCCACACAGCGGGTCACTTGAGGACAGAGACTCCCCCCGAGACACAGCCTGAGACTTTTCATTTCGCCACAAGTCTATATGTCCTAATTTGGGACGATACATCCGTTTCCTTTCCCGGTAGGTTCCCGCCATGCTTCCGGACCCACTGTGCTACACCGTCGACAGGCCCGTCTATAATGTCGCCGACTTCGATAAAGCCTTTGAAAAAAAGAGCCGCCAGTTCCCCATAGGGGAGAAAGCGAGGAAGCTGTTCAGGTACTAATAGTTATTACATAGCTTCCCCCCCCCCCCCCCCCCAAATTGCTGCTATTTTGATTGTCCCCCCCTGACCTTCCACTAAGACTCCTCTCTCCCTCCATCAGATGCTCAGGGTCAAGACTGAGGAAGCTGCTCTTCCGACACCTCCCCGTGCTGAGCTGGCTCCCCAAATACCGGCCGAAGGAGAAGCTGCTCTGCGACGCCATCAGTGGGGTCGGCGCCGGCACCATCCAGGTCCCCCAGGGTGCGTCCCTATATTTTATTTGAACCGTGTCTTTTATCCCAATTTTATTAGACGGCCGAAACGTTTCCTTTCCCAGGTATGGCGTTCGCCCTGCTGGCCAACCTGCCTCCCGTCAACGGCCTTTACTCGTCTTTCTTCCCGCTCATCCCTTACTTCTTCATGGGCACCGCTCACCAGATGGTCCCAGGTAAATAGAGATTAGTCACTGTACCTTACTGTACTGTGTGCGTACTGTATATTAATATGTATGACCCACGGCTCTCTGCGGCCAGGCACCTTCGCTGTCCTCAGCATCATGGTGGGGATGGTGTGTCTCCGCCTGGCACCCGAGTCCCACTTCAGCCACTTCAACGCCACGCTCAATGCCACAGTGGTGGACACGGATCGCATGGACCAGGTTCGACTAGGGATCTCCGGGACACTGGCCTGCCTCACCGCAATCATACAGGTGAGGAACCGCGGAGGTCTGACACCCGCCTGGGCTGGACTTCCCCCCGGCCCGGCATCCCGTCCTCGCTAAATTCTTTCTGCCCTCGCGCAGATCGGCCTGGGCTTGATGCAGTTCGGCTTTGTGGCCATTTATCTGTCGGAATCCTTCGTCCGGGGCTTCATGACCGCTGCGGGGTTGCAAATCCTCATCTCGGTGCTGAAGTACATCTTCGGCATCAATGTGCCGCCATACAGCGGTCCCCTGGCCGTCATCTATGTGAGTAACTCTAATATAGGAACTAGGTATATTAACTTGAGTAATACATTTGTGTCGTCTTGTTGTCAATGTATGAACATATGTTTATCCCCTTTATCCCAGACCCTCATCGACATATGTCGTGGCCTGCCGGATACCAACGTGGCCTCGTTGGTCTTCGCCCTGGTGAGCATTGTCGTCCTTATCGTGGTGAAGGAGCTGAGCACCCGCTACCGACACAAGCTGCCCTTCCCCGTTCCCATGGAGATCGTCATCGTAAGGGCCCCTCTCCATATGAGCAATGGCAATAGGCATTTACGTTTCAAGGTCTTAAGGCGTGGTCCCTGGCTCCACCTCCGCAGGTGGTGGTGGCCACAGCCATATCGGGTCCACTGCACCTTCCACAGAAATACCACATGGACATCGTGGGGGACATTGCACTGGGGTAGGTCGTCCTGAGGAACCATCTCAGAACCAGTGACCATCAGATTGGTCAACGTTTTAGGGAATCATCATTGCTTCCGGTGGGATCTCTCGTAGGTTCCCCACCCCCATCCTGCCCACAGTGAGCCAGTGGGGCGACATGCTGAGCACGGCGTTCTCCCTGGCCATCGTGGGCTACGTCATCAACCTGGCCATGGGCAGGACGCTGGCGGCCAAGCACGGCTACGACGTGGACCCCAACCAGGTGGAGAAGAACGGCAGCTGCTTCCGTTTTGGATGAGTGGAAACGCCACTTCTCTTTACCCAGCGCTGCGTGTGTTCTTCCCTGTGCAGGAAATGTTGGCGCTGGGCTGCAGCAACTTCTTCGGGTCGTTCTTCAAGATCCACGTCATCTGCTGCGCCCTGTCGGTGACGCTGGCCGTGGACAACGCCGGGGGAACCTCCCAGGTGGACGCTCTGCTCGCGCCAATCAGAGCCTGAATGAGAACGAGAATGGGAGCAGGAACCAGAATCTGAATCAGAATATGAATGAGAATGAGAACGAGAACGAGGATCAGAACTAGAACCAGAACCTAAATCAGAATCAGAATCCAAATATGAATCTGAATCTGAATAAAGCTTATAATAAAGCTTATAATAAGCAGTCTGAAAAAAATGGCATAATAGCAAAATAAATACAAAAATAGCCTATTTTATAGAAAATTTATTTATAATAATAATAATAATAATAATAATAATAATAATAATAAATAAATAAATATATATATATATATATATATATATATATATATATATATATTAGCAATTTATTTAAATTTTTATTTTATAAATTGCAATTCTATGCGATTCTATGTTAAAAGGCAGTAGCAGGGGCTAAGTATGGTTGCTAGTATGGCTTTGTGTATAAAATATTAATATACACCGATCAGCCACAACATTAAAACCACTGCCAGGTGAAGTGAATAACATTGCTCATCTCAATCCAATGGTACCTGTCAAGGGGTGGGATATATTAGGCAGCAAGTGAACAGTCAGTTCTTGAAGTCGATGTGTTGGAAGCGGGAAAAATGGTCAAGTGTAAGGATCTGAGCGACTATGACAAGGGCTAAATTGCCACCTAGCTGTCTAGCCGGGGTTAGGGTCGGATCCTGTCGAGCACCTGTGGGATGTGCTGGAACAACAAGCCCGATCCATGGGGGCCCCACCTCGCAACGTACAGGACTTAAAGGATCTGCTGCTAACGTGTTGCTGCCAGATACCACAGGACACCTTCAGAGGGCTTGTGGAGTCCATGCCTCCATGGGTCAGAGCTGTTTTGGCGACATGAGGGAGGAGCTACACATATAAGTGGTTATTAGTGGTGGCTGATCTGTGTATATGGATATATTGTACAGGATGAATAAATATGTTAATTTATAAGACTGTTTGCAATGTTATTACAGTATTATTATAATATTATAATACAAATAAGTACTAGAATCATAGTTGACTTGCCTCCACAGGAATGATGTAAACAAAGCCTGGTCCGCTGCAGGGCATACTGGTTTCCTTAATGACTCCTTCCCCTCGTTCCCAGTTTGCCAGTCTGTGCGTGATGCTGGTGGTGATGGTGACCATGCTGGCCTTGGGGGCCTATCTGAAACCTCTGCCAAAAGTATGTAGACATGCGCAATTACGGGATGGTTTTTCTGTTTATTTTTAATTAATAACAAAGCCGGCAAGGCGGCAGTAAGGTCAATATTTGCATTTTCATCCGCTGCTGTTTTCTCAGTCAGTGCTGGGAGCGCTCATCGCCGTCAACCTGAAGAACACCCTCCTCCAGCTGTCCGACCCGTATTACCTATGGAAGAAGAGCAAATTGGACTGTGTAAAGCCCCCGCCGCACCTCACAATGTAACACCATGTCATTCCAGTTTTAATTCCTAATGAACCCCCCTCTCTCGCGCTCCCTCTCCCAGAGCGTGTGGGTCGTGTCCTTCTTAGCCACGTTCTTCCTCAGCCTGCCGTATGGAGTGGCCATCGGAGTGGGCTTTTCCATTCTGGTGGTAATATTCCAGACGCAATTGTGAGCGACTTATTTTCCAATACTTATTACATTTGGGGAACAAAATTAAAAAAACTTTCACCGTGCTATTTAGAATCGCTAATCATAGTTCATAGCTTATAATACAATGTTTTTTTCCGCCCTCGTATAGTCGGAATGGTTCAGAAGTAGTCCAGATTATGGACACGGATATCTACAAAAACCCCAAAGTTTATAGCAAGGTATGAACACTCACACACACACACACACACACACACACACACACACACACACACACACACACACACACACACACACACACACCCACACACATATTAATGCAATGGACCATGTCGATGTACTTTAATATATATTCTTATATATTGTTCTTCCTCGACAGTTCACGTCTATAAAAGGTGTGAAAATTGTCAACTACTGCGCTCCGCTTTATTTTGCCAACGCTGAGATATTTCGCCAGAAGGTCATCAGAAAGGTAACGGCCAGTGAATGAATGGATGGATGGATGGATGGATGGATGGATGAATGGATGAATGGATGAATGAATGGATGGATGGATGGATGGATGGATGGATGGATGGAATACAATGGAATGAATGGATGGATGGATGGATGGACGGATGGATGATGGGGTGAATACGAGGAGCTGGCGATCAAGGTCAACAGTGTTTGGATTAAAAGGTACTCGGGGGTTGGCTGTGTGTTTGTGGCCAGACCGGACTGGACCCTGGCAAACTCCTCCTGGCCAGACGGAAGTTCCTGATGAAACAGCAGAAGGAGAAGGAGAAGGAGGACAAGGCAGCCCAGGAGGCCCGGAGGAGGAAGCCCAGCCGGCTGCAAAAGATGAAGTCTCAGGTGACGTATGTTCAAGCAGCTTCCACAAAGAGTGCCAAACAAACAAACAAGGTTCAATTTTATATCGACAGTTTTGGGGTCTTTGTTTCTGGACATCACCACAAATGATTAGAAATTGGACATATCCGGACATACTATAAATACACCTCTTCACGTTTTCCGTTATAGCTTTTATGTTAACATCAACATTGTCCAACGGGGCAGGGAGACGTGGTTGCCTGTGACGACGATCATTATTGACAAACAGACTGACCACTGGTTGACGCTATCGACCAATCAGAATGGAGTATTCTACAGAGGCACGGTATATCCTGTAAGATCCACCTGCCTGCTGCAGAGCCGGTCCTAAAACATGCTGACCGGATGTCCCAGGACTGTCCCGGTGTCCAGCTGTGTGTCCTGAGTGCCGAATTATATCTGTAAAACACTAAAATGTTGACTAAAAGGTAGAGCAAGTCGTCTAGTAAGCGGAAGGTTGCCGGTTCGATCCCCGGCTCCTCCTGGTAGCGTGGTGATGCGAATGTATAAATGATGTAAATGCAGAGAAATTGCACATTTCCCCGCTGTGGGACTGATAAGGGTATTTAAAAAAAAAAATTCAGGTAATAATTTTATACTAGTTTTCAGCGCTTACATATACTATATACTGTATACGGCTGTATAGCAAAAAAAAGTGTGCGCCGTGATCCCACCGGAGAAGTGGGGCGCCGTCATCATCATGCCCACTCACACTCCCTGAATTGTGCTTTCAGGGCTGTGTATGTGTGTGTGTGTGCGTGTGTGTGTTCTCTCTCTTATCTCTTACCCCCGCCAACAGTGCTCAATGTGCGGTGCACTTAAGGGTCCCGGTTTGGGGGTTTCAGAAGGTGGTCACCCCTTCCTAAAGTACTCGGCTAATGAAGTGATTCTTCTTCCTCTTCACCTTCTCGGGCATCTAGACCGTCTCTCAGCTCGAGCTGCAGAACGACTTTGACCAGAACAGCGGCGACGGCGGCACTAACAGCCGGGCCGAGCCGCCCACCAGCTACGTCAACTTCCACTTCAGCAAGACGGAGCAGGGGGAGCAGCCGCCCTCCGAAGGGTCCCCCGAAGGGCCCCCCGAAGGGACCCCTGGAGGGCCCTCCGGACCGCCGGCCGTCATCCTGGGGCACCAGCCCATGGCCTTCCACACCCTAGTCCTGGACCTGGCCGGGGTCTGCTTCGTGGACCTCATGGGCATTAAAGTGCTCACCAAGGTCAGACCCGACTGCATCACATTTTGCGGGGAGTTCGTGAAGGCGATCACAAAGTCTAATTTGCAATTCGCTATTCATCGTCTCTTCATCTTTACGTCCCAGATGAGCTCCGGCTACGAGATGCTGGGGATCAAACTGTTCCTGGCCAACGTTCAAGGTAAACATTGGAATGTGGAAAGACACGTCAAATGCAATGTGTTGAGCACAATGTAATTCTAACCTTCCCAGACTCTATAAACGCTGGGAGTGGTGGTGTAGTGCTATTTTCACTGTCATAGCTGAGGAGACAAAAAGAAGAAAAGGGGTTTGGCGAAATCAATCCACTTCAACGTATTGTTACATATCGAGGGTAAATAATAATTAATCTTTATTATCCACCATTCAATTACTGATATCTCATCGTCACATTGGTTGTCTTCGATGACGCCATTGTGCCTCTATTTCCAATGTTATTTTCCCTCATTAAAATAAATGTATTTAAGGAATGAGTTTGGACATTTTGACTAGTTGTTTGGCAGCACGTGTACTACCAGTGGGGAAACGATTAAGAAACTTTATATCAAATTGAAAAATGTGGTCTCAATGAGCTTAAATTTAAACAGAAAAATCTGAAAAATGGAGGTCACGATGGGGAAATGTACAGGGGTATGAGAAATCCCGAAATATAGAAAATCATTGAACGAAGTCGAGATTTCTGTGGCACGTGAAGCTCACAGCTTAATGTGAGTTTAGATGTGGCTAAAAATCAAAATGACTTTAGGTCATAGGGGGACCCGTGTTGATTCTCTGATGCAAATTTGAAGTGAATCAATAATTTTAAGGATGGTCCAAACATCTAGTCAACAGCAAACACAAATACAGAATTCATACAGTATGTCAATAATTACTATTTCCCAATCTCATTAGACTTTGGGTGATGTCTAAGTCATCCTTCAGTTTGATGTCATTTTGAAATGTTTTTGTGCCATAATGACCCGTTAAGTCACATTTTACTCTCTATCTTTTTGCATTTCCAGTCAAAATAAATTCAAAAATTAATTAAATTAATTATCAATTCAAATAGTGTTATATTGTATTTTTCTTTTCATCAATGTTAGCACCCATAGTCAGGGATATAGGACACAATTCTAGGCCCTATACATAAGCACTATCAGTGGATCCCCTTCATCTCTTGATCCATGTTTTTTTTTTACAAATAATTGAGCCAGCAACTACAACTGCACACATGAGTCTGTAGTGTTTATTAGGATAGCCACTAATGAACTGTTCATACCACATTTAAACAAGTATTAACTCTCTGTGGCAGTTTTTTTGAAATTGAGAGCCATGTCTTTCATGTTAAGCTTTGCTAGGTAGTAATTTATGATACTGATTAATTTATGTTATGCAATGCAAATGTGCTCCAAGCTAGACTCCTGGTTGACTGCCTTCAATACAACCTGACCAATGCCAGATTTTTTGGACCGGTGCCGATAACCGATGTTTTGACCGATATTTTTTTCAAAAAGTGAACAATGTTCAAATCAATTTGAAAAACGTATATTTTATTAAAGTTTCTATATTTGAAAACATTTAACTTATAAGCAAACAATGGAAATACAAATAAACGCACAAATACATTTTTGATAGATTGAAAAAATGAAAAAGATGATATTAAATCTAATTTCTTTTTTATTTTTCCTCCGAGCTCCAGTGAACGCAGCATCGCTTCCTGCTTGGAGAGACGTGTCCGTGTGTACACAAACAAACACGGATGTATTATTTTTTCTCTCGGCCGATTTATTCAGCCAATTTAAATTTAGTCATGACCATTATTACTTAGACACAAAAAATTGCTTGGAAATAAAATAGAAATAAAAAGGAAATAAAAATGTGGTGTGGGGATGGTGTGGTTTGAGCAGCCACACCCGACCTGGGTCTACGTAATTGGAGGCCCAGGAGCAGATGGAGATGTGTCGTGATAAGGGCTCCTCTCCTGAGTGTGTGTGGGGATGGGAGGTTTTACCTGTTGCTCGTTAGACCAACCAACGGGCAACAGGTTCCCAATTACCTAGACCCAGGTCAGATGTGGCTGCTAAAACCACACCATCCCCACACCACAAAAAAATTGAAAACAACCTCCCTCTCATTGGGTATTCAGTCCCACCCACCTTCACTACGACGCCCCTGCCCATAGTGCCCTACAACTGGGAGGAATTTCAAAGATTTACGACAATGAAGATAAAAAGGAGTTCATGATGTTATAATATAATATTTGATATTTATCTTTTTTATATTGTCTTTTTTCTCGGCTAGCTACTGTGTTCAGTCTCGGACATATTGTGTGTAACCACCGGGTGCGTTGGATTGACACTTCACTGCATATATATATGAATGTATGTATATGTATGTGACGCATAAACCTCTTGAATCTTGAATCTTGAATCTTGAATCGTGAATCGTGAATCTTTTCCGATTGCAGCTCAGGTGTATGAGGAGCTGGAGGCCGGGGGCGTGTTCGACCAGGGCAGCATCTCTCGCAGTCACCTCTTCCTCTCCGTCCACGACGCCATCCTTTACGCACAGCAGTCTTCTGGAGACGCAGGGAGCCCCCCGAAGGCAGGTATTATACGGTATATATTCGATGCATCCCAGGATGAGTTTCAATGTGTTTTGTATCTATCGTGGTTCCAGGCCGGGGGAGAAAGGTTGGAACTTGACTATAGTGTTGACGAGGACGTGGACCTGGAGCAGGTAAACTCTTCACTGTGGCCTGACATACACTAAAACTTCTAATCTTTATCAAAAGTCACTTGGTTCTACTTGGTTGGTTGGTTTTGTTTTTTGTTTTTTTTTACAGGAAATGTTTTGTGCACCTCACGTCCCATAAAGATTCAGAAGAGGATTTGGTGAAGAGAAAATTCATTTCAAACCTCGATTGTAGATGTTTTTGAATTTTGTGCAAAATATACAGTATGACATACATACAATGTGTTTTTTTTACCTATTTTTTAAATATTATTTTTGCATCCTGTCTAATTCAAGTTAAAAATGCAAACAAGCACAAACAATTTAGCAATATATATATATATATATATATATATATATATATATATATATTTTAAGAATATAAAACATGTTAGAAAGGGCCTGTAGAAAATATATAAACACAGATGTAATTTTACCTAACAACTAAATTAACATCACAAAATGTCACAGACACGTAGAACTGTGTTTATTATTATGGCCTACTAATGACTTGCAATTATTAGTGATGTAAGACTTGCAAAGGAGTCCTAAACTAATTAGTTTTCGATGGACGCACACTGCTTGGAGAGCCGTGTCCGTGTCTAAACGCGAGTGTAAACAAACATGGATGGATTTATAACGCCTACACGGACTTCTGCGCGCATATTGGTGAGTAACTTAAAAGTCATGTAAAACATACTAGTACAAGATAAATAACAGGACACATCGGTTGCGTAACTGGCCATCCCAATGTGGTCAAAAAAGTCAAATAATGAGCAATAGGGGGTCGGGCTTTTATACCGTTTTTATCACTATGTCGCAAATCAATGGAAGAACTGCTTTACGGCAATGTGTGACGTCATTATGAGTCGCAGTGCTTTGCGTTATCTGCACGTGGGAGCGAATGTAAACAAACATGGAGGAGTGAGGTGCTCCGCGGACCAATCACTGCGAGCGGAGAAATAAAATTACAGCGTCCCTTGTTGACAACTTCAAACTTTCTAAACACCAACTTTTGTTTGATATGGAAAACTCAAACCGCACGATGGCACCGTTCATGGATCACTACAACATTTGGCCGTCTGCTACCAAGCCGCGACAACACAAGGTGAGGGGGGCCCGCCGGGCCCCCACCATGGTACCTTTTTTGTTTGCCCATTGCGTTTTAGTTCAATGCTTCAGTGAATGACAGTGATCACAAACAAGCCCTTCGAGTCATCGTGTCTCGAGTCAAATCCAGTCAAGCCACGCGCCTTTAACTTCCAGGTCGAGTCTGAAGGCATTTATTTTCTGTCAAGTCAAGTTGCAAGTCATCAAAACGGTGACTCGAGTCCACGTCCCTGCTCTTTACTCTGAGTGACTCCTTAAGAACCGAACCTCAAAAGATGCGTCAAACCTGATCACTGCCTGTTGTTCAGTGTCGAACTTGAGCTCGTTCTGAGGAACACAGAGCTGCTATTCGGGCGGGAACTGAGGAATTAGACGGATTAGTGCGGCCTTGCAATTTGGATCTTGCAACACAAGAGCTGGTTTGTTTGAAACAGAGTGAAGAAAAATCCACTCCAACAAAATCTGTCTTCACACCAATCGCACTGGTCGCACTAGTCGACTGGATCACAAAGAGGGTGGTGCAGGGCCGACCACCTTGGATTTTGGGTATTGGGTTTTTGGGGTAGCAGGTGTTCCGAGTTCCCGTGGTGCCTAAACCACGCAGCTGGCTGATGCATGAAGGGATTCACAAAGCCATTACGAACTGGTCCTAAGACATTCTGCCGTGCACCTGGTCCGCCGCGCTTCCCTCTTTTCCTCCGCAGCAAATTGGCGCCGCTAGTGATTACGAGGCTTCTGCGGCAATCAGCTTTAATTTGGAGCTTTGGGGGCTCTACATCTCCCTCATCTTCATTTTTATTTTTTATTTTTATGATCTTCCCAACCAAACCCTCCAGCCGAGCACCTGGAGAACCGGAGGGACGACCTCTCCACACGGGGAAGTGGCCCTCCAGTAATCAGGGCTCAGGCTGTTGTGAAAGTTCTAGGCAAACATCCCTCTAAATCTGTTTTCACTTGTTTTGAGTTTTGAAATATATTTTTGTGGTTTTGTGGAAGTTTGTTGATTATTTCTTTTTGCTTTTTTTTCTGCTCATTCAAAATGATAATTACCCCCCCCCCCCCCGTGTCACAAATTCAACCTTCCCGCCGTCGAACCCTGTCCCCTCTTCCTGGAGGTTGAACGCAAATGCAATTTCAGAAAACACTGCAAACGAACTGCAGACTGGATTTTCCTTCCCTCCGTCATTGCAAGTTCACCAAAATAAATTAATTTTACACTTGTCGCACATTCACTGACCATGATGGTGTAATTAATAAGCTTCCTATTGGAAGTTGGAGGCAGAGAGATTTATGTATTAAATTTGTTTACACGCCCACTGGTTTGCCGCTATTAAGACTAATTGCACATTGTCGGGTGCATCTTTCCTTGTTGAGTCATAAGGGCTTGTATACCAAGAGGCCTTACCCCCAAAAGAATATTCAGCCATGACCTTTAAGAGTCCAGATTCAAATTTAACAGCATTTGAATAAAAAATGTGGACGAAAAAATAAAGGCCTTGTGTTTAAACCCGGCCTGTTTTTAAGAATCGGGGCAGCTCATCTGGGGGATTGGAGATAACAAAGCGTCCCAAACCACTTTTTGGAAATCTAATAAATGGCGGTTTGACATTGATCTAGCACTAGTGTTGTTGTTTATGGGAGATTCCATTCCGCTTCATTAACAAACCAGTTTGCAGCTCCCGGAAGGGGGAGGAGATCATAAATCTCGATTGTGCACTTTCAGCAAAACGTGAGCGCCTCCGGAAAGATTTTTATTTACAGATTTTGCTCGGGGCAAATCTGACCGGCGATAGCTGATATTAATTAATGTCGGCTTTTGTTTTCATTCCAGTGGCTCAAGGGCAATTAAAAACACTTAGGAATAATGGAACGTTCTCCAGTGATTAATCAAACACCGTACAATTATTATCGAGCCCGCTCCTTACTGGAGAACACTGAGTTAGCTAACTAAACAATTTAAACCACAACCCTGTTTTTTTGGAGTAGAAATAACCAACAATTTGACCTATTTGGCTTTTATGCGAGTAATTGCGAGTTATTGCTGCGAAAGGTGGTGTGACCAGTTACTAAGTCTCAGGGGGAAATTCCTTTTTTTACATTGGTGATATGGCTGTCTGATAACTATTTTCCATCAATAAATGATGCGTAGCTTGCAGAACTAGTTCTGTCGGACAACCTGACGGCGCCACATGCCCTCATGGGCCGGCCTATATAAGCAGCCAGTCCCTCCTGATCGACCTGCTTTGCTGCCTACTTTGCTGCGTTGCTGCACTACTGCCACCTCACCTGCCTCCAGCAGTTGGGCTGTGCTCTTTTATCTAATGGGAGGATTTGAGGTCATGAATGATAAAATACTTCAAAAATGTGTTTTGTACTCGGTTTCCTTTTATCTTATATTACACTTTGTCTAAGGATCTGAAACTATCCAGTGTGACAAATAGGCAATAATAGAGGAGACCAGGAAAGCATTGCGCTCAATGTTGTAAATTATTCCAAAAGAGGCCACCAACTTTTGGAAAAAGGGGCCGAGAAAGGAGCAGCGTGTGTATCGGAGGGTGAATTCTGTAAAACCGGCAGACATTCGAAGGACATTATTTGCCGCTATTTTATATGTGAGGGACAGTAAATCACTGCAGAATCGTATCATCGTGTAAACTCATTAAACCGTGCAGCAAGTACCGCAGGCTCTCCTTTTGTTAGCGGATAAAAAGTCAGGTGAACACTGATAAAAGCTCCTAGTCGTGCGGCTCAGCATGGAAATGGGAGTAGACGGTGCAGTGTGGTGTGCGGTGGAGAGGGAGCTCATTAGAAGTGTACAGCAAGGGAGGAAGCCGTTCTAACAACATGTCACCACGGCTGCTCTGCGCGTTATTACAGGACCATAATTCAATAACTTCTGCACAATTGCTTCATCAGCAAATAAATCATGCATGGTGATTTAGTGGCCAAGGATGAATATAAACAACGGGGGGAAAAGTCCTAATGTAATATAGTGAAAGGGGACTCATGCAGAGGCAACAGGAGGCTTTTGATGTGGCTGGCATCACCGTTTCACAGAATGAGACAATGAAAAACAGGGGTAATGTACAGAGGGTTAATGGAACAAACCACAGGTTGGAAGCTGCTTTGTCTCTTGGTCAAGGTTATCTTTGTTTTTTGACAGAGGAAGGTAAACATTGAAGTGTCCTTTATTTTATCTTTCATGGTCAGTTGGTGGGAGGTAGAAACAAAGATTTAATCTAAAGTTTCGTAGCCTGAAGAAATAAACTGTTGGACATAAATCTGATATGAACTACATCAAATAAATTCCTTTTTTTAGTTATTTACTTCTGTTGATAGTCTCTGTACATAGTGTTGCGTAGCCTATATATTAAAAATGGCATAATACTCTTCATGTATACAAAGTTACCAATCAATTCTAACTGTCATAAGTTTCAGCAGGGTTGGTAGGCTTCTTTGAAAAAAGAAAACAAATCTGAATGAATTAGGTCTGAACTCCTGTGAATTCCACACGAAAGGCTCTTATGTTCTCTTATGCATTGGCACCGTGGGGGCAGTGAGTTATGACGGGCGCTGGTGAAAGGTTTTTGCGATGCAGCTGCAGTGCACTGACTTGTGATGTCTCTGCCACCGCACTGGTAAATCCAGGGCTTAATTTCTGCCGGATCCTGTTCCGGGAACTGATGGGTGTTGGGTGGATCTGGCCTGTCAATCATGTGCGTGCGAGGCATTACAAAGCGGACCCTGCCCAATATGTATAGTCTGGCCTATCCTATATCGCAATCTAAACTGGTCTCGCACGAGAAGAGGCAATTGGCAAACACATGGAGTGTTCCTCCATCTCTGGATTTGACAAATGAAGCCGGTATGTCCTTGTATTGTGTCCCAGGGGGCAGTGCCTTTCAGGCCTCTAAAAAAAAAAAAAAAAAAAGACCAAATCTCACAAGGCTTACAAGCTGAGATCCCTGCTTGAGTCTCAATATAAAACTGTAGGACTATGTCTATTTGCTTGATTTAGCAAAACTCTTATATTCAAGCGCACTCCATCTTCGGCGGCTGTGGTGACTCTTTTTAGCCACATGGTGGCACTGTGATCTCATCTGTAAACTCACTGATCTGTTCAGAAGAAAAAAAAAACAAAAAACAACAACCCCAAACTGTGATTCCTCCCGAGGAAACCATGAGAGATTAAGTTGATGCAATTAAAAGAAGTATGACTTCTACACTAGAGCTAGTGTTGTGATCCCTATATATCTGATGGCTGGATGAGGATCAGCAGAATCTCGGCACACCCTGCACCCCGGGGGGCGAGTGCAGATGCACATGGAGTGAAAGCCTTCAGTGACAATAAGCACAGCCCCCCAGAGGCCACACAGAACCAAGGACACGACTCTTCCGACTGAGCGTCACGATCTGCACATGCACACCCTTTCACACACACACACGCACACACACAACAAGCACTCGAAGCCTGACGTCGATGTGGCAAGCGACAGATGCGCTCTCCTCGGACGGCAAAACCCATCTGCAGAAAATGATGACAGAGTCCAAAGGAACCTTGAGCAAGTGGAAGAGGGACTGGTTGAAATGAGAATGGAAATGGCAGGATGTAAATGTCAATTCCGTGTGAAGCTCATTGTGTTTGCTTAATCCCTTTCGCGCGGGGGATGTCAGCCCTTTTGTGCCGGCGGTAGGCTGTCTGTATACTAAACGCATCGTAAATGGGCCAGATACCGACAAGATTAAAATAAAGCTCTGCTCCACCGAAGATGAAATCACATTTTTCGTGGCTCTACTGTAGTAGAGTGTCACAGGTCCCATGTGGGATGTTGTTCCTGTGGGCCGTTCAGACATATACAGTACTGCGGCTTTTTGCTCTCCGCTGGTTCCAGGGGAGCTGATGCATGTGAGCCCCCAGCAGGCCGACCTGTCACAGTCAGCGTCTGCAGGACGATAATGACCGGTGGAGGGGAGTCTCCACCTGGCAAGCCTTAAAGAGAAGGTGAGACATTCTATGTAAAGACATCTATAGGAAACACCATTTCCACAAGTGAGAAACAAAGGACAAACAAGGTAAATGGCCTTTCGCACTTTGGGAGCCTGGCACACCGAGCTGCCTTCCTCTGATAATGTAATTTGCTGAGATGTTGATTTTTTTTTTTTTAACCAATTGTCTGTAATTACTGCTCTTTTAATTCAGGCGGTCTGCCTGCTGAAATATAATAGTGGAGATGAATATGATGAAGTAATTACCCCCACTGAGAGGAAAAAGGAAGGTACAGCAAAAAAAGAAGCTTGGTGTCCCAGTGCCATTTGTGCCATTGTCTCACTGGTCTTGTGATGAACAACATTGTTTTCACATTTAAAGCTCGCAAACAACAAACATAATTGCGCTATTCTGAACTGGATTTTTTTTTTATTTTTTATAATGTCTTTGCTATTTCTGTTCCCAGGGTTTTTGGAACCCGGAACAGGTATTGCTGTATCGTTTCTCTCGTATACAGTATCGAGTCGTTTCAGCTTGGCAGCCATCCTGGCTATGTCACACCTGCAAAAGTAAACCTCTATAAATAAATAAATAAATAAACCCTACCGAAGCTGCCATCACAACCCAGGGTGTTCCATTGTCTGCAAGCCTTGTCATTGTTATTAGTCGTTTGGATTGCCTGTGGAGCTATCGGCAGGTTTCAGGGAGGCGAGCGCCAGGCTGGATAATTAGTTGCTTTTCCTTGCCAGACGGGCACGTTGCCGTCACTTGGAGGGGGAAATAGAAAAGTGGCATCGGTATCACAGTAACACCCAAACAACCTTTGGTGTAAAGGGGGTGAGTTCCAGCACCACTAGCGGCCAGCAAGAAAACGCTCACCACTCTGGCCAAGCACAGTAGGGATCTAAAAGTGGACCCCTCTTGTATTTATGTCACTTTTTTCATCGTAATTGTTTACTGCTGGTGATCGCAGCTGACCAGATGGCGATACTGGGTCTACAAGACGCTGGAAGTCTTTTGAACACAATAATAATACATATTTAAAATATAATTAAAAATAAGAAATACATAAAAGGAAGGTTCCTTTGGCGTGTGTGTAGAACAGCTAATGCTGTGTTCCACTGAAGTCGGAACTGTTAAAAATCCAGCCTCGTACTTGGAAAAGTGTACAGGAACGGCCACTTATGTTGAATCTTAAAATACGTCTACTGTCTTTTCGAACTACCTTTTATATTATGTCAACAGAGGGACAAGGGCCGGCCCGTAGCATAAGCAGTCTTTGCGTTTGGTTAGGGCCACAACCGCTGGGGGGCGCACGATCAGCGTAGGGGCCACTTGATGAGTATGATGTCTCCGCTCCTCTCCGCCAATTTGCGCCGTTTCTCCAAATTTCTCCCCGTTTCTCCAAACAAAACAAAAAAACAAAACGGTGTGTTTTTTTTAATTTTTGTTCATGTTCTTTTGTTCCTCAATTTCCTAATTGAAGGAAAAAAAAAAAAAAAACGCACCGTGCGATCAATGCCGCGTCGCACATGGCAGCTTAAACCCCCCCCCCCCCCCCCCCCCACGCCCTCCGTTTACCTGCTTAGCACTTAGGGCCACCTAAAAGCATGGGCCAGGGGGGGACCGCTGACTCGGAATGACAGACTTCCGAGTTCCCCTGGAGGGCGGCATCGCTTCCTGCTGCCTCTCGCCCTGATGCGAACTTGGAGTTTCCAATCAGCAGCAGCGGCCTTCACCAACGATGGAGCAGAACTGGTGGAATAGATAATGAGGGGAAACCAACCGTTCCAAACGGAAGAAGAAGAATCTTTATTTGTCACACGACACGCCACTGCAACACATGCATACACACACACACACACACACACACACACACACACACACACACACACACACACACACACACACACACACACACACACACACACACACACACACACACACACACACACACACACACACACACACACACACACACTTTTGATGCTCGCCAGTGAAATGGGTCCTCTGCATTTAACCCATCCTGTCATCCCTTCCTCCGGGGGGGCCCCTAAGAGCAGTGGGTAGCATTCGAGGACGCGCCCGGGGGACCTGGTTCCAGACGAGGGAGTTGTGCATGTTTTTGGTGGGGGTCCTTACTGTTGTTAGATGGAGGAAACCCCATGCGAGCACGGGGAGAACATGCAAACTCCACACAGAAAGCGCAATGGAAAGCGCGAACAGGCACTCGCCGCGCAGAACGTCTCTGGACGGTTCGCCTCCAGCCACCGGACCGTGGATGAAAGTGTTGCTGCCGTCTGGGAAGTCGATCCCTGCTCTCCCTCTCACCTTTCGGGCAGATGAGCTTTTGAATCCGCCGAGAGTCGTTTGGAGTGTTGGAAAACGACGGAAAGGATCCCGTACTAAACAACGTCGACGCGCATGTGCACACCACCCCATAATCCCCCAAATCCCCAATGAACAATGAAGTACACACGACCACGTAAGATACACACACATAAAAGCAATCAACAGGACTGGAAAACTAGCAACTCCCTGCAATGGCTTCATTATTACCACCTGTTTCCATCAACCTTTTTTAAACTTTAACTTTGGGTATTGTTCCCGGGAGAACAGGAGGGAAAAAAAAACAACCTAAATGACAGGCGATAATTACATTTTTGAAGTTGCCCACGTTCTGGGAACAAATGGACCTCCGCACGGCGTGGGTGTTGATGTTTGGTAGTAATGAGCTGGAAGCACGCCCACGGCTACCAAAATGTAATCTGCCGTCCCAATCAAAGCGCTTAATGGATGTAGGCCGCTCCGAAACGTCACGTCATCTGTCTTTCAGGCAGTCCCTAGAGGTTTAACCCAAATATTCACCCTTCCACAAGATATTTCGGATTCTCAAGTATGATATACAATTAAAAAAAAACCCCAAAAAAAACCCCCACACAATTATAATGATGCAGCAGGTAGAAGTCATCGCATCTCTGCAGGAACAAAAGCATGAGCCTGTTTGGACAGATTTTTTTCAGCTAAAGTCTCCTTTTTAAAAGAAATTGAGAAGATTTCCAGTTCTTTCCCCGACGCCAAGAACGCCAAGAACGCCAAGAACGCCAAGAACGCCAAGAATGCGCGGAGAGTCATCGTTTTTCTTGATGTAACTCAATGATCCCCCGTTTCTCTGATGCCTTTTTTTTTAAATTTGTCTCCATGTTTGTGGGAGTCCGATTGATGTTATTTCCCCCCAGCGGTTTGTCAAAAGCTCCCAAAATATCCATTCGTTTGCAACGGCAGAAAATCTATATTTGGTTGTACTTTTACTGCCAAAATGCCGTGGAATCGAATTACGTGAAAAACTTTTACGCTCTTTTTTGATATCTTAGAACTTTGATTTTCTCAACTTCAGTGGAGACTTGACTCAGACTCGATACGGGGATCAAATAATTGATGGGCGGCCATTTGCAGCGTTCACTATTACATCCTCTAATTAGTTCCAGCAGGAGAGTCCCACTTCAGTTCTGACCGGACAGAAAAATAAATCAGATTGAGTTTTTTTTTAATGTAAATATGCTTTGCGATGTAGCACCGTGTGAATTGCTGAATTGCGCACACACACACACACACACACTCACTCACACACACGCACACACGCAGGCACACACACACACACACACACGCTCAATCACAATCTTTTTAATCCGTGCACAAATGACTTTTGTGGAGTCGTCAACGCCGTCCAACTCCTGTTTTGTGATTCACGTCTACCCGTCGCCGTGTTGGAGCTGATGAAAGCAGCAGATGGTTTGTTCTGCGGCTGGTGTCGTCCTCTGTCAGATCATTCACACCTCCTTCCCGCCCTCTCTCACGACGCCGCTCGGCTGAGCCCGAGCTCCTCGCGCGGCGGACTGCGCCGCGCGTCACGGAGAAGGCATTGTGCAAAATACGCCCCCCCCCCCGCCCCCCCCTCTTTTTTTCTTTGGAAGTTCCAATTAAAATGAATCTGGGAGTAATGAAGCAATTACACAATGTTGTTAAAGTGTTGAATAGGCCCTCCTGACTGAAATAAACCCGTTTTTGAAAATACACAACTCTATACCCAAATGGGGCTTTGTTCCAATTTGCCTCCGTCAGGGGAGTCTATTCATACGCTCGCTGCGATGTCGCCCCGGAGACCCGCCGTAATCAGCGACGCCCATGCGTACGTGCTGAGGATTCAAGTTTGGTATTGAAATCCGCCACAGCAAATAAAACTGTTCGGCGCAGAGCTCGCCCGCCGCCTGTACTTTTTGGTCCAATTTGTTCTTCCCTCCCTCTCCCTCTCCCTCTCCCTCTCCCCTCTCTCTCCACCTCTGTCCTTCTATCTGTCTTTATTTGCTCCTCACCCACAGCCACGCGTCTGTGCCGCCGATACGCTGCGAGGCGCCGCGGAGCCTGTCGCGGCAGATCTCTTTCTCCGCTCCCCGGCAGCCGGTCTGTCAGAGCTGTCCGACACTCCGCCTCCTCCGTCTGGTAAACACGGAGCATATGGAGCTCAGGCGGATCTTCCCGTGACAGGCGGCTGGCTGCCAGAGACCCCCCACGCCGAGGCCCCCCCCACGCCGAGCCCCACCGGGGAGGGGGACAGGTGGGTCATGCATCAGCCTGCGCTCGCGGAAAAAATGACGTCTCCAGTATAGCAAACCACTTCGTCGTTACCGGATTTAGACGGAATATTCTGCCGACGTTCCCATCTCAGTCTCCGTCTCCTTGAGCGATTGTGCGTGATTTGTTGGTAGCGAAACAAATCGTTAAAACGACTCCAGAGTCGCTCCGGCGAACGATTTGCTTTGTAGGTTTTGTTTTGCGCTCAGCCGAGTCTGAATCTCGATTCACGAGAGAGAACGCCGACGTGCCCCAAACCAGCTCCGCAAGTCAACCATTCAGTGAGTGGGCGAGCGGGAGAGCGAGAGAGAGCGGGGGCGAGCGAGGGAATATTCGACTCACAAACGGAAAATAATTACGGAGGAGGAAGTTTAACGTGGGAAAAATATGACAATGGAATAACCCCGCGGCACCCCGCCGTCCTGCTAACCGACTGAATACGTTACAAAACGCCACAAACACATAGAACTGCGCTCGGCGTTAAAAACCTACTAATGGTGAATGATGCAAGACTCGCCGACGATTTGTTCGCGACGACTCAATGGAGTCCGGAGTCGCTCCGGCAAAAGAGCGGGCGAGCGAGTCTTCCAATTACGAACGGAAAATAATAAAATTTGTCTTTGTTTATTTTTTCTATTATTTTATTTTGTTTATGTCTGTCCGCATGCCGGGCATACAACACAGAGAAGAAGAAGAAGAAGTCTTTATTCATCACGCAACACACCACACTACAACAAATGCTTGCACACACACACACATGCACATGCTTTTGATGGTGGCCGGTGAAATGGATTCTCTGCTTTTGACCCATCCTGGCTTGTCCTTCCTCCGGGGGCACAGCCAGGAGCAGTGGGCAGCATACGTGGACGCGCCCGGGGACCAGGTGATAAATGTCCATCGCTGGTCAGACGATGATGGGTGCATGTATTTGGTGGGGGGTCCTTACTGACGTGAGGTGGAGGAAACCCCATGTGAGCACGGGGGGGAACATGCAAACTCCACACAGAAAGGCTCCTATTTGGGAGACAACCCGCCGGAGCACGGTGCCAACAGCGCCCCAGGCGGGAATCAAACCCAGGACCTTCTTGCTGTGAGAGTATTTGTGTCATTGCATCTTGGACAGAGTTTGTCTGCAAGTTCAACTCCTCAACCTGCGATGCAACTCTTTATTCCGTGTCCAGAGCACAAGCTTTTTGTGACACAGAACCGGCACCAATCGCCAAATTTGTCTCCATCCAAATCGAATGTGACCGATTCACGTGTTCATATTCCATAAAAAAAAATTACAATAATAATTTTGAAAGAATTCAATGATTCCTGTGAGCATCCCATTCACAGCTCGGAGCCGAGGGCCGACTCTTCTGAGTCCTCCCACTCTCAGCCATGCGTTACAGCAACTGAACCACGAATCAACGACGTCCGATAATTGAACGAGTGACTCATTAAGAACCGACCCTCCAAACCTTTCATCGCTTCTACTAAACAAGATCTGAGTGAGACAGTAGCATACATCTATGGTTTCATGTTTTTCTAAAGTGACGGACGTGCAGCGTGAGATGTTTTGAAGCTGATTGGTGATTGCATAGCAGCCGCAGGAGACTCCAGTCTCCAGATGATTGTTCTCTAGCACCATCCATTTCATATTGATCGCAATGTTGTGAGCTTGCCATTTTCCATAAGGAGATCGAACATTTTCCACAAAACAACAACAGATAAATATATGTCCTATGCTAATTGTGCCAATTTCGCTGAACTTGAACTGACAGAATTAATTCTGCAATTTATCTATGGCTTACTGTGTTACTATTAGATTTAGAAACTTTAAATAAAGATACTTAAGAAAATGTATTGAAATACGCACATTTGAGTATTTTTCGAGCTTGTACGTAATCACCGGGTGTCATGACATTTCCCTGCATATATGTACGACCGTATGTGTATGTATGTGACAAATAATCTCTTGAACTTAAACTTGAAGTTGAACTTGAACTTAAATCTTTAATTTTCTGGCACAAAAAACAAGTAAATGACCAAAAACAGGTCACAACTGCATTAGCGGGAAAACACAATTGCAAAACCACATTACGGAAGCGAGCCACACCAGATGCACTGATTTATCTACAACAAAATATATGAAATTAAATTATTTAATGTTTAATCATAAGAATTTATACAAGTAATAACCCGGAGCCACAGCCATCACAGGCCAATCGCGCCACACGAGACCACCGTGTCCAAATCCTCCACCTGCTTCCTCCATGCAATGAATAAATAGAAAAAGCAACTTTGATATCAAATCCACGTTTTTTATTGAAGCCATTTAAGTGCGATGCTCCAGAGAAAAACAGCTTCTACCGCCTCCGTGATGAGAGTGGTGTCGTCGAACGTGATTGGGAATCAGGTTCGCAGTCAGTGAAGTCAGTGGATCCCCCTTCTCAAAAGATTAGAATCCTTTTTTGGACCCGTTTAAAACGACACTTGACCCCACCGAAGTGAAGCGTTCATGGTTATCTAGTTACTTTCTTTGTTTCGCTTTTCCCCCCCACCCAAAATGCTTTTTTTAAATTTTTTTTTTTTTTTTGCCCTTTGCTTGAAACTAGATGTTTGCTTTTAGTGTCATTTTGAGAGGCCGCGACTGCTGTTTGCTTTCTCCAAACCCTTTATGAGAAAAAACTCCGCCCTGAGAGGAACGGAGCTTCTGTTTATACGAGGAGACGGACGAGCGTCACCGCCGGCAAAAAAAATCTGTTCCTCTCCTCGCTGTTTTTAATTCTTGAAAGGGGGGCTTTCAGGGGTTTGCGGTAAACTGAGACTAAACAGCGAATGGATGCGTTTTATAATCCTCTCGACACCGTCCTCACTGGTTTGTAATAAATTCTCCTGAACATAAAAAGCTGAAGGGATCAGTAGGCCAGCAGATTGAATAAAACGACACAAAAAAAACCCCCTAAATAACCAACAACCTAAAAGCAGAGTAAAAGCTTTGTGTTATGTTCCAAAACAAACATAACCTCGGGTCTCTGATTGTTCACTTTCTCCTGTGTGTTGTGTGATTTAGAGAATAACAATTAAAAATGCAATATTGAAAGGAACCCCTGTGCACAGCGGAGGCGTGCCGACGCTAAAATAAATCAGCTCGTATCAAAACAGTTTGATTGCTTTTTTAGTTTTTACTGCGTGTGAGAGCTGAGATGCTTCTCTGAGAAAGAGGGAAAACGATATATATACCGTACGATTTTATCACCAACATTTTTATTGGATTTGCGTTCATTCAAATTAACAACCCAAACACTTTCCAGCAATGAATGAATTAATACAATTAACAGTTACATACAAAGGGTGAAACTATATTTAATGATATTATGGTATGGGATTGGGTTAGCCGAGGCTGCTTTTTGCCTGGGGTTGCTGATATTTTCATTCATTTAAACAAATTTGTTATTATTCTTATTGTCGTATACTGTTATACCACTGTAGACGCCGTAATATCTTAGTAAGTACATAGTAATCAGTTTGACCTTTGACCTATACCAATATTCTTTGCATAGAATCACAATTTGTATATTCTGTATATTTTTATATATTGAGCTATTTCTGTTCAGAATGTTTGGCTCCATATATTTGGATTTTTTATTTATATAATTTAAAAATATATATATTTTGAAACTATTTTTACTCTTAAGACTGTATATGTTTATTATGCTAATTGTCTGTATATAAATGCGCTAATCCTTCTTATGAAATGAACACATTTCTTGTATATAAAATTGTACTTTATGGAATAAACTCATTCTGATCGCGGATTTTGCAGTTTTATAAAGAAAGGACACACGACATTGGAACAAAACTTTAATTTGTGTTGCTGATTTTTCTGTACTACAACATGACTTTTATAAATATATGGCATATTAATCTATGTGTTGGACCTAAAAATACTACAACCTGTACACTTTCTTTGACATGTGTTAAATACAGAAACATCTTCAAAAAGGCATTTTCCAAACAAGGATAAATTCACTCCACATTCCCTTTTTCCTGGACTGGGTGTAGTTTTTGGTGCAGGTTTTTTTTGTTGCATTCACAGCGTTGGCCTTTCGGAGCTAAATCCCCATGTCTCCTACACTTCACCCTACTGAAATCTGGCTGAATAGAGAGAACAGACTCCGGTGGAATGAAGGATAGAACACATGGTACGTTATGTTCCTGCGGAAAGATGGAGGGAAATTTCTGAAATGTATAAAAAAACAACAACATGTTAACAAACAGACAGAGTGATGCCTGTGTTTCTCTTGTTTGCATTATTTCCTAATTTTCAAGGCCTTGAACTTTTATATCGGTCGTCCTTATATTTTTCGGAAGGTGGTCGGACCCAGAACTGGACATTGTGGAGATTTGGACTCAGAACTGGACTTGGGATATTCTACGTGGAGGGGGAGATCGATGACTGGGAGTGGAAGCTGGAACACTGGAACACTGGAACCCTGGAACCCTGGAGCCTGGAGCCTGGAGCCTGGAGCCTAGAGCCTCTCCCTGAATGTTAATCTGAGTTCTTGCAAGCCCAGGCCTGCCCCACCATGTGGCTGCAGGGCTCACAGCCTCAGACTCAAACTGAGGAACCATCGAGTTATGGCCGAACGCCACTCGAGTTCCTTCCCCCTCTGGTGAAACTCAACACCCGTCCCAGGTTTTCTTTTTCTGCCGCCCCACGCTCATAAAACACAAAAGCTTTTAATGTTGACCTCCACCTCAGTTCACACAAGGGTGAACGCTGATTCTCCACCCAAAAAAGTGTCAAATGTTTTTATGACTTTTGAAAACATGCATTCTGTGAATCTTGGAATCACCTAATTATTGTAACAGAATTATAATTATATGCATCATATTTATATATATTTCTTTTTTCAGATGTCCCAGTTGCTTTAACAGATTGAGTAAACTGGCTACAGATACAGATATTCTCCAAAAAAAGATATAAGTTTAGCTCCTGCTCTCCACTGTTACATATCTTACCTTGGTTGCGCCCACTCACCTCTCATACTCGCTGTCCGCACAATGACTTTAAATGGAATTACAGGATTCAACGCCAAGTATTTGCAAAGTTCTTCCGAAAGACTTCTTTGGGCTCTGCAGCTACATCTGATGAGGCGCCATCCGTCTTCCGCTCTGACTTTTTTCCCCACCTGACTCAGGTATGGGCATTTTAGAGCGGAGCAGGAACCAATGGGACGGCGGCGGCCGGGCAGGATCCGCCCCACGCCTCTTTTCTTTTTCTTTTTTTTTTTTAAATTCTTTTCTCTTTCTTTTTTAAAATAAAGAGCGACCACGCCCTGCATGGGAAAATGAGAAAATAGGAATTTAATTTATTCATCCGAGTTAAGTTCCTGTCGCTAATAAGTAGAGGATAGTGGAGTAATAGTGGAGTAGTGGAGAAATGCACCAATGGCGATTCCAAATCTCTCCTTGTTTTCTCGTTCATTCCATTGACGGCACTTCTTCCCTCGACAAAACCTTTGCAGCGACAATTTGCGTTGCAATTCAGAACTCTTGCCAGCCCAATCCCCAATTTTATCACTTTTACCACAGCAATATGTGAGATATAATGGAGGAGGAATAAATGGATCTTTGTAATTAGTCACATTGATTTTTAATGTCCTACCACTGAGCACCACTTGCCCCAGTAGGGATAGCAATTCAACTTCACTTGGAAAATATGGATCACAATTCTACATCTATCTGTGGGTGTCTTTAGGCTTCATGCTGTATCTGTATCTCTTTTTGGCAGAGCTTCTATTACCTGCACTATAACCTGCAGGTAAATTTTTTTTTTTTTTGCTTTAAATGGAAAAGGTGGGTGACACCCGACATCTCTCTCCCTCCTTCCCTCCCTCCCTCCTCCTGCCTGGTGAAAAGACTTTGCCTGCGTCAAAAGCATTCCTGCCCCCCTCGCTCACCTTTTGTGGGGGGGGGGTCAGGGGCGGGGGGTGACACTACCTGCACATTCCTGAGCCTCGCTGCCGAAATGATATTATTTCTCTGGAGGGCAGAACGTTCGTTTGAGAACGACCTCGATATTTTTTTCAAATTTTATTTTATTTTATGTCTTGGAGTTAGATGCTGTTTGTTTGTTTGTTCTCCAGAGACAAACACAGTTTTTTTTTTTTTTACCCAGATAGCGGTGGAAAGGGTGGGTGTGTGTGTGTGTGTGTGTGTGTGTGTGTGTGTGTGTGTGTTGGGGGGGGGCGAGTCGATCTTTTTGGTAAGAAAGGAAGGTGACGGTTGAAAAACGAGCTTCTGGAAACACTCCTGACAAAGGCCCAGTGTGTCCCGCCTTAAGAGCCACTGGAACAAAGAGTTCACATGGTTGGGCCGGTTGTTTATTCCCCCCAAAACAGTCTCTTCATTTCGCTGATGACCACTTCATATACAAGGGATTCGTCATGGTAAAAGTTGGTGCATATGCTGAACAAAAAAGGTTAATAGTCTGTAAAACAAGGAAAAGAATGATAAACAACGAGAGCCACTTGTGCAAAAACAGCTGAATATCCACAAAAAATACACAAATAAAAAAGATCTAGATAGCCCAAGAAAACAGCTGAATATAAAAACAAGCCAAATTTCCAGAGAAAATAGGCAAATAATAAAAAAAAGGAAAGTATGCAAATATATAAAGATATGTCAGCAAGCAATAAAGAATAAATAATAACAAGAATAGGCACATTTGCAAAAGTAGCCATACATCCCAAGAAAATAGCCAAATACACAACAATTTGCATCATTTACAAAAAGTGATTCCGTGCACAGGATGAGTGAAGTCAAAAAGCAGGAGCAGGGGCTGACTGGCTCAGTACAGCATGAAGCAGCTTGAATGGGTATGAAAATATAAATTATGATCACCTAGTAATATGGCATCAGATAATATTGCTGAGTAGAATGAGTAGCCTGTGACGACGTTGTGGGACAACATGTTTAACCTGCTTCAATTTTTGAAAATTGTCTGGAATTGTCCAGAAAAGAGTCGGGTCTGCTTGTTGCCACGTCTGCCTTTATCCAGTGGATTTAATTAGTTTGGCCCTTTGAGCTCAGGCCTGATAAATGTCCTCTGACTTCAGGGTTGTCTACTGTACATTGCATGAATCAGAGAGGATTTAGGACCTGGACCCATGACGTGTTGTGCTCACCAAGAGCACTCGTCAATTCCAGGAGTAGTATAAGTAACATTTTGGGGGGTTTGGACATATTTTAGAAGTCTTCACCTGGGTAAAATAAAGGCTAAATTAAAGTAAGAGAAGCGACGGAAGGATGAAATGTCAGATCAAGATGCATGGAGAAGCAGCGTGTTTCAGTGCGATCCTCCCTGAAGTCGACACAAAGGGCGCGGGCTGCGTTGGAACACGTCACGCTGAGGAATGCGCGCTGCCCCTGGGGCTGGGACGCTGCTGCACTTCCAAACCCTGCGAGGAGCTCGATCATGTTCGACCTGACTCTGTCCTCATCGCCCTCAAACTCTACTGATGTACATCATGCTTTTTCAGGAGCTTTAACTGTATTGTATTCCGCAGGGACTTTTTAATGTAATGACTTTGAGGATGGGAACAGCTGGAGATCTGGATAATAGGGTTCTACACGACACATACTTTACATGCTACATGGGGTTTTTTCGACATATTTCACAACTGAACAAAATGAATGATTCTGCTGCTCACATTCAAATTTCAAAATAAAGGTACCCTGGGTTCGCCAGCTGTTTTACACTATAGGTCGTATTTTGTTCTTTGAATGTCTTCAAAATTAAAGTCACGCTTATTTCATTTCTCTTCATCGTCATCGCAATTGTTCAAAGCATTCAATCAAAGCATTTCATTTTTTTTTTAAATGTTATAGTAAAACACCTAGACTTCCCCGAAAGAATGAGGTAATTTCAATCAGTTTATTCCAGTCTTCCTATAATTACAACATTTGAACAATCTCAAAGTGCTGTGTAGCTTGGTAATGCGGAACATGTTGGTGGTGATGATGTGAAGTTTAATCATTAAAAAAATATGTTAATGTAAACTGAGAATATTAACAGCACTAATAGCATTCATAGAGTCCACAACCACGGGCGTACCGTTGGGTATACAGTAGATCCACAGGTGCAAAGTATATTTTCGGAATGCTTCCACTGATGCACATGGTTTATTCATGGGAGTCTCATGGGTAACGCTCATATACTGTGTATTATAGTATATACTGTATATGTTTATAACCTTCCGTCATGCACCTAAAATGCACTATAATCTTTACAGGTGAACTTAATTTGACCTTCTCTAAACTTTTGAATGCACATGTCCAACTGTTCAATGTTTCAGTACTTTTTGCACAATTTGCTGTTCTCCAACAAGGAGCTGAACGGCAAAATTCACAACAGGTGTTTGATCCATGAATCGACCAATACATTTCCTGGTTCAATTAGAATTGGTATTTAAACAGTCCTCTTCATCATGCCGTTCACATTTTGACATCATGAGACCAAGACGACACCTAACAACTGATCAACAGGACCTCACCATTGTGAGGCTTCAAACAGGATGTTCTCAGAGGGAAGTGGCCACTGACCTTAGAGTGTCACAGAGTGTCATCAGCAGGTTGCAACAGAGGTACAGAGAGACTGGAAGAGTCACAGAAAGGCATAGAAGTGGACGTCCTTTGGCCACATCACACACTGATGAGCGCCTCATTGTGAACAGTGCCCTGTGGAACCGGATGGTGAATGCCACTCAACTCCAGGCACATTTAAGGGAGGTGAGAGGCCCCCAAGGTCACCTCAGACCATTCAAAACCGTTGACATCAGCGTGGTCTGCGCGCTAGACGACCTGCAGGGGTACCTGACCACACCACCAGGCACAGGCATCATCGTCTTGCACGGGCCAGGGAGCATTTACGCTGGACTAGGCACCAGTGGGCATCAGTGCTGTTCTCTGATGAAAGTCGATTCATTGGAGACGTCAAGGAGAGCGCTATGCTTCAGCCGCTGTTGTCACCAGAAGAGCCTTTGGTGGTGGTGGTGGTGTTACAGTGTGGGCAGGTGTGTCTAGTCAATACAGAACTGCCCTACACTTTGTGAATGGTACAGTGACAAGCCCATACTACCTGAATAACATCATTCATCCAGTCATTGTGCCCCTGCATGAACAACACAGGCCTCATTTCATCTTCATGGACAACAATGCTCCAGCTCATCGAGGTGGCACCATTAGGGAATGGCTGCTGGAGACTGGGGCACCTCAAATGGAGTGGCCTGCACTTTCTCCAGACCTGAATCCCATAGAAAACCTATGGGATCAGCTGAGTGGCCGTGTAGAGGCTCGTAACTCTGTGCCCCAGAACCTCAATGACCTGAGGGCCGCCCTTCAAGAAGAGTGGGGTGCCAGGCCTCAGCAGACAATAAGTCCACTTGTGAACAGCATGAGACGTCGTCAAGCTGTAATTGATGCTCAAGGGCACATGACAAGTTATTGAGACATTGACATTTTTTCTTGTGGTAAACCACCACTGTTGTTGGCTTTTATTTCAATAAATAGTTTGAGATGAGGAAATCACCATTGCATGCCTCTACTTAAATGCTCTACTTCCATGATATAATATCACTGTAGCGTGAACTTTTTACATTTTCCATAAATGTCACCCGAAAGTCAAATATCCCTAACTTTTTGTGAGTAGTGTATATTTGAGTATCAAAACCAAATAATCACAATTTTAAAAAATATTCCTGTGCTTTTAAACCAAAGGTCGAAATCTCCAAAAAAGCAATCAAGATTATAGACGCACTTCCCAATAATGACTTTTTTTTGGCCATAGCTAAATCTGTCAGATTCAACAACAGTGGAGGAGAGTGTTGAACCGTTGTTCCGTGGAATCCTGGGCGTCGGCCTCCCTCCTCCCGTCTCCCCCTCCTGCCCTCCTCCCACCTCCATCTCTCCTTCTCCCATTCCCCCTCTTTTTTTTTATTGTCGATACTCTGATTCTCTGGGAATCCTCCGTCTCATTGGCCGAGGAGTGTGTTCCGACTTGCCCGAGCAGGAATGCACCGACCCGTCGTCTGATGCACTTCTGTGTTGGAGCAAATTGGCGATGAAGAGCTTTGCAGCAGAATCCATATTCTATATTTCATATTACATATCCATATTTCATTTCCCATTTGGATGCAGATTCCAGATGCCGTGCCCCCGGAATACAAATGTGGTGGAAGGGTGTACAGTGAAGAGTGTGTGTGTGTGTGTGTGTGTGTGTGTGTGTGTGTGTGTGTGTGTGTGTGTGTGTATGGGTGGGGGGGATGGTCATTGTACAATGTGGGATCATTGTGAAAATGTGTAATTACAACATCCTCCAGAATTATGGTTATAGTTTTGCATTGTTTGGGGCCATTGATTCAAGCCTACCTTAATTGTTAGAATGTAGACTTATGCCGTTGTTATTTAGTAAGTACATAGCACATAAGTACATGAGAATTTACACCTATATACTTATACGATAAGTTATCTTGTGCATGGAATCTTGTGCTATTTCTTTATATTGTATATTTTATGTTTTTGTTTTTTTGTTTTTTTCTTCCAATCCTCAATCCCAATCCCCAATTCCACATAATATGGAAAATGTACTTGGGGGAATTATAAACTGATTCTGATTCTTAGTTTTGGAAAAACTTGGTAATTGCAGTTCCAGTTGCATGTGAAATGAAGTATCAAATTAGCTGTTACGTGTCAAACATTGCTTTCATCCCAAAAATGAATGGGTCCGCGAAGGGGTGTTATTGGGTGATTCTCCCTTTCTCGCTGGTGACAGGGGTCTTGTCGGAACCCTGTGTTTATCTACTCACGGAATGGGCTCTAATAACAGTGGCAGTTTTATTTAGGGCCTGATCGTAATATTTGTGATATATTTGTCATATAACGTCTGGTGTGTGCCAAACCTCAGACTTAGCGCCAAAATGTTTGACTCTTTTTGCAGATCTGGACCTTGACGAGTCGCTCGGTGAAAAGATCGGTTCAACTTCCCGGCTTTCTGACTTCAGCCGGTGTAACAAGAGTCAGAGGAGCCGTTCGGCTCTGAGCTGCGAGTGTGACCGGTGGTTTAGTGAATCAGCACTTACCAAGCGGCCAAGGAACGATTATTTTGGCGGAGTCATTTTCCATCATCGGGCAAAAAATCGCAACTCGTGAAAGAAATCAACGAATAACGGAAAAGCATCACGATTTGTTTGCATCGGTTTCGCCAAACGCATCTAAAAAGAGTTGCCTCAGCGGGAGTTTCATAACAGTCGCTGGATGAGTCTGAACTTGCACCGCGTCTCGCTGAGCCTCTGCGGCGGTGGGAACATTCCAGCCGGCTCGGACGCCGACTTGCCTCACGCTTGTTCTAGCTCAACATGTGTGTCTGTTCTGTTGGGAGGGAGTCGATGATGGAGCTGTGGGCGGCGTAGAGGGGCGAGCCCGTCGCCTCGACGCTCGTCTGTTGTGAGGGGCCGTATGGACACACTCTGATTAGCGACTTCATTTGCTTACCTGCGGAGCCGTGGAGCGCCGGGGGTCAGAGGTCAGGCTGCCGGGCGGTGTCGGCTTCCAATCGGTCCGATGGCCATTAAAGCAAATACCTCTGCTTCGATGTGTGTGTGTGTGTGTGTGTGTGTGTGTGTGTGTGTGTGTGTGTGTGTGTGTGTGTGTGTGTGTGTGTGTGTGTTTCAGCCACTGCCTGGTTATTTTAAGGCCATGGTCCACCACTATTTTATAAATAAAACACTCTTGAGGGCCTCGAAAGAGAAACACTGACATTGCCAATCTAAGAGCCTTTGATTTTAACACATACCTGTATATGAGATTAACATGAAAGTGGAATTATATTCTAATAGTTCTTCAATACACTCTCTGTTCTGCCCACCATGGTTTAGGTACCTGTTTATATTAGTATGTAATTTACATCATTGTGGCAGTTTTGCCTGCCACCTCCCCCCCCGAGTGGTGTTTTCAGGGCCCTCCAGCACAGAGACACAGACAATGGAGTAGAAGACGCACCAGCTTATTGAACCACACCACCTCCACACCACAACCACCATATTATAAATATCGTCCAAAAGGTGCTTGTACTCACTAAGAATGATTCCCCGGCTTGGAGAGCTGTGAAATATAGGAATACGCAAATGTTTTTTTAACTGAAACACGTCCTTGCAGTGAGAAGTGTCGGAGGTGTTATTACATAACAAACGCGACTTGGCAGCGGACGTTCCTCATCGTTTGGAAGGACAAAGCGAAGGTGTTTAATGAATATTATTAATACTGGGAGATTGTTGAACAAAACCTCGCACATCAAGCATATAGTGAATTATCTTTTTTGCAACAGCCATAAGACATATCTACCATAGTTTTTAATGTTATTTATTTGTTATAACTTATGGGTATATAGTGTCATTAGAAGAAGTTTATTTAATATTTAATCATGGCGAACTATTCACATTTCTACTACATCACTATTCAAAACACATACAAAAAACTTCACCCTACATATGACAAACTGTGAAATGTGAATTTGAACACATCCACCTGCATTCATCTTCAAGTCTTATATTGTAGTTTCTATGTAGCGCCAGAAGATGTCGCCACTAGCTAGTGTCAGCATTCGCGAGGTCATTATTACGGTTAATAACGATAATAACGGTTGTTATTCAGAAATAACTGACCACCAATATGCTGACACTGACCAATCAGAATGGAGTATTCCGCAGAGCTGTAACATCCCGTTAAGGGGCGGCTGAACCGCTTTAGGAGTCTGAAAATGACTCCATTTTTGTACACTCTATTTCCCCTGCCTGTGTTGTCTTTTTCGATCCTGGAAGGTTCTTTGAATTAACCAAGTGGTAAAATTCCTCTAACGATCATTTCCACAAAAAATGGGACAGGTCCAAAAGCAAGAGGAAACCAACGTGTCTTCTTTTGTTTTGCAAGTGATACTTGACTGGCACGTGCGGACAGAAGGAGGGTGATATTTATCCCGGAGACAAATTCATCCCCTGTTCCATTTCCGGGCGTCATTGGAACCAAATTGACAGTTTTTAATCTGGCACGGGCTATTTTTCTGGCCCCCCGCTTATCTGAATGAAGCACGAGGAAGCAAAATGAGTTTTTGGAGACGTTTCGAGCCCCCTGGCTTTATGTATTTATTCTGCGGCGAAGGGTTAGGAAATGTAGTCTGGGAAAGTAAATTATACATCCAGATCTGACGGCGATTCCCCTCTATGGGTCCAGGTCTCTATCTGGAGAGAGAGCAACACAGAGGGCAGGTGTATAGCGCTGGGAGTGCCTATTTATCACACTGCAATATGAAGAAGAATAGTGTCGCCGCTTCCCAATTTGATTGAAAGAGCCACTATCTTATCTGCGATAAATATTCATTCCGTGGCCTTTTTAATTCAATTGGTACCGCGGTGCCGAGAATAAATGAAAATTTATCTTCCACTTCTAAGCTGTTCTATAGATTGATGACATTTTGTCGGTCTCCGATGTGGTTTGGGGTTTTCTCTCTTGTCTCTGATTGGGCCTGATTTGGGCTCGATTTGCAACCTTGGCATGACCCGAGGCGAAGCCAAAGCGGCGCCCAAAAGCGAGGTCTGGAGATTTGTTCGGAATTATCAACCGCAAACAAATGCACAAAACAGCGCGGTCCAAAGCGTTTAGATTCCTGTTCCTAGATCGCCCCCGTACCTCCTCCCCCGTACCTTCCAGGTTCCCTCAGGATGGAATTTTCCAGAGGCGCTGCTGAAGAGCGCTCGCTGGAATGCCGACAGGACGCGACACGTCTCGGGATCTCTTCCTCTCTCTGGGCTTCTCTCCAGCGCGTGTGTGAACTCGCTCGGCCATGTGAACCCACGCCCATGGCAACATCACACTCCGAGTTGGAATCGGAATCTGTCCATTGGGCCAAGTACATTTTCTTGTACCAGGAATTTGTCTTGGTAATAGGTCTCAAAAAAACAGTCACAAAAAAAATGTGTACAATATACCCGTAGTGTGACATGATGGTGACAGGCCCCTGTGCAAATATTTTTTTCCCCATGCACACACGAGAGCGTCTGAGAAAGTGTCCCCCGTCACACACAGTGCTTCTTTTGTTTTGTTCAATGATGAACGGAGTAAAATAAAATTGAAAATATGTTTTTTTATTTGGAGGAAAAGGGCACTGAGCAACGGAGTGCAGTTCGCAGGCGCTGGCGTGCAGATGGGATGGGCCCCTAGCAGCCACTGGTCCCAGTGCAGCTGCACCGGTTGCACCATCGGTACTTACGCCATAATGTGCTCTATCCACCAGATAAAGAACTCTGGCAAGGGATATGTGGCAGTAAGGATGCAAGAATTGAATTGGATATACATATGAATATTAATATAGTTGGATATGTCTATGTTGAATAACAATAATAATAATAATAATAATAATAATAATAATAATAATAATAATAATAATAATAATAATAACAATAATAATAATAATAATAAGTATATAATAATCAGTATAGAAGGGTATGGACACCACTAAAACCAGATGGTTTGGTCTAGCCTACTCTAGTGGTATTACAGTATATTTCAGCATTATTACAGAATATTACAGTGTTATTAAAGTGTTACTGTAAATTACAGTATATTACAGTGTTGCAGTGTTATAGTGTTATTGCAGTGTTATTCCAATGGTACAGTTGTAGTTCATAGTTATAACTGTGTTAGTGTTATTACAGTATAACAGTGTTAATAAAGTGTTACAGTATATAACAGTGTTATTCAAGTGTTACAGTATATTACAGTGTTATCGTTAATACAGTATGTTTGTGTTATTAAAGTGTTACAGTATATCATAGTATATTACAGTGTAACAGCGTTACTGCAGTGTTACAGTATATTACAGTATATTGGAGCATTGTTACAGTATATTACAGTATATTACAGTGTTATTAAAGTGTTAGAGTATATTCCAGTGTTATTAAAGTGTTAGAATATATTACAGTGGTACAGTGTTATTATGGTGTTACCGTTTATTACAGTATATTACAGTGTTATTGAAGTGTTACTCAGTTGTTACAGTGAATAGCTAATTTAAATCAAAATGATCAGTTATTTTTCCCAGCACAAATCGCTCATTGGTTGTGCTTCACATTACAGTCTGTGTACAAAATGCTCCAGACGTCACTTTAGGAAAACTTGAATAACTTCATCCACCGACAGCGGACGGTTACTGTGACGGTGGCGTCGCTTTCCTCTCGTCTGTGATGTCGGGTGACGTACGCTGGAGAAATGACAAACATTTCCCCCCGCGGAGGGCGATGGTACAAAGAGAGGGGGGAAATATTCACAGATTGAGGGATTGCCAAAGAACCGAAAGAGAGAGAGAGAGGGGAAAAAAAAAAGGCTTTTACATGCGCTCTAGGCTGCCTTACAAACAAATATCTCACTTTCATCTCCACAATGTAATGACCGACTGAGGTTACTCCAGGAATGCGAGAGAGAGAGAGAGAGGGGAGGGGGGGGGGCGTCGCCTCCCCTTCTTCTGTTGTTCTCCCTCTGATCAACGTGGGATAAGTCACTCGACCACGCTTTAAACCCGATCCAGCATCGGGAATTTACTTTGAAATGATTTGTTGAATCACACACACACACACGTTTGTGAGATCACCACAACCTCAGTTATATTTTGACAGAGAACCATCAAAATGTAATGGGCTCAAATAAGATTTGAAGTACTGATAATATGAGATCTGCAAGACCTCATCTAAGTGCAGTGAAGTGTCACCAGATTTACCTCCGGTGAAACGCAACTATCACCTGTCCTGCTGTAATAGTGGCATAATGGAATCAGGTGTGAGTGGAATGGAATCTGGCTCTTGTGTTGCAAGATCAAAATTGCCAGGACGTGCTAATTCATCTATTCATCGCTCTATTTTTGGAGATTTGGTTCTCAACGAGTCACTTGGTAAAAAGTAAAGAGCCTTTCGAGATTCACAGTCACGCTCAATATCAGTTATGACAAACCACTGTCTGTCCGGCTCCCCGAATGAGGCGAGCACGAAGCAGAATGCTCTTAAATGAGGAAAGTAAAGAGTGAGATTAGGAATTCAAACCCGAACACCGCAGGTTACGTAACCCCGTGGGATCTCAAAGTCCTCTGGGGACGGCGTGTTCTCAGCCGCTCTCCCGAGGCGTTCGCTCCAGCGCCATCTACTGAAGGAAAAAGAGCGGACGAAAGCAGAAGTCCAAAATGCTGAGGCCACAAGGGGCCACTGCGTCATCAGGCTGCCGAGGGACCCCGGAGGAAGCTCAAATCCGAGACGTGTTCCCGGGGTGTCAAAATGTTCGTTTCCTCAAGTCAGCCCCAACCTCTGTGTTGTGCTGCCTCCCTTTGTTAATTGCAATCACTGTTAATTATAATTATCTCATGATCATCATTACAGCCATTTTGGGGAATCGGTTCATCGATGTGACCCCTGAGCTTTGTAAAACGTGGAAGCGATTAAGTTGTTTTTTTTTTTTTCCTTCTTGCCGTAAACCAAGTTAATCAATTTAGTATAATCTGATGCGTCCCGTCGGGTGTGATAAATATTAAACCCAATTAAATTTTTCTCCCTTCACTTGCCTCGGTCGTAAGCATCCGCCTCTTATTTTTCCACGGTGGGACGGAGGAGCGGGCAGGAGAAGGCTTGAAGCTTCAAATTTCCTTTGAGTACGTTCTGATATGATCGAATTACTTTCATCGACTGTTCCGGTGACGTATTCAGAGAAGCAAATAGGATTTTTAAGGCCATGGACACAAAATTGAATCCAAAATTTTCAGAGAACCAACAGAGAGAATGGTCGTCCATGTTTCAGTGACAATAAAAACAATATTTACAGATATATTTAAAAGTGGATCCAACATTTTAATTTTTGCCTAGCAATGAGTTTTAATATACTTTAAGATACTTATTGTGATTATTGGGGGGAAACAAAACAACATTTCTTACGCGTTCCTTAGCGACATCCTTGTTGCATCACTGGTAGCTTTTATTCCAGGTTTATCTGATGCCACTCCCTCTCCAAGTGACAGTGATTTTTTTTTTCTGTGATCGCCAAAATAAAACAATATAATTCAGCATACCTCCAAAATAAATGCCCCGAAGAGGAAGTAAGTATTATAAGTTCATTTCTCCCAGTTTAATGACCTTGGGTTGTGACCTCCTAGTCTGAGCTCTCTCTCTCTCTCTCTCTCTCTCTCTCTCTCTGCAATTAACTTCCCTGCCGAGTGTGAAGCACCGGTGTGAAACTATGTCCATTATTAACATCCAACAGTGGAAAGACTGCGTGTAGGACAGTCAGGAGGACTCGATAGCAGGACTCCGAGACGGCACCTTTTATCAAAGAGAAGAGTCTTTATCTTGAACGGGATCGGTACACAGGTGGACGGTCAGCAGAGCAAACAATCCGACCGACCGACTGCGAGTCGCCAAGAGCTGCTTGACGGTGTAGACCGGCCCTCCATCTGTGATCCGGGTGGGCGGCGGGGGCCTGGAGGCTGGAACCAGGGGGCTCTCCCTCCCACGTTTGAGTCCGGCCAAACAGAACGTGGGGTGAACCCTCTTGGACCCGGGGAGCCTGAGTCGCACAGCCACCGGATGAATTACCTTCCAGAGAGGGAAAGGCCCCGCAAACAGGGGAGCCACCTTGCGGAGTTGCACGCGCAGGGGGTACGTCTCGGGTTGGACGGCCATCTTCTTGTAACGGACCGCGCTTGTTATTCCATCGACACACTACTACACCAATTTCGAAGTTGTCAGACGGCTTTGTCTGATTCAGATGTTGTACTGCACGGTGAGCGAGGGAGGACTTCCAGAACGACGAACCGGAGTCGGAAGAGCCGGTTAGGCTCTGAGTCGTGAATGGAATTCTCCCAAGAATACTTTAATTATGCCCAAATTATTTATTTTGGTGGAATGCAGAGTGTAAATATTAGGGGCGGGCCGATTGATCGGATGAAAAGACTCTCCGTTACGGGTATAGTATTTTGTCAGATTACAATTCAGATAATTTCGTCCGATTGTCCGATCGTTTTGAGTTTATATCCGTGATTGAAGAAACTTTGTTATAATTTGTTTATAAGTCCGTCCGTATCACAGGCTGCAGGCTATTCAACGTTGACACAGCGTAACGCTCGTGCACTACCAATGACCAAAATTAATTATTTGCCAATACAATTGGTACGTAGGCCAGTTCCATCCTTTTAGGTGATCCTTATTATCCTTATTCATTTAATTGTTCATGTAGAATACACAGGTAGCGTCTGTACAACTTAATTTGCCTTTTACAACAAGAGTTCGCCTCTAACCAAAATAACATCTGGTTTTTTTTTTAACAATAAAAGCGAGTAGCTCCTTTTATTGCCTTTTTTAGGCAACTTCCATTTTTTTCCAATTCCGACCACCCAATCACGACTATTCGGGTACATTTAACAATAGTAAATATGCAAAACCATAGTAAATATGTCACATTCAATATAAATTATTGAAAATTGCCCTGGACTTTATTTTGGTCATCAATAGTTATTTTTGTTTTTTCAGTCAGAGATTCGCTCGCTCGCTCGCTCTTTTCTCCCAAGTCATTTGTTTGAGATTTGTTTGCTGCGGACAAATCGCTTGCGAGTCTTGCATCACTATTAGTAGGCCATGGCTGTATGGGCTTGTGAGGTTTTTTGAGGTTTTTAGTGGGTATGTGGATCAAAAAAAAAAAAAAAGGTTGTGAAACACTGATTTAGATGATGGTGGTGGTGATACTAACTGAGAAGATGGATGTGAACGCGAAACACAGTATTTGGCCGAGCACTAAAGCAGTAAATAAGACTGTCGGTGCTTTCTGCCACTTTGTAACTTTTGCATTTTTCTGTGATAAAGAGTGTTTTGCACAATTTCTACCTACAGAATGTCTTGGATTCCTGCAGTTTGCTTTTACAAATAGCAGCTGATTTCTGTTCCACGATATATCCTTCTCAGCAGGAAGTTAAATCATGCAGACCCCAGAGAATGATGCTGTAGCGTCAATATCTCAGTCAGACATATCTGCGACGGGGAGATTGTTCTGGCTGATGCATTGCCACATGTTTGTGTTATTGTGCATGGATTTATATATATATTTTTTTGTTTTATCTCATATTATGGTTCTTCCAATTTCAGAATGGGTGCCAAGTTTTCTTAGTTCAGTTTTTATTTTGTTCTGGTTAGTTTGAGGGAGCCACTGGGTCCGACGTTCCAACCAGCGGTTGACCGATGTTTCTCCCCTGGTTATGTTTATTTTCTCCAGCCCTGTAAGTGATTTAAGTTTCTCTGGTTTTGATTGATCTTGATTGATCTTTTTGCTATGTCTGGACTTTGGGTAAACTTTTAAATAAGTTGTGACCTCAATTAAATGAGCCCGTTTCATGAGGTCGTTACAATTTGCACATCGGATTTCGTGGGCAACTTTGGACAGTTACGGATGCTTTGCCCACCCCTGCCCATAGCTTTGCCCACCCATGGGCAGGGGTGGGCTCAGCCCACACAAAAGTGCGTCTTACCCACCCAATCAAAAGTTCAGAAAAAAATGTTTTTTTGTTTCTGATTGGGTGGGCAGCCTACATCCAAAGTCGCCCACCCCCTCTTCTCGTCGTGTACCAGTGCCTTTGTAGGTTGATTAATGACCTGAACCAGATTACAAGCACTGGTTACATTCAGAAGTTTTTTTTCAGAGAGCTCGATGAAAGAAAATTAATGTTCAGGTCTCCCAGGAAATAAATCTCTCTTTTCGTATCACATACTCTATCAAGCATTTCGCACAAATTATCTAGATACTGAGTGCCAGAACTTGATGGCCTATAACAGCATCTCAACAGCAAATGCTTTCAATGGGGGAGGTGAACCTGCAACAGCAACATTTGAACAGCACTTGACATTAAGTCCTCTCTGACCTTAACAGGAATGTGGCTCTGAATGTACATTGCAACTCCATGTTATATCCCTGTTCTGCCACTGTAGCATCATCAATAGTCATCTATAGCTGCTTTCACACATGCACTGCAACCCTGAAATTATCCAGACATTACCCAGAGGAGCTGTATGTGTGAACGCAAATGTCCGAATCAGTTGGACCGGACATTATCTTTACCGAACCAGCCCCGAGTACAAAGTCTGCGTAATGTCCGATTGAGCGGTATGAGTGAACAGAGCAGGTGATCGTCCGGAGCATTCAGAGGGAGGGAGTGGGCGTGTCGTGTGTTGATGACATCTCTGTCATGTGCCAGTGATTTAGCATTGTGTGGATCCTCATGTGCGGAGCGTAGCTGCTGTGTACTCCTTTCTGCTTTCCTTTATATTCCTTTCCACTCTTTCCTTTTTACATCCAAATACATGGAGTATCAACGCCAAAAAAAGATAAGTGGTCTCGTCAGCCATCTTGGATCATTGTGTCACATCCTGCCTCCTGCATGCTCTGCCGAGGCTCCGCTCCTTGTCTAAACCAAACAAAGTATTTTCAGGTGGTGTAAATGCGTCTGACACGGACAATCTCCGGGTTGTGTGCTGCATGTGTGAAAGGCCGACTCTAGACAATGTCCGGACATGATTATCTGGAGTTCCATGTGTGAAAGCAGCTTAAGTGAGTCGGCCAGAATCAGTGCTTGATTTGTAAATCAGGAGGTGCCGGTCCGGCAAGTCGGGGGGCGAAAAAAAGTCGTAGCGAGGGCGTAGTGAGGGATTGATCGGGGAGAGAGACACAGAGAAAGTGTCCGCATTACGCACAGTTTGGTTCCGCACGCTTCCATATGCACTTGTCTAGTTCCGTAAGGAGATGTAAAATAAAATAAAAACAGTGTTCTACTGCGCCGATCGCAGGCACCCCATCGCTGGCACAAGCATCGTCTATATCGTCGGTGAGGGAGACAGGTGCGACTCCGATTGGACTGACAAAATTCTGAGTCAAGTACAGCCCTAAAAAAATAATAATCTAAAAACACACTATTTCTATTGTTTGGAGCGCCGGATCCAATCAAATAGGTCCCGGTCCCAATCTGGGAGGTCCCGGAACATTGTTCCGGCGGGATATGGCACAAATTAAGCCCTGGCCAGAATACATTATATTGACATGGTCTATTTTTAGCCCTTTCCTGGGAACTTTATCAGATACAGACATGATATAGAGAAGAACAAACAAAACGTCAACATTCAGTCAAGTGTGTGTGTGTGTGTGTGTGTGTGTGTGTGTGTGTGTGTGTGTGTGTGTGTGTGTGTGTGTGTGTGTGTGTGTGTGTGTGTGTGTGTGTGTGTGTGCAAAGTCACAAACATCTAGGCTTGGCTCTTTCCACTTTCTCAGTCTTTTGGGAGCGAGGGTGGACAATGAGTCGGTTGTATCGGATGTACGCGGTGTTCCCTTTACCTCTTCCAGCTTTCATGGCTGGGATGTGTTCTTTTCGCCTCTGGCGTACGGCCTCAGCATAGTCCTCATTGAGGAAGATGTTACTTCCTTTCAGTTTATGGCCTCTTTCCAGAACTGCCATCTTGTCCTTGTATCGTAGGAATTTCACCACTATCGGCCTGAGTCACCTGGGTTGGCTCCCGTCCTGTGGGCACGCTCCACCTCCACCTCCACCTCTACCTCTCCCCTTTTCATCCATCTGTAGCTTTACAGCGAGCATCTCTTCGACCTTGTTCTCGGATTCCTCCCTCTCACGTGGGGAGTCCGGAATGCCTTCTACAATTATATTATTGGGTTTGGATTGACCCTCGAGGTAGTCTGCTTTCCAATCACTGATAAGACTGATTCACACACGGTATTGATGTCTGTGCGTGCTTCTTTGCTCTTTATAGTCAACTCCTTGCAAGTTTCTTTAAGGTCTTCCAATTCTTTTTGGGAGAACTGCAAACTGATCAATAGGTCATTGACGTCTTTAATCATATTGTCTATTCCAGCGATTCCCAACCTATGGTTGCTCCCCGCTGGTGGGCCGCGAGGGTATTGCATGTGGGCTGCCAAATCATGGGCAAAACAAATAGATTTTATTGGACTGTCCCGCTAGGACTGTCCTGCCTGTCAAACAAAAAAGAAAGGTTCGGAGAAAGTATAGCGCTGAATATTTATCATTGGGATTTTTTTGGACAGGCACAGAAGACGAACCATTACAGAGATTTTATCAAACGAAGCTCTGAAGCCATGTGAACTGCGCTGTCGCCTCGAGACAAAACACCAACAGCAAATGTCCAAGCCGCTTGAATTTGTCGATAACAAACTCAAGAAGTATCAGAGCAAGAAGAAAGTCACCGTAAAGTCATGTATGGGCACTGAGAACGCAAAGGCAGCGGAATCGTCCTATCGGGTCGCCCGACTCATAGCCAAGCCTGGTAAGCCGCATACAATCGGGGAGAATTGAATTCTTCCCGCCACAAAAGAGATCGTGGGGGTGATGTTGGGAGAGAAGGCGTGCAAGCCAATCAACCTCATCTCATTGTCTGATAACTCCGTCAGACGCAGGAGTGACGAGACGGCAAAGAATGTGTCAGAACAGCTGATAACGAGCCTACGAGAGACACGTTTTTATGGAAAGTGGATAATTGGGCCAGGCCAGTTGACCGGTCCAATTTTGACTCGTTTGGGAATCTGTCGGATTTTTTGACAAAGGAAGAAATGCGGCTCCCCTGTCATTGTTAGTTTTATGATACGAACGTCACGCAAAAGTTCCATAGATACTGTATAAGGTTATTTTCAAGCCACCTCTTTTATTATTTTACCACTACTGCACTGTATGTATGAGAATGCATATGATTGTTAAAATATACGTCCTATAAGAACGCACTGTTTGGCTCCCGTATTACTTCTGGTTGGATCTGGGCTGCGAACACTTTTGAGATTTTGAAGTGGGCCGCGAGTCCGAAAATGTTGGGAACCACTGGTTTATTCTTTTGTCAATAGAATTGACAAAAATTTTGACCCAGCCCTCTAAGTGGTATTCTTGCTGCCTTATCAGCTGTGTGTAGACATTTTGTTGTTGCTTTAAAACATCTCACACCTGTGATTGACTGATGCAGACTGCTCCTCTCGGTTTGGGTGTCATGGTTGGAGTGTGGGTTGACGATAATGCTCAAAGCATCGCTGTGGCTCCACGGCCTGCTAGCATGCAGCTTGATAGGAAGTTGGTAAAGCCCGGCTCTGAAGCCTGGGACTGGAGCTACAAGTCAATGGCCAACGGCGGTCGTGGGTACTCGCCCTCTCGTCAGCGGGGGTTCGGGCTTCGTCTTGCGGAGTGGTGGTGTTTGGCCGGCCAGCCGGTTCCAACAAGCTGGCTAGCTTTTAGCCTGCTGTGGCCAACAGTGGTTAGCTAGTCTGCTAGCTTGTGAACAACAAACCGCAGAGCTTTTCGTGTGCGCCCTTTGGGGTTTTTTTTTTTACTCCGTTTAGTAACAGGCTGAGCAGTCAATGTGGCATCTTTGTATATACGTCTATGATTGCGCAACCAAAATAAAAGAACAAATGATCTACCAAACAGGTAGTCTTATTTCTAATTGCCATTTTGTGCTTTTTCAAAGCCAAATGACTCTTTGTTGCTGCTCGTGGGAGAATGTACCTGAATTCACATTCTTCACAGCCTAGTGGAAGGTAAAGGGTCATTGGCGCTGTTGGCACCGTGCTCCGGCGGGTTATCTCCCAAATAGGAGCCTTTCTGTGTGGAGTTTGCATGTCCTCCCCCTGCTCACATGGGATTTCCTCCACCTACCATCAGTAAGGACCCCCACCAAAAACATGCACACATCATCGTCTGACCAGCGATGGACACTTGGTACCAGGTCCCCGGGTGCGTCGACGAATGTTGTCCACTGCTTCTGGCTGCCCCCCTGGAGGAAGGACTAGTCAGGATGGGAAAATGCAGAGGCCACATTTCACTGGCCACCACCCAAAAAGCATGTGCATGTGCGTGTGTGTGTGTGTATATATATATATATATATATATATATATATATATATATATATGTATATATATATATATATATATATATATATATATATATATATATATATATATATATATATATATATATATATGCATGTGTTGTAGTGTGGTCATGTGACAAATAAAAATTCTTAATTCTTGTACAGGTTGAGGCGTACGGACGGCAATCTCTAGCTGCCGTCGTTTTACCGCTTGTAGAAGGAAAACCTTGTGCACCTCTGAGAGAATCCAAGTGGTGGTCCAATAAAAAAATAAAAAATAAATCTGTATTCAGTAGAGAATTTTGCACATCTGTTCGGATTCAGGCCTCACTTAAACAACTGAAAAAATGGAATTACCTGACACCAAGCTCAGGAAGATCACCCATGCAAATATGTTGTCTTCCTCCGAGTCCTTCTTGCCGCTGCCTTCAGGGCTCCAGACGGTTGGAAAAAGGGCACAGAATGCGGCTTTCGTCATAGACTGGGAGACTGGAAAAGACTGGAAGGAAGGAAAGCCACTGTTGTGCAACATCGTTCCACAGGTCACCATGTGAATTCGGTCCCCGCTGGGAACTGGCTGATCATGTTTGATGACCTTCAGTAAGTGTGATCGATTTACTGGCCATAGATTTTGGCCAAGTAAGAGAGGCTTGCATTGTAAGTCCCTCAAAAACCACAATCTCTCACAGTCTCCAAGTTGGTGTTGTAGGATTTCATGTTCTGGTGGAGGCTCGCACTGCAGAATCTGTCGGTGGAAAATACGTCACATATTATACAGGAGATACGCTTATGAGAATTCAAAGAACAAAGAAGTGGCTGTACAGGACAGCGCTGACGACCGGACAACATCTGGATGAGTGCGTCACTGTGAACAGCCCCAAATACCTGCTTGGTTTCAGGAAGGCTGATGCAGTCAAAGCTCTCAGGCTGGGCATCTCGTTCATGGATTGGAGGCCCGGACCATCCTGACTCAGAGACCAAGCCACAAGCCTCCCTGTGATGAAGTATTTATTTTTGCTCCAACTGGAGTTCCGACTGGTCATATGTGAAGAGCGGTCGGTCCTTCGAAATACTCCATAGGACCTCTGCAGCTCCATCATCAACAGCCTTGAATAGAAGTGCCTCCATCAGTGTAATCATGCCGAGCTGTCTCAAAATATGTGTACCAGAACACACTACATTTTTTTCTAAATATATACCAACCTGAAGAACTCCCTTTGCGGTCCACCGTAGTTATTCCCGTCCTCCCCAGCAAAGTTGACATGAGGCGTTCTCTTCCAGGAGTATGGTATGTACGGTTGTATTGCCCTTACAGTGCTATGGAGGAGCCACTTTCGCCCTACTACTACAGGTGTTGTTGTCCAGCTCCATGTTCTTGGCTCTGTGTTCTGCAAGAAATTGAAGAAGATCTTATCCTTTACTGAAGCAACAATTAACAAATGTAAGAAAATGACCAACAACGTTTTACTTTAGCTAACTATAGGCCAAATGGGCGAAAGATTATGAATTCAGAAAGAAAACAGTTGATGTGTATATGTAGATTATTGAATGTTCGATTCTGTTTACATACGTTAGAATTCATGCATCCGCCACGCTGCATCGTCTGTATTTGGGTTTTGTCCCATTTCCCCCGCCTTTTCTGATACATGTCTGTATTTGTCCAGCTATTGTGGGATGCCATTCATCCCCTTCCCTCTGGAACCGTTATTCCCACCCGGTAACGCCCTGAAGCCCATGCGTGTTTGATGTTGCGGCCACAACACTAACTTTCCCCTTCGTAACTCACAGACGCTGGCGATGGGCCATCCATGTCAAATGTTGTATCTTCTTCCTCACGGTCACTGTGAGTGTCGCCTCCTGGGGTTGGCGGCTGGGAATCCCGGGTAAAAAAAAAAAAAAAAAAAAGCCACTTTTAGCCTAAAACCAACAGCCCCTTCTAGGGTGCAGCTCCAAGTCAGAGTCTAAATAAATATTATGGAGTTGATTATGGTAAAATATGGATGAAGGTATTAATTTTCATTTTAGGGTAAGTCAACCTGCTTTCACGGTTGTTTTCGTTGTCACTTTCCAGTTTGAGTTTGAATAAGACGACCTTCCACTGTACTGTATTTTTTGTAAATATTGGCTATGGTGAGTCTCACTGGATTAGGTTTTAGTTTTGTTGGAGAACAAAGCTCATCCAATGAAAATAAATCTTATGGAGTTGATTATGTTCAAATCTGGATGAAGGATTCTTTTTTTATTTTGGGGTAAATCAATCTGTGATCCACTGGCTCAAATCATCGGGCAGCAACAAACTTAGAAATGCTGCTTCACAGCCTTAAAATTTCCCCCTTCTTCAAATTGTTCTTTATAAAGTAGAACAGGATACTACTTTATTAAATCCCCATGGGGAAATGATTGTTCTGCATTTAACCCCACCCAAACACACGCTGGAGAGGCCTGGGGCACAATGACGGGAGAGTGCATCTGACCTTGACAACCCTCTAGTTGCCAGCTGTGATTTTGCCAGGTTTTGGTGCCATCTGCCCAGGGATTTGAACTGGCAACCTTCAGGACCACTAGTCCGCTTCTCTAACCTCTGGGATCACTACCGGCCCAACTCGGCCACCTATTATTTCCACCAGCCCACCCTAATATAGCAGGCTAAAACCGGCCCTGGTGTGCTCTCTCTCTTTTACCTTTCTTTCTTTCTCCGCACGTGGGTGAGAGCCTAACGCCAATCTCTTTTTTCGCTGTCCGGGAGAGAGGGAGGGAGGGGGAGACATAAAAACGAATGATGGCAATATTATTTCTGAAACCGAGTTGACGTTATTGCAGTTTTATGCGTCGGGGGAAATCATTGTGTCCTGGGCTGCGGCAAATGATTATTGAAAGCTAATAGGGTGCGAGGTTTAATATAAAGGAAAGAACAGACAAAATCACTCATAGCACCGCGGGGAATAAATTAAGGGGGAGGGAGAGTGAGGATGCGAGGCAACTCTGCAGAAACAGAATCTTTATTACCGCCTGCCTTCCTCCCCTTCCCTTCCTCCGAGTGCTATCACTACACATCTCCCGCTCGCTGCACGGTGGTCTGGGCCCTCTGCCGCCACATTCCGCTGGATGAGGGGTTATTGTCGGAATGCGGTATTTACCAAAGCGCAAATATTGACGCTCTGAAATATACAGAGAGGGAGACATAGCCGCGGCGAGCTCTGCGGTTCCTCCATCCGGTGGCGTGTTTGACTTCACCCCTCCCGCCGTCCTTTCATTATCCCCCTTTGAACCCACCTCCAGTGGATGGAGGCAAACAAGGGAGGATGTAATATTTGCTGTCTTCCAAACCAGCTCCTGCATAATTAACTTCCTTAACTTAAGTCACGGAGGCCGGTCCCAGGTGTATGTTTGCAGAGCCCCCCCCCCCCCCCCCCCGGGCGGACGGAGGCAGATGGAGGCAGATTTCTCCACTCGTTGACCTTGTGCCGAGCGAAAGGAGAAGCAGCAGCGGCAGACGCAGCAGCGTGGGTCTCTGGAGGCATGGCTGTTTATCAACAGGCTGGAGAGGAAAAAGAAGAAGAAAAAGAAGAAGAAGAGGAGACGTTCTCTTCCTCCCGCCTCCTCCCCCCTACCGCTCCCTTCGGTGAAGGGCAACCTGGAGAGACCCTCCGCAGAGGTATATGAACCATTCTATCTGAATGCAAGAAGAAGGGAACGGAGAACCCTCCACCCTCACGTCTCTGACCGACTGCGGTGCTCCATCAGGATGAGCTAAATGAACAAAGATTTATCTTATCCGAGCTCGACGCAGACGCCGGGGTCTTCAATTCGACCACTTTCTGTTTTCAACACCGCTCTCACTATGACTAATTAGGGCTCTTTATTTATTTATTTTTTCTACACCCTATTACCCCCCCCCCCCCCCCCCTTTTCCCTTTTCATAAAATAATTTTTGGAAACCCCCCCGATGGTTTTGTCAACTGCAGATCATCTCAAAGTGCCGCTCCAAATGAAGCGCTGGAGCCAGTGGTGATTAAATTGGAAGGTCAGGTGGAATTGATCCACTCCCTGGGCAGAGCCTCCAGCCGCTGATTTTTGGAGTGCTTTAGGATTTTTTTTATTTTTATTTTTTTTTATCCCCCCGCCACCAGCTCCATTCCCTGTTGCAGGGTCTGAGGGTCGAGGCCGGAAAAGGCCAAACCCGACCCTGTCGACCGGGGCGATCCCCGCAGAAATCTGCCTAATTGAGCCTCATGGCTCTGATGAGTGGACATTAGGACGGATCACCCGGAATAAACTCCCTTAATTGCATCATCGAGCATCATCAGCATCTTAAACGTCCCTTTCTGTCTCAGTGCTTCGTGCGCCGCGGACAATCCATCATGTGTCTTTCTCCCGTCGCCGGTCGCCAAATGAGTTACAGTGCAGCTCCACGGGGGGACAGCGTTTCCGATGTTTTGTTGTTGAGTTTTATTCATAACAACTGCTTCTTCTGCCACCCCCAACCCCTACACACAAACACACGTCGTAGACTAGAATGTCAAATTAATTTGTCCACGCTTTCCTTATTGTTCTGTTATGATAAAGAAAGCCGAAGCAAGATTTTGGTCGTGTACTTTGGTTTTTTTTCGGCATTCGTCGACAATCGCTGACAATATCTGACAAAAACTGGTCTCAATCCGACGGCGCGCTCCGCGGCTCGTGGCACGCTGTGATTACTCAACGTGCTGCTTGTTTTTTTGTTATTCGCTTGATTGACACGAGGCTGACAACAACCCCCCCCCCACGTGTGGGTTCTGATTTAAAAAGGCGGATTGATGAGCGTGTACATTTATTTTCACAAAAACAATTATCCGTCCTGGGTTTTGGTCCCAAAAATGCAATGAAAGCTGCCGTCACAGTGGGGGCGGGGGGATAAACAGTACAGTGTATAATTTTGAGTATACACAGTGTGCTAGAGGTATATTTCTACCCATTTCGACTTTTTCGTCAACATGCTTGAAGCGTATTCTTTTTGGCACCTCTTTGCACCCATTTGAAGAACAGCTTCAGTTTGCTTGTTAGAAGTGTGGTAAAAGTACACCTATACAGTAAGTATTGAAACATTAACTTGAACCTAAAGTTAAAAGTGTAGTATTTTGTCAAAAGCAACCAGAACTACATGAAAATTGTATTTTTTATTCACTATATTTACGCACAATATACTCAGTTAATTTAAGTAATTTCATTTATTCTAGCCACTGTGGGTGCACAAGCCAGTGTATCATCAGTGCCGGTCCCAAGCCCGGATGAAGAGAGAGGGTTTGCGTCAGGAAGGGCATCCGGCGTAAAAAGCATGCCAACTCAAACATGCGGACAACAAATCTGATTTCCATACCGGATCGGTGGAGGCCCGGGTTGACAACGACCGCCTCTGGTGCCGTTAGCCGACAGGGTGCCAGTGGAAATTGTGCTACTGTCGCCCGAAGAAGAAGTAGAGGGTGAAGGCCTGTCCGGAGACAGCAGGAGAGGAAGAAGGGTAGGAGAGTAGAGTTGAGAGTAGGAACTTTAAACGTTGGCACTATGAAGGGTAAAGAGAGAGAGCTGGCTGACATGACGGAGATGAGGGTGTTGAGCTTTTCATTGGGAGTGACAAGGATGGACAGGATGAAGAATGGGTACATTAGAGGGACAGCTCAGGTTGGACAGTTTGGTGGAAAAGGGAGATTGAGATGGTTTGGACACGTGTGTAGGAGAGATGAGCGTTGCGTTGGGAGAGGGATGCTGAGGATGGAGCTGCCAGGCAAGAGGAAAAGAGGAAGGCCAAAGAGAAGGTTTAGGGATGTGGTGAGGGAGGACAAGCAGGCGGTTGGTGTAAGGGAGGAAGACGGGCAGAACTGAAAGTGTTGGAGGCAGATGATCTGCCGTGGCGACCCGTAACGGGAGCAGGCGAAAGAAGAAGAAACTCAGTTAATTTAAGTACAAAAACCATGTCATGAAAGCTTGAAAGTCAGAAATCCATAAAAATATTTGACATATTATTCTAACTGCTTTCCCTTTTAAAAATGAAATAAACAAAATTGTATTGTATTTGTATTTTATTCTATATATTTTTATCTTACTCTATAAGTATTCCACTTACTGTATTACGTTTTAGGAGTCAGTTAGTCGGTCTATTAGAAAGGAATTTTCTACTTTTTATTTTATTTTCTATTTTTTCCTAGGACATATTGTGTGCTATCACCGGGTGCGTTGCATTACATTTCACTGCATATATGTATGGAAGTATGTATATGTATGTGACAAATAAAAAATCTTGAATCCTGAATCTTGAAAATAAAAACCAATTTTTTTTTTTTTTTTTTTTACAATTCAGCTTCTAAATTAGAATTTTTTTTTTTGCCACCTTGTCACAGCCAGAGGTCAGCGCAGAGGTCAGCACTCTGTTTCTCCTCCTGGTGGGTGGTAACAGCGTCACCGCCGCTGCCGCTAAGCTAATATAAGATAAAATAAGCTAAGCTAAGCTAAACTAAGCTAAGCTAAGCTAAGATAAGCTAAACTAAGCTAAGCTAAGCTTCCTCTCCAGCCCCCCAGGGGAGCCACACCGCTGGCTTCGGCCTACGTCTGCAGGAAAAGGTGGAGGAAAAAGAAAAAAAAAGTGAGAGAGAGAGAGAGAGAGAGAAAAACAAATGCAATCCTGACGCAGGTAGATGGCCGCTCGGAATGCTAATGCTATTGTAATGACTTTGAGGGAGTGTCTTCATAAATGTCTGGTCCCCCGGGGGTCTATCTGAAAATGGGGTTCTTTCTTTCCTTCTTTCTTTCTTTGTTTTTCCTTTTTTTTTTTAACTGTCTGGTCCACATGAATAAATGCATGTACTGTGCTGGTGCTGATGGTGGTGGTGGTTTTGGGCTTTGTGGGCTTTGTGGGCTCATCTCGTATGCATCTGGTGGCCTGCCCCGCCCCGCCCCCCGAGACTAAACTTTGTAAACATGAATAATAATTAGGAGCAGGTTGACGGCCAGGTGATCTGCATTGTCCGATATGCATCCTTATGGAGCGGGGACCAATGTGGGGGTGGCAATTACCATTTTGTTTGCACGGACACACAGGTTGTGTTTGATCTCCTTTCAGAACAAACTTCAGGTGGCCAACGAAGGAAAATTATATTACTCAATTAGAAAAACAGAGATAATCTCACCACCCCCCCAATGGTGACTATTATTTATTTATTAATAGAATACATCTTAAAGGAAAAACGAGGTTGATTCGTTTAACGAAATATGGGCTACTTTTATCACTGTCGTAACGCCCTCTTCCTAAGTCGGTGCAATGTTGTGGTGTTTTGGGGGTGGCCCATTGTGCCGGGCCTGGTTAGACGTTCCATCTGGTCCTGTGACCTGAGCATGGCCGCGTGTGCTCGGCGCCGGGACTCCCCGTATAGTCTCCTTCGGTGGGGGGCGTACTCTTGTCGTCGCACCGGGTACCTGTGCTCTGGTGCTCTCAGTGCGCGGGGCGCTCGTCGCTGAGGGGCTGGGCTGTGGGTGGGCCGCCCTCTGTTCTGTGGTTTGCTTCTATGTTTATGTTTTTCCATGTACATGTTGTTGTTTGCTTCTATGTTTATGTTTTTCCATGTACATGTTGTTTGCTTCTATGTTTATGTTTTTCCATGTACATGTTGTTGTTTGCTTCTATGTTTATGTTTTTCCATGTACATGTTGTTTGCTTCTATGTTTATGTTTTTCCATGTACATGTTGTTGTTTGCTTCTATGTTTATGTTTTTCCATGTACATGTTGTTTGCTTCTATGTTTATGTTTTTCCATGTACATATTGTTTTTTGGTTCTATGTTTATGTTTTTCCATCTACATGTTGTTTTTTGGTTCTATGTTTATGTTTTTCCATCTACATGTTGTTTTTTGGTTTTATGTTTATGTTTTTCCATGTACATGTTGTTGTTTGCTTCTATGTTTATGTTTTTCCATGTACATGTTGTTTGCTTCTATGTTTATGTTTTTCCATGTACATATTGTTTTTTGGTTCTATGTTTATGTTTTTCCATCTACATGTTGTTTTTTGGTTTTATGTTTATGTTTTTCCATGTACATGTTGTTTTTTGGTTCTATATTTATATTTTTCCATCTACATGTTGTTTGGTTGGTTGGTTGGTTTGGTTGTTTGGTGATTCTCTCCCTCTTGGAGTACTGATTAATTGTTTAAAGACCAAAACATGGCAAAATAGTTCCCCAAAGAGGGGGAACTGGTGGTGGTTCTGTGTAACAAAAAAGCTGTGCTCTTGTCATCCCACAGGTCGTCGACAGGACAGAGTTACTGCAACCGTTCTTGACGATTAAAGAACGAATAAAGAGTTGCATTGCAGGTTGAGAACTTGAACTCCACTTGCAGACTAACTCTGTCCTAGATGCAATGGCATACAAATACTCGGTGGTGTATGCCCAGCATGCTGACAGCACAGGTTAAAAAAACAGAACTTACACCATAGACGTCATTTCTAATTTGCTTTAAATTAGATCACACCCGATATGAAGTAAGTGTGTGTGTGTGTGTGTGTGTGTGTGTGTGTGTGTGTGTGTGTGTGTGTGTGTGTGTGTGTGTGTGTGTGTGTGTGTGTGTGTGTGTGTGTGTGTGTGTGTGTGTGTGTGTGTGGATTTAATGGCTCCTGGGAAGCAAATGAGTTTTCACTTGACTTATTTGATAATCTTCTCTTAGCTTCTCACACACAAGGCAAAGAATTTGGGTTTAAATCCTGAAGGCGAGCGGGGGGTCCCCCGCCCCGACACGACTCGAGCACGGGAACTTTAAGCGTTGCGTGCATGAACCGACGTGTACCGTAAACAAAAAAAAAAAAACAGTGCAAAATACACAGCTTTTTCGATCCCTGCTACAGGGCGCGGCACGCGCCTCTCCAGCCTCTGAGGCTAAAAGGGAAAACCCCAATGCGTGTCGGTTATGCTACAGCGCGGCGCGTCGGCCACAACAACACCGACGCAAGCATGGACGCGTGATCTTGAAATGACATTGAATCGGGAAAGGAGGAACGGCTTCTTTAGCGATTCGGCAGCCATACCTTCTGCTGGCACCAGCGCAAGCCCCCCACCCCCCATTCCCCTTAATAGATAGTCTTAAGACTTTAAGCCGGATCCAGTGACAGGCTCATCCTCAGTCAATAGGGTAAAGAGAAGCTCATGCCAGGGATGTGCGCGCTTGTCCAAAGGCCGGACATGCTGGGAATCCTAAACCGGGGCTCACGTCAGAGAAAGGTTATGGAAGCGGAGAGAGAGAGAGAGCGACGTGTGCCTTTCAACACATTCCACTCCTTCAACTTCCTTCTTCCGTTTTCCCTGCGCGGGAGCTCATCTCTTGTCGACTGGCCATATGAAATGGAAAACGCTTCATAGAAGTGTACGCCCGTTGTGGCAGAGAAAATGTGTCCGCGTTTGACTTTAGATCAACTTTTCTCTGATAGAGTAAAGAAATTAGTTGATGAGTCATGCACGACTCGCAGAGGATTCATTCGTAGCGAATTCGTTCGTCGGGAACAAATCTTATGTGTGTCGGGACACAAGATTGTGTGTCGGGACAATCTTCAATCTGCGGAACTTCCACTCACAGACTGAAAATAATTGCTAAATTAAAGTCCAAGACAAAAAAAAAAAGGCATCATTTCCATAATGCATAATGCATGTGACTGATTTACACTTTACATTCCACCAAAATAAATAACTTTGACAGAAGTATAATTATTTTTCTGAGTCAGTCACATTCACACATCGAAAAATCGGACTAAAAGATGTTCTGTGATCCGCAGTTTGCATTCTTCCGCCTAGATACAGGATTGATGTGGGAATTCCAATCACGACCCAGCGCCGAGCCGACTCGTCTGAGCTGCATACCAACCCCATCAAGCGGAAGAAGCTATTTTTTTAGCGAGTGACCCGTCAAGAACCGAATCTGAAAAAGTGAGTCCAACCTTCCATCAGCGACTTCAAACAACCGAGCTTTTCGATCGAATTAAGAAGGCATTTGGAAGATTAGGCTCCACCGTATTCAATTAACATTTCTTTTTTTCTCGCGTGACGCCTTTTGGCACGGTACTCTATTTTGCACGTTTCTTCCCCGGGATTTTTCAGGGCTCCGGATCTCCGTCCTAACCACTGCCGTCCATGTGAAGTCCCATTTCCGAGGCTTTTGGATTCGACGGCCGTAGCCACGTACCCTCCAGGTCCCAATCTGTCTTTGTTAGGGCGGCTGCACAGACTACTGCACCCGCCGCGGACAAGACCGATCACCCTCTCCCGCGGCGGCTGATATTACATTTCACATGCACTTTGTAATTGTCACGAGCGACGCTTTAACCGACTCACCCCGCTTGCAGTCCCGACCCTCCGCCCTTTGGGGAACAGAACGAGGAAACCCTGATTGAAGATGTGTGTCGCGGCCAATACGCCTGCGCGCCGGACCGGAGAGTATTTACAAAAACACAAAATGCAAAATATGCGTTCTCATCTTTCAGCTCGTCTCGCTCTCTCTCTTTTGCATCCATGCCGTGTTAAAGTGAAATGCCTCAACGATCATGACCGTATGTGTTGATACTTTGCTGTTGTTTGTTTTAATAGGATCTTATCTATTGAATGAGATAATCCCATGTGTATGAGTCATCTGTCGGCCGCCCCCTTGGTTTTTTTAACACAAAGCGCCCCCCCCACCCCTTGGACCGGTTATGAACTTTATCAGGATGTCGATTGCCATTATTGCTTATCTTGTCTTGATTAACCGCCGAGCTATAAAATCAATCACGCATAATCCGATCCCATTCTGTCGGTGACAAGATCTGACCGTAAAACGACCCACTGCGCCCAGAGTCGGTGAGCCTTTCCCCGTTGTCCTCATCTTGGTTTCCTCTCTTCTCCAGAGCAGACTACCTAATTACATTTCAAAGGCAATATGGCCATTATTCAAAAGAACATCTAATTAATCAAATCGTGGCACCCCACCTGAAATACTGGCGTTGGCACTTGTTGGCGGTTGACGCAGTTTGGGAGCCAATTCGGCCATTTTGAAGATGGTTTTTATGGAGATTTATGGCCCTTGTCTGAGGTCCACTACCTCAGCTTGGGGACGGGTATGAGAGGTTTTTTGGCGTGACTGGACCCCTGTGTGCCTGCCCCCTAATTATCAGCACAGGGGATTTAAAAGCAGATTGTTTTGGGTGATTTTAACATTGCATATGATGTATGATGTAAGCAATTGCGAGGAACCCAGCATCTCACGTGGAGGAGGTGAAGGATTTTTAGGCCACGTCGCTACCATCCGCCATCCCATCCCGTGGCCATAGTTCCCCGGTGATCCAGCGATCCCGGCGGTGTGATTTTTTTTTTTTTACCTACTGTAGCTGCCCATCACAAGGCTTCATGCTATCAGTCCATCATCCCATGACAGTGGTTCCCAGTGATCCATACGTCCGCACCGCCCACGCGGCTTTAGCCCAGAAAGTCACCCTACTGGAAACCCCATTAGGTTGTTACTGCCTGCGAACGACTCCCTCACTCACGGGATGATTACACGATCAAGTACTGGAGCGTCTAAAGCGCTACGACGGGAAGGAACACACAAGTGCTAATAATCCGCCTCGCTCTTCCTCCGGCAAATCCAATTTCAACCGCGTTATTGTGGTGGATAGGTGTTTATCCTTGACTGATTTTGACGGAACCCCTTCAATAAATTGCGGGAATGAATTAGATAACACACATGACATTGAGTAGCTGAGCTGGAAATCACAATGTTTTTCAAGCGCACAATTGATATCTGGACGACGGGGTGGGGTAAATCTGCAAAATCGATACCGCGCTGTGACCGCCCCCTGGAACTCAAAAAACGACGGATGAAGGCGAGATGCGGGCCCAGGCCTATTTAAATAGTAAACACGCTGTATCCTTCATGGGGGACGGAGGGATGCTGGAGTTATTGAAGGATTGTCCCTGTTGCCGGTCCTGGTACCGAGCACCTCCGCGTCTTACCGATCGGGGGCGTACATTAATTAGATTTTCGCGGCGTGCCGTTGAAGATGCATTAATCTTTCCCAGACCACGGCGTGCCCCTGAGCAGCTGGAGAAGGAGGGAGGAAGGGAGAGAAGGAGGGGGAGGGTGAGTCGAGGGGGGGGGGGGGGGGTGGGGGGTGGAAGCTACGTGCCTCCAATGCAAACAGGACTGTAGCGCTTCCCTCCGGGCAGGCCGTGTAAACAGTGCACACCGTCTCTCAATCCATGCGCCACCTCGGAGATGTTCCCTCTCTATCCGTCTCGCTTCACCCTCCTCTACGTCCACCTTCCCTTCTCTTCCCTCGCTCTTTTTTCCCCCCTCTCTCGGTTCCTTTCAGCTTCCTGTTTTCCTTCAGTTTAAGAGGATGCTATTGTCTTTATTCTCTTTATTCTTTTGGAGCCTTTGACGGAGCTGTCACGCTGGCATTACACTGACTCCGACAAACGACGACAACAAACAGGAAGTCCGATTCAAGTTAACAAGTTACGTATATAAGAGGATGACGTTACGAATATTATATTTAAATACTAGAGTAAGGACATTTTTTTACTCTCATTCAGGGATGTACCTGTTGTATCGCTGAGATGATGGAGCCCCCGTCGTTTTCTCCGGCATATTTTGTGACGCTAAATCCAGGCGCATGCCCTATAAAGGCCACCGGGGGGGCGAGGTTCCAGCAGTCTGATCCATTTTTTGGATTCAGTGTAAAACCGGCTTCAGCCCTATAGGTCACAAAGTCGTGTAAAAGAGAAAAAAAAAAAACACGATCCGTTAATCTGCAAAAAATCCAAGTTACTGAAATTTGAATGTTTTCATACCCCAAATTTCTCGGCTTAAGCCCTGATAAATTAGTATGAGGTCCAATTTCCTCCCTTCCATTCGTATTTGGCGCCCTATAGGCTGGTCCCCAGACGGCTGTGTACGGGGGATAACTGCTGTCACGTAATCAAAGCTAATCCACAGCCCTGCGGCGCATTCCTCATATCTCACTTTTAAGCGCAGTTGGGGGGTGGGGGTGGGGGGGGGGGGCTCATGAATGGGACAAACGTCCCTTAAGTTGATTTTTGGCCGGCAGAGAAAATCAAAGAGGAAGTGTAGGAATAGAGGAAGGAGATTACGGCGGGGAGGGGGAAACTCACAACAACAGACACATCCCTGCTGTTTGACCCCCACCCGCCCCCCCGTCCTGTCCCGTCGGACCTTTCCTCGGGGGCGGAGGCGGCTTTTCTTCTCTTGTTCCATTGATCCGTTCTCACATTTCTCACAATTTGAGCGGATCAAGCGTCCACGTGCCAAGCGGGGTCCATGCCACCCAGGGTCTGTACCCCCACCACCCCCCACCCCCCACTCCCCCTCCCCTTCACGTCTTTCAAAGAAAACGATGAAGGCGTGAAAATGTAAAAAAAAAAAAAACGCTCTTCACAGGGGTCTGTGAAGGAGGCAATTTCCATCGCGGCCCATGGCAGTTTCCTATGTAGAGGAAATTTAAAAAAATGTATTCCTCTGATGCTCTGGCACACAGAGCGGCGGTGGCTTCACTTGCTACTGTAAAGGCTGAACAGATTTGGGGGAGTATTAAATTAGTGAGGAGGCTGTTCTTTCCTTTTATTTCTTTCTTTAATTTCTATTTTTTTTTTTTTTTTTTATCTCGCATTGCATTTGGTTTCCACCCCTGGGGTATGTAATCATAGCCGTGCCATTTTTCTTTGTATCTGCTTATTAGCATATTCATGTGTCCCGAGTTTATTTGTTGACACAAAACTTTGTGGTTTTCGGTTGATAAGCGTTTTAACCCTGTCTTTTCACTTCCCAGCCACCGTGAGAGAGGAGGCAACACGATTTGGAGGAGATTAAACATGGTTTGCTGGGAGAAAATTGAAGGTTTCACACACATTAAAACATTAAAACCCCAAAAGGTCTGTCCAAATAAAAAAAGATATCTGTCCAAATCAATAGGTAGGCGGCTAATAAATAAACAAATAAATAAAATAAATAATTGTGGCAGTTTCGCCTACCATGTGCGCCCCCCCCCCCCAAGTGGTGCGTTCAGGGACCTCCGGCACAGAGATACAGAAGACCGGGTGTAGAAAACACAAGTTTATTGAGGAGAGGGGCCTTGATAGAACAAGCCCTGGAGCAGATGGACACGTGTTATGACAGGGCTCCTCTCCTGTGTGTGTGTGTGGGGATGGGGGTTTTACCTGTTGCTCGCTGGTTGGTCTAGCGAGCAACAGGTAAAACAGCCACACTGATCCTGGGCCCCCAATTACCTAGACCCAGGACAGGTTGGCTGCCAAACACAAAACCAAACCAACCAAACCCACACCATCCCCACACCACAATAATAAAAGAAAATAAATAGAAAAAAATAGAAAAACATTAAATAAATAAAAAACAAATATCAAATTAAATCATGCTGTATATTAATTTATTTAACATAAAAATATATAAAATAAATAAAAACCTTTTGAAAAAAGAAATAAACAAATTAATAAATCAAATTGCCTATCTTGAGGCAGCCAATTTGATATTGAATACGTTTAATTCGACATGCTCACCTTTGGAAGGGTGTCCTTATACGTCAGTATTTACATTGTTAAGCGGGTTTTGAAATGTCAGTGATGAGACGCTGCTGTGTCCCCTCCTTGATCTTCAGGGTTCATTAGTTTCTTAAACACAGACAGGATTTGGTGAGGGATGCTGGGATCACTGTGAAGAGGAGGATGCTGTTCCAATAACAAGGTTAATCCAGGAGGAGACACCGGGCCTGTCACAGTCTGATTGGCTGCTAAAGAAATAAATAAAAAAATCCCCACCTTGAGATTTATTCACGCCGGCTTCTCATTAGAGAGCAGAAGGAACAAGATGGTGGAGGTGATGCTTTGCCGCCTGGATGCCGACATGGAGATTTGGATATTTCGTGTTTACAAGCTCCTGAGCTTAACAACACAATTTTCCCCAATCACATTTTGGGGAAAAATGTCATTTGGTTGAGACCCATTTCATATTTTACCCGGCGACACTTAATTTCCTGTATGTAGCAAGGCTTTATGAACACTGAGGCTTTTATTTTGAAATACTGATGTGATAAGGAAGGCTATAAACAGGGGAGGTCTGAGTTTGCACCTTCCTTTTGGTGCCAGGCCTGTGGTAGTTCACCATGTGGTCGGTTGTAGTTTAATTTAACCGTTTAAATATGTGCATAGCTGGTCTTCTGGCTGTAAAATATACATCTAACTTGTAGGTAAGTGCTCTAATAATAATGTGAAAATATGTATTTTTGAATTTATTTTATTTTTTATTGTGCGATAACTGTTTTAGAGGTGTGTGTGTGTGTGTGTGTGTGTGTGTGTGTGTGTGCGTGTGTGCCTGTATGTGTGTGTCAAAGATATAAGCAATTAAAACTTTTAAAAACCATCCAGCAGAGCGAGTGATTAACTTTCCTGAACAACATTCAGGGAGTGAGATGCGAAGTGCCGAAAACCCTTTTTGCCCAATTCAGCGTTATGTCTATCAGTCCTGTAATCTAAGTGTAAGGATGATTAGGTTTGAACTCTATTAAAGACGTGTGCTGTTTTGGTTGCAGGGCCTGCGACTCGGAAACAAGACACGCCGATTCCTTCCAGTTTAAACTGCCCACCGAGTCGTTCAGAACCAAAGTCAGAACTCACGACTGTTTTTTTTAATGCCTTGTGCAATTTCATCACCATCAAGAGCACGGAGGGGAAAATGAGCTGCTTGCGTTACGAGTTCCCGTGAAATACGAATCCTTTCTTCTTGAAGCATTTAAGGCGAGGCGAAGAATAAAGACTCGAGTTCACGTGGAAGGCATGAGAGGTTGATGCAAACTGGAAGGATCGCAGGAGTCGCAAAGTTCCACAGCCTTTCCTTTCAATGTGTCTTATTTGTGGTGAATCCCTTATGAACGGTGGACGTCAGCTCGAACGTGTCATATGCATTATGCAGCGTTTGAAGGCTATGCCGGAGCTCCTCTTGTTTATGACATCTTTGCACGTCCCCGTGCTATAACTTCAAGCTCGAAATCCTATCTTTCACTCAATAAAATGCTGTTATGACTCAGCGTCGAGTGAATAAATACATTGATGTTTCGTCTGGCGCCGCTGTGTTTTCAATTCATTTTAACGGAGTCTTCGGAAGCGCCGTAAGTCTATTGCAATGTGGTTTTTTTCTTCCATATTTTAGAATGCGTGTCAAAATGAAGACCCAGAAGTCTGCATTACTGTTGGAGAGTTTGGTTTTGTATATTCTAAGAACGACAAGGATGATCCTTTAAGTGCCAGGAGACGCTATGTTTTAGAAATACATTTGACTAGATTGATGTAATGACACTTTGTTGTCTTTTCCGAGGGGGTCCCCATCGGCCGCAGGACCTGGAGCAGCTTAATGCGTCTCCTCGCGGCCCACCTCGGCGCGCGCCGTGGATTTCCTCTCCGAGTGCTGAGGAGGATCCCTGATTGAAGTGAGCTCCTTAGCGCTGGCACTTCCTGCCTGGATATTAATGGAGGCCCACCTAATTGCACATTCCATTAAGGAAGTACAGATGCTATCAGGGAGTGAACACATCATTATTTCTCGGTGTAACACATACATTTTTGTTTTGTTTTTTTTCCTCCTTTTTTTTAATTTTTTTTTTTAATTTTTTTTTAACACCACCCATCCACTGTGAGGAGGAGGAGGAGGAGGACGAGGAGGAGGAGGAGGAGGAGGAGGAGGAGGGAAGCCCGGGATGATGCTGTGCGGGATTGGAAATGACAGGAAGATGAATCTCCCTGACTCCGGGCAGATGCTTCCTGTTCTGCATTCAAATTAACCAGCTGCAGCCACCTGACGGCGCCCCCTCTGGATGAAGAGAGAAGCGCCCGCATGTGAGGTAAGACACCTTGATGTTCTTCCTGCGCGGGAGGGTATAAAAAGGTCAGGCAGCCGGGAGCGAGGTGTGATCTATTCAAAACCCCCTCGCCGTAACCTTTTCCCTGGTCGGGGCAGATGTTGCGTTTGTTTTTGTTTTTTTGTCTGTAAAAAAAGCCTGCCACAGCATCCGGAGAGTGCGAAATCCGGTAGCGCTCTCACGCTTAAAAAAAAACAACAAAAAACCCCCAGATGAGTATGAGTGTCTTATATGTTGCGTGTGAAAGTTACAACCTGGCGCTATGCTCGCACGCACAGTTCTGATGTGTGAATTCATCGATCAAAATGTTCTGTACTGTCAGTGAAAGAGAGTGATCCTTGTGTTGCACACGTGAGTGATACGTTGTGTTCAGCGTAGGAGGTGCCTCTCACCTCCCTTAAATGTGCCTGGAGTTGAGTGGCATTCGCCATCCGGTTCCACAGGGCCCTGTTCACAATGAAGCGCTCATCAGTGTGTGGCCAAAGGACGTCCACTTCTATGCCTTTCTGTGACTCTTCCAGTCTCTCTGTATCTCTGTTGCAACCTGCTGATGACACTCTGTGACACTCTAAGCTCAGTGGCCACTTCCCTCTGAGAACATCCTGTTTGAAGCCTCACAATGGCCAGGTACTGTTGATCAGTTGTTAGGTGTCGTCTTGGTCTCATGATGTCAAAATGTGAACAGCATGATGAAGAGGACTGTTTAAATACCAATTCTAATTGAACCAGGGAATGTATTGGTCGATTCATGGATCAAACACCTTTTGTGAATTTTGACGTTCAGCTCCTTGTTAGAGAACAGCAAGTTGTGCAAAAAGTAGTGAAACATTGAACAGTTAGACATGTGCATTCAAAAGTTTAGAGAAGGTCAAATTAAGTTCACCTGTAAAGGTTATAGTGCATTTTAGGTTCATCCTGAAATTTCACAAGAAAGCCAAATATCCCTGACTTTTTGTGAGTAGTATATGATAATGCCGCCTTGAGAACTCAGCATTGGATATCCAATACTGTGCTCCCAACCCAATCTTGTATGGCTAAAATAACCCTAACCCTAACCCTGCTTTTCAAAAGTTCCCTCACTGCTAATAATTCCTTTCCCATCCATAAATGTCATGGTGATCAATTGAAATTTGTTCCAAATCCGGCTGTCCTTCAAAACCCACGTACAGTTGAACATATTGCCCATAAAAAACTATAAATTGTGTAAAGGCACGTTTCTTTTTCCAGAACTGGAAAAAAAAAAAAAATTTTACAACCAACTGTAATGCCTGAATTTTATTATACCATTAGGTGTAGTTGCTGCAGTTTACCTTTGTGTTACGCTGCAAGTCTTAAAGTCAGAGGCACTCATTCCCTGGGATATTTATTCAATTACAGGTTTCTCTTTTCCCAGGAAGATTCGATGTAATGTCATTTAACCTATTAATGTAAAGTCATGTAAATGTATGTACATATACAGACTCATAGTACACACATTCTCAGCAACTTCAAGGTCTCTATAACTTCAAATCTTTATTTATAAATAATTAAAGACATCCCGTTTGCTCTTCATGCGGAATTCTTAAGCTAGTGGTGAGTATTTCGAGGGGATGACGACGATGTGCAAAAGCCGACCGAGCAGGTACATTGCACAGCTTGAATAGACACGTTTTCTTCTGCCAGAACTATCTCCGCGGGCTTCGCTCTATTTAATCCAACTTTTATCCTAATTATCAAATCGTTATCAAATGTAATTACACAAATAAGTGGGACTGTAATCCCGCCCTCCAGCCAGCGTATGATGGGGAGGTTCTGAAGTGTTAAATCTCGCAGCGTCTGTCGTATCACTCGCTCATTTCGACGTTGTTTTCTCGAGCTGCATTAAGCCTCACGAGAGACAAAGGGGAACACAAATGCGAAGGCGGGGCGCGTTCACTTATCAGGCCATAGGACAAATTTCAATCAGAGGTTTTCGTTTAGACGTCTTTGGTTGGCAGCGCATTGGAAGATAACATTTATTTCTATTCCTTCCCCGAAACCCAATCCTTCCCGGGGTGTCCACCTCCAAGCTATCGCTCTCAAACCCAATAGATGTTCATCTCTTTGGAGCAGAACTGAAGATAATGCCTGAGCCAACAAAACAACCAAATATACAAAATGTAACTTGATGCACAGGATAAGTTAAATTAAAAGGCAATGGCTACAGTAAGTGCTATGTGGTTGATAGTATGGCTGTGGGTGTAAAATATAAATATAGATGATATACTGTACAGGATGAATGTATGTATATATATGTGTATATATATATATAAACTAGAATATGGGTATGGATGACAATGGATGAGGAGGTGTAATTACTACGTTGTACTGCATGTACAGAAATATAGTGTTATTACTGTTATTAGAATATATTGCAGAGCTAAAATGTGAAATGCATAGGGTCACCGCCTAATACTACCAAATAACTTTTTTTTCTAACTGTGGTACAAATTTTCAAGCCACAATGGCTGAAACGCTATCGACGAGGAAGAAGTGCGGCATCAAGACTTGATGGAGTTAAAAGTTTACAAGGTGCTGCGTGGTTGGTTCTTGATTCGCCTCGCGCCGCACAAAGTCCACGGCATCAGCGTTTTAGTGGTTTTTTTAAAAGTCGAGTGCGTCACTGAAGGAGGTTTGGACTCAGGAAGTGGAAGAAGTCACGTTCATTACACTTCTAAATTAGAGGGTGGCGGCTGATGGAGAAAGTCACGGGGAAAAGTTGCCCCAAGCCCTCATTCGGAAAACTGGCCTGGCAGCCCTCTGTGACGGGATGACAGTGTTTGAAAGCAGCAGCGGCCACGGCGACAACAGGATTTCTCTATTGGCTTCTCCTAAAGTGGCGATGCGATTGAATTCCATTTGAATTTTCCGTTTTCTCAACTTCCGGGTTTACCCTCGTCTTTTCCCCCTTCTGTTCTCGAAAGTATGTCGCCATCAGTGCATTCTTGCCTTTTTTCTTTTGCTTCTTTTTGTGTATACATTTATTTTGTATTTCTTTTATTTATTTATTTTCATTTTATTATTTGTTTTTTCGCAGCACAGAGTTTACCGTTATCATTTCACCGTACTGCATGATTGCAATCGGATCTTGATCAATAGAAATCTTGAATCCTAGGAATTTAAAAATTGTAAGCTAAAAAACTAATAAAACAAATAAAGGATTATTTTTTTTTTAATGAAATAATCTGACAGATAACCACTAACACAATTTGCTAAAGCAAACGTTCTGAAGATGCATTATATATGATGCATAATATAGTTATTACATAATTGTTATAATTATATATGATATATTTGTTCAATTATATGTAATCAAATTATTATAATTCAAAACCTCTCAATCAGGTTTTCATTCCCAACAAAAAAAATCCAACGCTTCAGTTTTGTTCCTTCCATTTCGAGAGCCTCAAAAATGAAAAATCAAAGTGAATTTAGAAGTTATCCCCTGTGCTGTACACAACTATTTGTCCACTAATGACCTAATCACCTCTAATGAACTTCACTTTTGAGTCAGTATTCGCGGTTCTCCGCGGTGAGGCCGCATTAATGAATGACTTTGTTTACGGCGTGGACCGGCAGCGCTCCGCAGTTATTCATCTTGGCTTCACCCTATTACGGTTATTTGCAGTGAGGTAACACTTTCAAGGCTATTCCCCTGCACCTAACTACACCATGTGGGAATATATTGGCTGAGAATGATCTGAGTGGGAGACATCACCATCACTCCTCCGCCATATTACTGTCATGTTATGGGCGACCGCAATGTAATTATTGCATATGAATAATGCCGCGCAATATCTCTTCCTAAATGAGCCTGAGCTTCAAATTGGCCCCTTAAGGAAATCCAAGTCCTCCAAATTGAGAAAGTATTTGATAAACTAGTTGGGATTGCTTTTGTTCTGCGAGGTTACCGTTTTTTATCATTTCTTTGCGGCGTATTGCGACGAAAATTTCCGCCGTGCTCACAGAGCATGTCGGCCGGTCTCCACGGGCCGCTCTGCTGCTTCGTTGTTCAAACAGCGAGTGTGTTTGTGCGTCGGCTGTAACAGGAAGTGAGTTTCAAGGCAGAATCTGCAAAAGTCTGATCTCCTGTGGGCTGGGAAGGACACTCGCTGCACTCACTCACATCCACTTTTTTACGTTTTTACGCATCGCCCCCTTAAAGTTATTCGGAAACTAGGCATCGTCAACATGCTGCGAGACAGGATCCCTGCTGATGGAACTCAATGCTTTTTTGAATAAAAAAAAATGCAAGACAAATGAATGTAGAAATATATAAAGGGATTATTATTGTTATTATTTCTTCTGCCAAGCACATGTTCATATGGGAAACAAAATAACGAAGTAGACAAATAAAAAATAGCCAAAAATACAGAAACGGCCAAACATACAGAACACAAAATAAAGATATACAAAGTACATAAAGTGCTCAATGCATAGGATAAATGATTGTGTGTGTGTGTGTGTGTGTGTGTGTGTGTGTGTGTGTGTGTGTGTGTGTGTGTGTGTGTGTGTGTGTGTGTGTGTGTGTGTGTGTGTGTGTGTGTGTGTGTGTGTGTGCGTGCGCGCGGGGTCTAACAATCAAGGGAGGAATATCTATCTGTCTGTATGTCCTTTGATTATCCCGACAACCGTTTATCCGATCTGCTTAACACTTGGCAGGTGTTTTGCTGGGAACCCAAGGACGTGCAGTTTCATCTTCCTTTGTGGAAGACAAGACTAGATCACATTTGTTGAACTGTGCCATCAAAATGTCTTACATTTTGAACAGGCATGTACTAGTAAACTAAAATGAAAAACAATAAATAAAAAAAAAACAATGGGTCAACACAGTCTATGGGACTATTATTTGGGACCTCTCCCCATCCGATGATGACGCACACCTTAGAAATAATTGTTATTTTAGTATTTTAATGGCTGCCTTGGGGATTCCACCACCTATGTGAACTCCCTGTGGGCTGAAGCCTTTTCCAAACATGGAGCTGGGACATGCAATCAGATTAATGAGGGAATTATCTGCTCCTTCCCTCTTGACTCCAACATCCTATTAGCATCGTTTCTTTCCTTTTTTTTTTTTTTTTTTTTTGTCCACTCAAAGATCAGAATCTATTTGCACGTCCTTGAAAAGCAGCGCGGACGAATCGCTTTTAAAGTTTTTGCTTCGACAGCAGCGGAAATAATTCCGCCGCTGCAAAATAAACGGACGTTCATCCGCCAATTCCAATCCGAGGGAAGAGCCTTCGCCGTCTATCAGTGTTAAGCAGTGAAATGTCTATATTGCTAAAACAAGACAGTATAAAAAAATCTAATTAAATAATATGTAAAATATAAATCTGCATATCTGTTTTAGTGCTTTAGTGATTTTTCTCAGTAGCCCTTCACATTGCAGGCTATTTATTACACAGTAATTAATGCTATATAATGTATTATGTAGTAATTATCTGATCTTCCCTTAATACCCCCAAGATGAATAAAGCCTTATCTTATTTTATAATTAGCAGTCATTTAGGAGTAGGGAATTACACTAATGAAATCTACGGCAATAAATTGCGTAGTTGACTTTTTTTTTAACAAAAAAAACCCCGTTATTTTAAGATAAGATAGCACTTTATTACCAATGTCTGATATTAAGAGTAATTGAGTAATTTAGTAATTAAGAGTAATTGAGGTAATAAAATTACTCTTCAGCCTTCACTCTCAAGTCAGGAAAGCCTTTTCATTACAATTTCTATTTTACTTTCCTCATATAGTGACAAGGTTTAACATTCCCTGGTAGATTACGTCACCATTGAACTTGATAAATACAATGGTGACGTTTATTTCAGAGACGGTTCCTGTTGTAACCCAATCCCCTGAAAGTAATGAATGAGTGTGGGATAAATATGCCGTTGGTAAAATGACCCGCTGTCCCTGGCATAGAGCCGGGTGATTACCAGTTAAATACCACACAATTCCTGTTAACTTCTTCTATTTTACCGTTACATGCATTGCCGTGTAATGAATAGGCCGGGTTATCGTTCGCAGCTTCCGCACATCACTCATCTTGACAAATATAAAAAAAATAAAAAAATTACAAGTATAAATCTCTTCTTCCGATCGCCAACACAATTACCTTTGTCATCATCCTGCAATGCAGACACGGAGGGGGGCCGGGGCTGTAAATCTGTCACAACCGGGGTCCAAGTTAATCTTTCATGAAACTATCAATTATATTCGGTAATGCAAGGCCCATGTGTGCAACCCAGGAAGCGTCAGGAATTCTCTCTACAATCATCCTAAAACTCCCCCTTTTTTATTTTTTAAAGCCCCCCCTCGCTCTCCCCACCATTTTTCCCATTTTCCCTCAGAAATCCATACTTTCTAATTAGAGCTGATGAGGAGAGGGACTTCATTAGCGGCCGGTGATGAATCATTGTGGGGTGTAATTGGCCCTCCGCTCTCCTAGGGGGCGCCCTCTGCCAGGCGGTCCATCCGGAGAGGGCTCCCGGCGGCCCGGCTGGCTCCGTCTTTATGGTTTTTTGGCTTCTGTCGTTGGACGTCTGAATTGAAACTAAACGGGGATCCTGGAGTCTGGGAGACCCAAGGTTTGTGGGCGTGATTCTGGGACGTAAATGGGGAGCAGTGGTGAGAAATATGAAATTTGAATAATTAGAGGAGGCTTCGGGACTCTCTCTCTCTCTCTCTCTCTCTCTCTCTCTCTCTCTCTCTCTCTACCTATATCTCATCTCTCTCTCTCCCTAGCTCCCTCTCTTATTCTCTATCTCTCTCTCTCTTCGTCAATCGTTCCTCTCTAGCTCTCTCTCTCATTCTCTCTCTCTCTCTCTGTAAAAGTCAAAGTCTCTCTGCATAGCTCTTCTCTCTCTCTCTCTCTCTCTCTCTCTCTGTCTCTCTCTCATTTTCTCCGTATCTCTCTCTCTCTCTCTCTCTCTCTCTCTAGCTTACTGCAAATAATGGAACCTTAAAAGTCAAAAAGTCTCATTCTCTCTCTCTCTCTCCATATAGCCCTTCTCTCCCTCTCTCTCTCTCTCAGTGCGGCTCTTCTCTCTCTCGCTCGCTCTCCCTCTCTCTCTCTCTCCCTCTCTGTCTCTCTCTCAGTGCGGCTCTTCTCTCTCTCGCTCTCTTTCTCTCTCCCTCTCTCTCTTTCTCTCTCTCTCTCTCTCGCTCTCTCTCAGTGCAGCTCCTCTCTCTCTCTCACTTTCCCTCTCTCTCTCTCTCTTTCTCTCTCTCTCTCTCTCAGTGCAGCTCCTCTCTCTCGCTCTCTCTCAGTGCAGCTCCTCTCTCTCTCTCTCTCTCTCTTTCTCTCTCTCGCTCTCTCTCAGTGCCACTCCTCTCTCTCTCTCACTCTCCCTCTCTCTCTCTCTCTCTCTCTCTCTCAGTACAGCTCTTCTCTCTCTCGCTCTCTTTCTCTCTCCCTCTCTCTCTTTCTCTCTCTCTTTCTCTCTCGCTCTCTCTCAGTACAGCTCCTCTCTCTCTCTCTCTCTCTCTCAGTACAGCTCTTCTCTCTCTCGCTCTCTTTCTCTCTCTCTCTCTCTCTCGCTCTCTCTTTCTCTCTCGCTCTCTCTCAGTGCAGGTCCTCTCTCTCTCTCTCTCTCTCTCTCGCTCTCTCTTTCTCTCTCTCGCTCTCTCTCAGTGCAGCTCCTCTCTCTCTCTCTCTCACTCCATGGGTTACTTTCATTAGTCTCGTGTCCCCTGTCAGTGTGACTGATAATTACCCCTCATAACATAATGGAATATTCTTAAGGATTCTCCAACGTTGTCCTCCTTTTAAACCTCTACACTTATTCAACTCTCCTCTTTCTTTCTCGATTAGCGAGTCAGAGTGTGGCGTGCGCTCTCGGAGAAAAATGATTTCCAAATGTTGATTACTAATTGAAAAATTAGAAAGTCAATTAGAGGCTGGAGATCTAATTAAGGAGGAATTGAATGAGAATCATCTCACGCCGCCAGTCTCTCTCTCTCTCTCTCTCTCTCTCTCTCTCTCTCTCTCTCTCTCTCTCTCTCTCTCTCTCTCTCTGATGTATAATCTCCTCAAGGCTCTGCTTTGCCCAGTGAATTGGATGGGGGTCTCCTCTGCAACGCGGCCATCCGACAGGTTATTATTATTTTAATTCATACATACATTCATACATTTTATTCATTCCCTGTCCTGTGTGCAGCTGTGGAATAGATCGAAAATAATAATGTTAATGAACTAATTATCTGAGCAGGGACGGTGTCTAAACAAAGGTGTCTGTGTCGGCTCCTCGACCTCTGAGGAGGTTCCTGTCAAGCCGCAATGAAAGGTTCGACTCTTTTTGTCAGAATCGGTTCTTGACGAGTCGCTCGGTTAAAAGAGTTGCTCTTTGAGCTCGGGAAGACTCGGCCTAATAATTCTCAATTTACAATTATTTATTTCGGCCAAATGTGAAAGTGTGAATCAGTCACATTGAATAGGATTCACGCCCGAACGCCTCGGTCTGTTTTGCCTTGGGCTTGAATTTAATCCTTAGTGATTAGTTTCATTTTATGAGGCAGAATATTCACTCTTTTATTGAATTTATTTATTAAAATATTATAATTCTAACACATTTTCAGTAACTGTTCAAATAACAGGTTTATTGCACAGTAATTACTACTACACAAAGTATTATGCATTAATTAACTGATAACTATTTCCCCTGAATTTCCCCCAGAGAGATGTATGAAGCCGTGTCGAGTTATCGATTTGTCCGTTTTGAATCCTTCACCACAAACGAACCATTCAGGATGAACGGCTCGTTCACGTGTCTCGCATTCCTTCCTCACAAGCCACTATAACTAGACCGGTCTGGAGCCATAGTGATACCGGTGCAACCGACGGAGCGCCGGCCTCCATCTCGATGTTTCAGTTGCCGCTCTTTTAAGGAGTTGACAGCAGAATGTAGATGTCACTCCATGACAAACCGCCCGGTGCGGTGGTCATCAGTCCTGCCATCGTACCGCCAGGCCCCGCTCTGATCGTCGTGGATCCATCGCCTCGTATTGTTGTTTATATCTCTGCGGGTTCGCCCGGCGGAGGGATGTGGGCAAAAGCTGCTTAATTATAAATAACAACCGCCCTGAGCACCGATAATGTATCGACACGTCGGGCTCATGATGCATTAGAGACCCGGGAAAGCCCCGTCTGCGGCCTCGCGCTGGGAGTTCTTTTATTTTTGACAAACAGCCGCGTGAAAAATGAAAATTTCCGTAATCTATAGTTTCCCCCCTCGCCATTGTGTACTTGGGTATCATACTTCTTAGGAATCGCTGACTGCTGCCCCTTTTTATTTATTTATTTTTTCCTCCTGGCGCTGACTGTGTGAATGATTGATTGAGCTGTGGGATGAGATGTATCTGCATAGGCACAGATGGAAACAAAGCATCTCATCGCGACATCAAAAGCCCAGATATCTCGAATAGAGACGTCTTAGCGGCAGAGCCTTCGCTATATATAGTCCCGAAAAAAGAAAAAGTTATTTGTGTTAAAGCTTATCCCTTCGTGGAGCGCACACACATCTATGTCCCCATTTGATGGGTTAATCTGTTAAAAGTAGGAAAAAAGTTTTCAATATATCTATCTCAATATCTCTATATCTCTTTGTTTCCATATCTCTATATTTATATATATATACAGTATATAATTTTGGGGGGGTTGTGTCACTATCTAGAGTGTTCTTCACTCACTTGCATTCAAGTTATGGACAAATATTCACCTGGCCTCTTTCTCCCTGCTTAAAGGATCCCTGAATGAGGACAGGCTGGATTTGCACAGCAGCATTTCTTCCTTTTATAATCCATCATTTAAATTTCCAGGACGTTGAATGCCGGCTTTTTTTTTTCTTCTTCTCCAGAACAGGACTACAGGTCTAGCTTTAATCTTTTTTATTTTTATTTTTTTTTATTTTTTCCCCATACACTTATTTCTTGTCTTCAATCCCTGTCACATTTTGGACGGATAGAAAAACTGGGTGGGGTGGTCATTTTGGTGAGGAGCGTTCTCATGGTTATTATTTAGAAAAATGTAGTATGTGAAAATGCTGTTTATAAAATACAAATTGAAATACATATCTGAGGAGTTGAAATAATAAATAATATAAATAATTAGAAAATAAAAAAAGATTTCCCACCTTGGTACACACGGTATATGTACAGATTTTATTTGATACACACATATGCAGAGGTTTATATGTTGTTTATTTATTGTTCATTTTCTTTGGTCATCAATTTTAAGGTTTATTCTATATTGACCATTTTTATTTAATACAATCCAAAATAAAATGATCTTCGCCTCTCTGTGGAGTTTGAAATCACAAACGCAAATAAATAGACATCCGCCATTTGATGTCCAGAAATATATATAAAACCAAAGAAAATATGCCTCCCCCAGACGATTTCTCCATCTCCATCTCCATCTACTCGTTTGTGATTTCCACCGGTGCCTAATCGTTTCCTTTACGGCAAGCAAAGTCTGAGAACAGTTTCTGAGAGAATCCTGCGTCGGGCACCGCGGCCTCTTAACTGGATTGACTGGTAGCTATTACAGAAAAGAAAATACATCGGAAGTTATTTTGTGTAATAGCCCTTTAAGACGCCATTAGGGAGGGAACAGTCATGAATTATGAACGGGACCGTAATGAGTTTGCAACTAAGGCGAAGCACAGAACTTATTAATGACGGGCGGTCACACACACTTAATTTAAACACATTAACTCTGATTCATTTGTGGATGCGAGACGAAACAGAAAATGTTATTTGACTGATTGAGAAGTGACTTAATGGGCCGACGTCCAAGGGCGTCGCCTACAAATGGATTCCTATACCCAGTGTCGGAGGGAGAGAATGGAAGAGTGGAGGAGTGGGGGAAAGATGGAGGGAGGAAAATGACGGAGAACAAACAGTTTGCAACGTGATGGATGAGTTGGAACGGAGAGGGAATATCGCCCTCTGACGGAGCGGAGGAGACTCCCGTTTAGCCGCCACTGCGAGCGGCGCCATTGTGTTTAAATGTGATTTGTGAATAATCGGCCTTTTTGGTTATTTATAGCTGCCAGAGATGGAGGGCAAACACTTAAATATTGTTGAAAATAATGTTTTACCTTTTAAAGCTGTGCCTTATTGAAAGAAATAGCTTTAAAACTCACTTAATGACTTTAAAGCTATTTTAAGCCACTTTTTCCCCTCCAAAAGTCTTGATATATAACATACTGTATTTATGCAGTATACAGTATATATAGTATACAGTTTATTTACGCCAACAAACACTTACAGTTCAAAACTAGTTTCTGGTGGTTCGTCGTCAATGCATCGTTTTAAATTTCCCATCGGCGCCGTCACTTTTCAACGGGTGCCCCGTCCGCCAGGGGGCGTCACCTTGGCTTCCGGTGAGGTCGAGGGACCGGATCGCCACGCTAGTCACACTCCTTCTCGAAATTCCGACCCAAGCAGACACTTGAGGTCACCGGCGGGAGAAGGAAGAAGAGAGGAGTGATGGCGAGAGACGGTGAGTGGGGGGTGGAAATGAACCACCAGCTTACGCCGAGCAGGACTCCATCTTTGATCCCCGTGGCTTGACCGGGACGCCCCCCCCCCCTGCTGGGGGGGAGGGGGGCGAAGTCACTCTGATCTGGCGCGGTGGGATCAGTGGTGGTCCGGGAAGGGGGTCGCCGGGGTCCCACTGTCCCTTCGCATCAGCCGAAAGAGCCCACTCCGCCGTGGGTGACGTGACACCCCGTCCGCCCCGTCCACCCCGTCCACCACCACCGGGGGAGATTTTCCTGCTTTTCATCCTTTTGTTTGATAGAAATGGGACAAAGCTTTGCCGTGATTACATGAAACCAGGATGAAAGCTTTTGATTTTTGTTCCATTTTCTCCGGCAGTTAAATTGAAGAGACGTCAAAACCAATTTGCGCCACACAGGAAAAAACTGGTTATGAGAGGAGATTTGGAATTTCACTATTGCTAACCCAACATATAACTGTCAGAATTTGAACAGTTTTTATTGTATATTTCTCTTTATATGATAAATTAGGTTTATTGCATATAGTTAATTTTAGTTATTTTGTACATTGCCATTTTTGCAATTTTTTCTATTAAATTCAATTTTTTGTAGATTCCAGTTTTTAATTTGTTACGACTTATTACTTACTTATTACTTTTTTGTACATACTTATTATTTAGGCAGTAATAAAATTAAATAATGTTTTTTTTTATGTGACTTGCTGTAACGCCAAAATTTACATCACTGTTAGAAAAATCTATTTTCGTTTTATTGCAATATGACTAAACAAAGAATTATTTAAAGTCACAGGTTGTTTTTTTTTTTTACGTCTAATTCCTCGGTCTTGAGCGTTCAGGGTTTGACCCAATCTGAATTTCCTCTCGAAGGCGACGTAGTCACTCCGATTTCTCCGTCTCGGTGTATTTCTTGAAAATACCAACACACACACACACAAAAAAAGGCCGGTCCTCCTTCTTTCTTGTCTTTCTTTCTCTTAATCACACTCACACTTGAAGTAGGGCAGATTTCACGCCGTCTTAAGTGCTGCTAAGTATCAACGCTCCTCGCAGGCGTTCAGATGAATTACTCATCTCGATTTGCCGGGGCCGTCGCCGGCGCCCTGTAAATTACCGTCTACTCTCTGCTTGTTTACCCGGCCAATATTTGCGATAACCGCGGCTAGCCGTGATGGTGGCAGGATACTTTGCATGGCTGGTTCATCCATCTGAATGCATTATCTGCGCGCCGCTCCCCGGAGACTCTCTAACGACGCTCCGAGTCCTTCAGATGCCGCCCCGCTGCCACAAATAATTCATTCTCCGAGAGGGTTTGAGTTACATCTCGGGAAAGAAAAAAATAAATAAATAAAAATGTTCAACCCACTTCTTCAGATAGAAGTAGTTACTTGTCTAAGTATAAGTTTGGGGGCATTTAAAACTCTTTTGGACTATGGTTAAAGCTTCCAAAATGTGTCATTCAGGCGCTCATGCCGGGGATAACGTGCAGCCAGTCGCTCATTACCGCAAAATAACCCCCGGCAGGGAGATCAGCACCGTGTGTCACTCTGAAGGGGCTTATTTTGCGATAATGACCGGCTGGCTGCATGTTATCCCGCTTATTACACAGCTGCTTACTGAAGTCCACAATAACGTAGCCAGCACCGTGCGATATGAGTGACTTGAATGCAGGCAGGGAGAAGTGGTTGCCCGTAGCAACGCTCATTATCAACAGATTAGCCGTCATTTGTCAGAAACAATTGACGAACGATTTCCGCGAATGACCAATCAGAATCGAGTATGCCACGGAGCCGCGGAATAAACATAATTATGTTCAGCTTCTTTGTAATACATTTAACTTAAATACTCAACACGTCAAATTCGGAAATGGCATTCTTCAATCCAGTTTGAAGTAAATAAAAGGCCAATTATAGGCCATTCCCATTGAATTAGTTTCGGTAAGTTCAAATAAATCATTATACCCTTTGGGTCATTTCGTTGTTGCTCACACTAATCACGTTGCGTGCAGTGATTATTTAAGTCCGACTCGTCCTTCCCATTTCCACTTTCCCTTTCCGTCCACTGATGTTACTCTGGTGTGGTGCCAAATAGTAATTGCTGGGTGAGTTGCGTTTCCACCTTGTTTCCTGGGGGATCCTGCTGTGAAGGGCACGCAGGAAGCCTGCACGGCTCCTTAACTTGCTAATTACGCCCCGCGCTTGTTAGATTTGAGGATTCCAGCAGCATGCCGGCCACCCTGGCCTTTCCCCTTCCATTATCCTGTCTGGTAAACACTGATATTACTGCACTTCCACTCCTACTCCCTGGAATTAAGATGGACGCATATTCTTGAGCAATTTATGCCCAAAATTGGAACTATTCCATCCAACAACGCGTTACACACGAATCGCAAACGATTCGGTCGTAGTGAACAATTTGGTCGCGGTGAACAAATCTTTTGAATGAATCAGGAGTTGGGAGTCACTCTGACAAAAGAGTGAAAGCCCCCAAAGATTAAATATTGAATTCAAAAAACAACAAAAATCTAAAAAACACAGAAATGATACTCTTTTTAAATAATCCAATTCATAATTCAATGAGATTTTCCAAGTTGTACGTTGTTTTTTTTTTTTGTTGTTTTTTTTTTTACACCACTTTCAAATTGATTAGCACTTTTTAGAGGTGAGGGCCGAGTTTTTCCAAGTGCCATTTCAAATACATGTCCAACTCCTCCACTCAGCCATTTCTGCAAATCAAAATGAATAGCAATGATGAAAGTGAACAAATGAAATGGTATAAAACAGGGTCACACATCACTGGAAGGGCAACAAATGGGCACTGGGACGGAACTAATGTTTTTTTCCCCTTGTGTCTCAACAAAAAACGGGGAAAAAGCCATCAGCTCTGGTCAAAAGAGAGTTGTTATTTGGCCTAAAGCACAACTAACTGCATCAACAAAAAATATAGGTCTTCATGGAAGTTCGTACGACAGAGGAGGGTCACTCATTTTAATGTAAAAGGACAGATCTTTTGTGGGAAAGCGCTGAGCGATCCAAATCCAGGCTGAGGTGGAAAAAAAAATGGGAAAAATGTTTGAAGTAACCTGAATGGTATTCACTCTGATATTCCGCTCCGTGGTATTTCCAAAGCCAGCCGAGCGAGGACTCCTTGGAATGATCTGCTGGCTGCGGAGAAATACGTTGCCGATTTTTGCTGAACTCGCTGAAACATCAAAACTGAAGTCTGTCCCTTAAATCTCCGCCTCGCATTGTTGTTGACTTTCTCATTTTATCCAGTTTAACTTGTTTGACTGGACTAGATCAAATAAGAGGTTGAACTTGATTGACCTGTATAAGGAACATGGAGATCCATATCATACGGCAAGTAAATATAATATAATGGTAATACAGTAGTAATACTGCTCATAGTATCAATACAACTGCTTATAATAATATCAATATAATAATCAAAATAAATTAACAGTATAGGCCTATATAATATTACAAGCTGTAATACAACCTATGTGCATGATTTACTATTTTTTTAACATTACATACCATTATTTATATCACTTATTTATTTATTCACTTATTTTTATTTATTTCCATATATTTTGTGAATTTAGTGTATATAATTGTAATTCTATACTTACTTCACACATCTCACCAAGCGGCTGTAATGCCAAAAACGTATAATAATAATAATAATAATTATAATTTGTTATTATTGATGATGATGCAGAGGATAATCATAATAATTGACAGACATAAAAGACAAAAAAATGAATCTTCCAATCTGCTGATGGGATATTGCTGCCTACAGGTGATGACATACATTTCCGGAATTTCTCTTTGGGATTGATAAAGTATCTTTATCTTTATCTTATCTTTATACAGGTATATAGAGCTGTAGAGGAATATCTTTCTATTATGGAGCCAAAAAATAATTCAAATTGAGTGAAATTACCTCTCCAATATGTGAGCTTTGACACTGCATAAGCTCACACACACTGGACAGCAAACCTATAAGACAGACAGAATAAGAATAGCTTGTTGAGTCCGGGGTCAAGCTTTGTTTAGTGCCGTCTGCATTCACTATCTGAAGCTGTTTATTCAGCCAAGTACATTTTCATGTTCTTGCGGTGATTGGTGTAACGCTGTATAGACAATTAGTAATTAAAAAAGCTTAACAGTATATAGAAAAAATAAAGTCAAGTCAAGTCACACTTTATTCATAAAGCGCATTTCATACCAGGGCAACACAATGCGCTTTACAAAGAAATACAATCAAAGAAAGAGCATTGTTGTCAGCTGGTCACAAAAGCAGCAGCAACAACAACAACAACAACAACAAAAACAACAACAAAAGCAACTATAACCTCAGAAGCATCAACAACAGCAGCAGCAACATCAACACCAGCAGCAACAACAACAAAAACAACAGCATAAACTGGTGTGAAAACCAAATAAAATACAAAAAAAAAGCAAAATTTACAGAATATGTTAAGGATGTAGGATAAGTTAAAAGGCCAAGTCAGTCCTCAGTTTTTAATGGGAATTTAATAGGATCCCAATGCAACACTTTTTTTTTGTTGTTTTGCTTATTCTGTAGGATTTAGAGGGAGAGAGAATGTGAGAGAGAAAGAGAGAGAGCGATTATGGCCCTCCGTGTAGCGCAGGGAGAGGCGGCTTCACCTCCGCTAATGATGCTAAGGCTGACAGCCGCCATCATGAATCACCGAGCGCTGAACACTACCTGTCCACCTGCTGACGTGGACAAACACAAACCACTTTGTGGCTTTTTCACACCAGTTTACTTTTTTGTTCCTATTTTGAGTGATTTGTTTCCCTGTGGTCGAGTACTAAATGGCTGTAGTAAAAGTGATAGTACCGCATTGATGTTTCCACTTAAATATAAGTATACTAATTTTGCTCTTCATTGTACTTAATGTATTATAGGTATTTAAGTAGGTAGTATTTAGTAATTATTTGTGTATTTGTTATATCCAGTGTCCTGATGTAACAGAGCCTAGAATATGGCATTAAATGCTCCTTTTTTCTGCAGATGGATGCTCAGTCATACAGTATCTTTATTACAATTTACAATGGAAATTATGTGGGTCATTTATAAAAATAAATATGATTTCAATATTTTTTTTACATCAATTAACGAGACTGAAATATAGTTAATGCTACAGATAATGCTCCAATTTATTTAAAAATAATCTTCTACCGTTTTTACTCTGCGTCTGGGCTCTGCTCATCACTCCCGGCGAGGCGTACAGCAACATCGGTGTACTTAGTGAGCTAGATAAGAGTGATGAGCTGGAATCACCGCATTGGATGTAAGAGTGGAGCCCAACAGGTGGATGCAGGGGAGGTGGAGGGAGCGCAGAAGGTAGGGCAGGAGGGCAGGAGAGATTGGCCCTTCAGATAGGCCTGCCCATTAAGGGCGTGGAAGCATGTGGCGCCGTCGAGTTGTCTGACAGAACTAGCTCTGCAAGCTACGCCTCGTGTAAAAATACATACAGACATATACATTATGTATAGGTATTTGAAATGTAGTGGATTAAAACTTGAAAGTCTCCTAAATGTAATCTACTTAAATACAGCTACTTGAAAAATGTACTTAAGTACTAGTGCATTATTTAATGAAGTATTGTACTTTGCTACGTTCCACCACTGATTTAAAAGTGTTCAGAAGTAACACTCATACAAGTGACATTTACGTATTTTACCACTTAGTTCTTTACACTGTAATTTCAAAGTTAAGGTTGCCTCATTTGACTCTATCTACAGTACGTACCTCACTCACTCACTCCAACGTTGCTCGGTTGTTCACCCGAGTCCTACATTGTAAAAATGTGTTGCAGACACTTTGTCTCTCTGCATACTCCCACATACAGTACATGGGTTGTTTTGTGACTCATCTGATGCTGCTGGCCATCCTGCGTTCGCTCTCCCTCTCTCCCCCCTCCTCACCCCCGCAGGCCCTGGCGCATGTGCGGCATCTAATTGATTCATTAATAATGTGAACAGATGTTTGCGGTCGGGCCTGGCGCCGCGCCAGTGCTGCCTGGCCGCCTCCCGCTAAATGCTCACTGACACCGAATGGCGGGAGGTGAAGCCTCCTCCATCACCCCGAGGAGGGAGAGGGAGAGAGGCGGAGGGAGAGAGGGTGAGAGGGAGAGATTATTGGCACTAAGATGAGGAAATAATTCAAAATAAGAACAGGTGTCGCTTGACATATCAGGCTTGAAGTTCTCAGTGTCTTGTACTTTCTGGCTGTCTGAAGGAAACAATCTGAGGATTGAATACTTCCGAAAAGTTCTGTACCAGTGTTGGAAAGTAACAAATAACTTATTATTATTATCTATCATTATTAATGTACTTCAGGTTTGTTAGTTGTACTCAACTCGTTGAATTCCTTTCATCACTATGGCTGCTGGTTGGCCTCCGTTAAACATTTTATTCTCATGGTCAAAGCTTTAGTAGTAGATAACTTAAAGTGTTTAAAACAGTTCTGTACTGTGCATCCACATCTCATAATTATCTCATAACTAATTTCTGCTAAAGGACATTGTGGTGGTGGTGGGGTTTAAGCAGCCACACCTGTCTTGTGTTGTGGTAATTTGGCCCAGGATTAGGGCTGCTGCGGATACCGCAATGTCATAATAACAGCTGATGTGGTTTTATATATACACATATATATATATTTATGTATATATATACCGCAATAATACATACAGGGCGGTTGAACCCCCCTATATTTCTGCGGGGGAAATTTATTTTCTTCACTTCACTTCCTGTGATCAGGGTCGATATACGGCTAGCTGTTCCGGCCAGCAGCCACCGCCAGGACCATCCAGCAGCCTAGCAGCCAGACCACCCCTCCAAGCAGGTTTCGGTGTTGGGGTGTGTGGTTTAAGCACCTACACCTGCATTGGGTCTAGGTAATTGGGCCAGTGATCAGGGTGGATGTACGCCTGTTGCTTATTAGAGCAATCAACAAGCGACAGGTAAATCACCCACCCCCACACCCTCCGTCTTTGCAGCATCTCGGCCTGTGTCTTTGTGTCAGAGGGGCCGGAAAATGCCACACAGGTGGCGTGTGGCAAGTGGTTCCGCCACAGACATCATGCAGAAGAATTGGAAAGAACCTCATAAACTGCAGATTGTACTGGTGGTTTATATATTATATTTGGGGGCATCTTGGTCGAAGGATGTGAGGTGTCCTTAGTCATGCCCCCTAGACCTTTCCACCATCTGCCACCAGGCCAGAGTCACCAAAACGGGGAGGAAGTCACTGCGATTCTTAAGATGCACGGCATGAACAGGGAAATGTCACCGGCATTCGTGGGCACTCGAGACGACAGACGATTGTGCATGCAGAGAGTAGTTTCTCCAACCCTGAAAGACTAATAAGTAGTGTGGCTATAAATATAGGCGGTTTTTGCTCTTATGAGATAGAAAGGAGAAACTTTGGAGAGCCTGGTTCAGCCATAATTAATCACCCTGTGTGGCGGCTTCCCGCATATATCCATTAAGCTTTCATTCAACAGGTCGCTGGAGCTGCAGTCTCTGTGGCGGAAGTAACGTTGTAATTCTAGCAGGAGCATGGATTGATCGCTGGCAGGTTGTCAATGGGAATACCTGACGTAGTGTAAAACATTGCTCTCGAAAAGAACATCATGCAAAATAAGAATTGGTCTTTTGAGGAATTGTTTGGATTAATTAATTTTTTTAATGTATTCATGTTTATACTCAACCCTCATGTAGTACCTAGGGAGGCTCCAGCCTTTTCTCTGGCTCCATCTCCCCATGAGGAGTTCGATGCAAGTCATGGGGGTCAGATCCACAATCTTTGTTTAGTGCTTAAAATTCACACCGCATTTCAGGCAAATCGAACATGATAACACAGCAGTCTGACTCAAATTTCACTTCTTCTTGGCTGAGTTTTTGTTTGCTGGCTATTTTCATTGCTGTGCCTACTGGAGTTACATCTAAATGAGTGAATGCACAGTTGTGTGACGCTCTTTTTTGGCGTGTATTTACGACTACGCCACAAAGATGCGATGCGTATTCACATCTACATAAATATGTGAAGACTTTGAGATACATTTTTAAAACTCAGCAAAGCAATGATCTTTTACCATCTGCACGAAGCGGCAGAAGTCACACAAAACACTTTGGCTGGAGGCCTCGAACGCTAGACGGGTGCAGACAAACACCAACCGTCTGGCGGCGTCCGGCCGCCCACCGGCCTTCTCCACAGTGTCTGGTTATCGGGCCTGGAACCTCCCTGCAGGGGAGGCTGGGAAGCAGTCGGAGCCCAGTGAGGGTAAACATCCAGATTTGAATTTCTTAATGAGGGCTAATTGCTTCCACTGCTTTCCAGTGTGGGGCATGACAACAACTCAACCGCCCACTCACCCCCACATCCACTCACTCACCCACCTCCTCCAGCTTGACCCTTCGTGTGATAGCTTTTTTTTTTTTTTTTTAACCCCTTGGGACAACTGTCACCATTCTCTTTAACACATGAGTGGATCATAGTTTCTGGCTTGCTGACTGCCTGTGGGACGCGGGGTACGATAGCATTCGGCACGTTTTTCCCGACAGCGTCGCGCCGGCACCGCGCTGTGCTTATCCCTCCTTGGAAACCCCGCTGTTAGAATTCCTCCTGATATTTAAATATCATGACCTTTCAAATGTTTGAAATAAAGGGACCTTGACAAGAAAACTTGATAACAAAGGCATGCCAAGGGAAGTGGCCTGTGCACGACGTCGAGGGGAGATGCAGAGCGGGAGGCAGCCGACCCTTTTGTTGTCTCTATAAAAGGCTGTTATGATTAGGATTGTTAGGGTTATTATCTGTAGAAATAGCAGTAGTAGTGGCATTCTCATCAGACCTGTTTATTCCAAAAAGTATATTTTCATATAAGAGGGATTTCTCGTGGTAAAGATTGTGCATTGCAATGCAGACAATTAGTGTAACAAATCTTCACGGTCTGAAATAAATGCAAAAATACCACAAACATATGAAAATAGTTACGTGAAAAACAAAACCAGACAAATACACATCATTTATTAGCTATTCTATGCACAGAATAAGTCAATGGTTTCTCGTAGTGGCTGTAGTTATAAAATATAAATATAGATGAATATACTGTACAGGATGATTAAATATGTAGACAATAATATGAATAACAATGAATGAGTAGGTATAACTTATTACCTAATTATTACAATGTCTACAATGCTATTATAGTATTATTACGATATTACTCATGTGGTCGTGGGTGCGTTACGCCACAATAAAAAAAAAGAGATTTAAATGACAATTTCTCTCTCTCTCTCTCTCTCTCTCTCTCTCTCTCTCTCTCTCTCTCTCTCTCACACGCAGGTGCCTCACACGCTCATATTTTCGTAAAAAAAAATTAAAAAAAATTGTAAAACGCCTGGGTGAATACCCGCTCTCCTTCAGCCGTCCTCTGCCTCACATCCTCCCCAGTTGCTCAGTTGCTCGGCTAAACGCTTGTGTCAGTAAAAGTTTGTGGCTTATTTTTGCAGCAGCTGGCGATTCGAACCAAAAGCCACCCTTCAGGCTTAGCGCTGCAGGCCTCATTAATGCAAATCTAGCTCCAGCAGACTGTGGGGAAATTGCCCCCCCCCCCCCCCCCCCACCACCCCCACCCCACCCCGCCACCCCACCCTCCCCACTTCACTCCAGAGGAAAAGGTGGAAAGTGAAAAGGAGGTGCAGAGAAACACCGAGGGGTTAAGTAGACCGGGCGGGAGAGGTAGAACCGGATTTGGGAAGGGAGGAATTTGTACCCATCAACCGCTTGGCACAGAATGGGAATCTTATGGGGCGGGGTGAGGAGGGCGATGATTAATGAATCCCAAGATTTCCATCCCCGTATCTGAGGGCGAAATGGAACGAGCCGTCGCCGGCGTCTCGGGGGGAAAACGCTGAATCGGGAGAATAATGCCGTGGGATTTATTTTATATATATATATATTTTTTTTCCTTTTTTCCTCTCGGCCGTTGTCACGCGGAGGCGGTGGAATACCGTCCCGTCATGCTACTCGGAGGAACTCAAACTCCCCAATTAAATTGACATGGCTCGAGAGTTTCATGATAGTTTTTTTTTTTTTTTCTTTCTCTTTTCTTCTCTTTTTTTTGTATAACGAGTGGAATTTGCCGCCGTGTCTTCTGTGCAATATCAAATTAAAGATCCTGCGGAAGATAAGAAGATGAGACTACGAGCTTTAAAGGCTTAAAAAAAGTATGTTTAATTAGCCGACGTTACAGGATGCGGCACCATACAAAAGACGGCGAGGGAATTCAACATATGCCGTAAACAGTAGCGCCGTCCGTTGTGTTTTAACAGTACAATACAAACCACCATTTTGGGGTATTTTTTATTTTTCTTATTTTTTTCATTTATTTATTTTTTAACTTGGCCCCCCGGATGGCGTCTCAATGGTAACGGCAAATTGAGATTGCACCGTGAAATATTATATTTGCGAGCCGTTCCCAAAGAACCAAAAGTCTGACGGCGTTAATGACAGACCCTAATGACTCTCTGACGTCCATTAATACTGACTGCAATGCTGCGATGTGATAGGCCGATAGCGGACGGAGCCGGATAGACTTGTATAGGCGGAAAATTAGATTTAGGATGTGTTTTTCACGGTTAAATACACAGTGCGGCGTCGGGGAAAACAAAGGCCGACGGAGGCGGATTAAAAGTAGAAACGAATGCTGAGAAAAAGCGGAACCCCCGCCCCCCCCGCTGTAATTCTAACAGGAGCGTTGATTGATCGCTGGCAGGTTCTCAGTGGGAATACGTGACAACGTGCGGACGAATCCACCATCTGCCTTCAGTGCAAAACTCACTCCATTGTCGTGCTTTAAAGGAATACGATGCTTTTTTCCTTTTTATGTAACCCTGTTTAATACTCCCCCCTCATGTAGTGCGTAGGTAGTGTGTAGGTTGCATCCCACCCCCCCCCTTTCAGGAGTTCAATGCAAGTAATGCGGGACAAATTCACAATCTGGATTCAGTGCGCTCCACAAACTCACTCCACATTTCAGGCAAAGCGACATGATGCAGTCCAACTTTGCGAATGTTAGGACTTATATCGAGAAAAAAAAAAAAAAAAAAAAAAGTTTGGTTTTATTGCCAAAACTCTCTGTTCGGTGCTACACTGGATTAGGGATTTGTCCCCCACTACTTGCATTGAGCCCCCGATGGGAGGATGGAGCCGAGCGTCCAATTTGGCGAGACTGGACACTGAGAAGACTGGATGTCTTTATCCAATGTAAACGGCAAAAGCAGAGAAAAAAAAACCCAACTAAAAACCCTCTTCCCACCTTCAATTACAAGAAGCAAACAGCTCCTGGGGATGGGAGGGAGGGTGGCAGGGATGGATGGAGGAGTGTGTGTGTGTATATGTGTGTGCGCGTGCGTGCGTCCGTGTGTGTGTGTGTGTGTGTGTGTGAGTGTGTGTGTATATGGGTTCAAACCAACACCAGACAAAGTAAACATTATTAGCTAAATAACAGTTTCAATTTGCCGTAACCCCCGCCATAACTGCCAGCTAATGGAATGCCGAGCCCCGAAATTAATTAGAGAAATAACTTGTAATTACAGCACGGCTTGGAAGGCCCTCGCAGGTCCCCAACTTGAGTGATGGCAGAGAGGATTTGGCCTCATTTTTCCTCACACTTTATTTTTTATTTATTTTTTTTAAACCAAACAACGATCCAAGGGTAGAAAAAATAAAAAAAAGGCTGCATTTCTCTTTTTACAGATGTTCCAACTTCCTCTGAGGGTTATTGTATTATTATTATTATTATTATTATTAACTCTCCAAATCGAATGCACTCTGTTTCCAGGGCTAATGTTTCCTGTTACGCTCCTGTTCTGGATGATTACTTTTACCGTCTTTTACCAGGCTGTAGCTCTCTGGGATCTTTATGGCACGTTACAGCACAGATACACTTGTTTTAACGATAACTGTCCACCGGCTGCAGCTTGGAAAAAAAAGAGGGAGAAAGTGGTTTATGACCTCGCATAACCTGGTTTCTCTGGGACTTCACTTCTCCTCTCCTTTATTTGCTGCGCTCATCTCAACACCGGAAGATTAAAAAAAAAAAAAAAGGAAAACTTGACCAAAGTAAATCTCCCAAACTCACATCAATATTAAACGAAATCACTCTTTGCTGAATCATTTTGGGAAAATTAGGAAACAAGGTTTTTTTGAAAAAAGATAAATAAATAAATAAATAAATAAATAAATAAATAGATGGATAGATAAATAAACAAACAAACAAACAAACAAATAAATAAATAAATAAGGCAAAACTGCAAGATTATCCAATAAAAAATAGATATAATTAAATGGCACTATACAATAAAAAAAAGAAACAATATACAATAAAAACAAACCTAATAATTCACAAAAAATAAACCTCTGTATCAACAATTCACACTCTGTCCAGTCGTCCACTCCAAAAATCCATTTCCCTGAGTGTGTGGATGCTGCAGCCCACTCAAAAAGCCTGTTTGTGCCTTCGCTTTCAGTTTGTCCGTGTTTTTTTTTTGTTTTGTTTTTTTTTGGATGCACTTCACATCCGTCCTTATTGCCTCGAAAAAAATAAAAATAAAATACAGACAAAACGAAAAACACGACGACGCACCGACTCGGTTATCAAGGTCAGCAGCCTGGAAATGGGGCAGATTGAGTCTTGGACAGGTGCACGGCGCAGGTAAAAGTGTGTTTGTCCTGTTTGATTCATATATACTTTACTGGACAGTCATTCGTGTTTTTAATGTTAGTATAACCGGGCCCCCCCGGGATCTGGGAACCGGGGACCATAATTACTTCACGTATTCCCAATAACACTCTATCTAATTGTCTCTGATTTTGGACGATTTGGGAAGTGGCGGCCGTGCGCGCGTCGCGTGCTGTGTTAAGCGGTGAAAGGGTTGACTCGTTTTTGAGTTCCGGTTCCTGGCGAATGACTCGTTCCCGAAAAAAGAGTCGTCAGAATTTGTGTGTGAATCTCAACAGAATTTTTTTTGGTTTTACCGTCCAAAATGATTTCTCGTGTTGGAATGCAAAGCGTATGTCAGTCCCGTTCAACGTGAATCATGCCAAGCGCGGTTAGAATTTTCATTATGGGGAAGATTCTCCCGCTCGCCCGCTCGCTGAATCAAAACTCGGCGCGTGGGAGCGCGCAGCAACCGCGAGGCTCTCTCAGACTCGGTTGAACGGCTGCGTCTCTGGCTTGCGGTTACCGAGTTGTGAACCAAACCAACAAACCACTCTGTTGCCGGAGTGGCTCGCGACGCCGAGGGTCGTTTAAACGATTTGTTCGCGTAAAACACGTCGGAGGCGTTTCAAGTCGGCTGACCGGCTGCCGTAGCCTTTGTTTACCACGTGTCAAACTGTGAAAACCTTCCCACGGGCGCCAAACAACCGCAGCGGGCGCAAAGCGGAGGGGTCCGCGGGGCCTCTTTATCATGCGCCGCGTAACAGGTGGGGAGAAGCAGGAGTAAATGTGTTTAAATCGCTTAAGCCCCGTGAAATGACGACGCTAACACATGCCAGCTGCACCGGTTCAGAACCGCTCCGTTCCGACGGTTGTTTGCCCCTCGCCCTGTTTCCAAAGAAAGAAAATATGACACAAACGCTACGGAGTCATGAAGCTGATGTTATTTATATCGATTACATCGAACAGCGTGATCTACGTTAATCTCATGGGAGGTCGGCGTAAACCTGAGAGTTATCAATAAGCCATAGCCAATCGCTTGGCCAGATTTTGTCCAACATTTGAAAACACATGTCTGTCACGTCTTGTTTGCCGACAAGAAGTGGTCAGTAGGTCAGTTGTAGATTACCAATTGAATCGTATTTTAAGTTCATCTTATGCCACTATGAAAGCATTCGCCTATAACAGTGTAATAACCCACATCACCCTCATGGGGAAGTGCCATTTATTGACGTTGAACATGCAAACCAAAAAATTGGATAGAATGTTTTTCCTCAACCCCACCGAAGGGACCACACTCAAGCTAATGTATAAACAGCAATGCAAAAAAAAAAAAAAACAATTTTTAGCTTTTAGCTTAGTGTAGAAGACATAACTCTACCGTGTTTGAAATGTACATTCAAGTTAAATCTCGATTTTATTTGGTGCAACATTTCTAAACGTGGGCTCAGTATTCCCATTCATTTTGAATGGAAACATATAATTGGAAAAGAAATGGAGCATATTGTTTTTAATTATTTTTAAACAATTTTAATTTTTATGATTGTGATTGCCGTGATGCCATAATTGCGGTACTGGTGCAGCCCTGCGCTTTTGATATCGCAACACAAGGGCTGGTTTTCATTATTTATGCATTATGATTATAATTTGAAACAGTTTATATGTGGCTCTCCAAGAAGGCGACCGTGGCACAACCAGGGCAAACGAGGATGTGATATTTCACTTCTCCGTCACGTGTCCTCGTTTCATTGTGACGGCTGCAGCATCTTGAAGCGCGTCGACGCGGCGCGGTGTGTTGCTCTGTGCTCTGCGTGGGTTGTGTTGCCGTCTCCTGAAGCAAAGTGGAGAGTGTGTGAGCTGTGGGGAGGATTCCTGAGAGCCTGGCGCTGTGTGGGGGGGGGGGGAGATACGGCCATTACCGGCGGCAACCCCCCCCCCCCCCCCCCCCACCACCACCCCTCCACCCACACCACGCCACCCCTACCCCTCAATCCCCCACAATCCCCCGGCGCAGAAACAGAAACGGGCCACATCAGCACGGGGCCGTGGGTCCTTGTTAACATTATTGGCAGGTGGAGCGTGAAGCCAGTTGTCCTTGATGGGACCCAGAGGCCGAGCCCTCCAACCAAACTAAAGAAAAAACGAAAAAAGGCTGCTGTCACCTTGTTTTTTTCGGAGCTCCCCGCGGTTGCCGCCGCGGTGGAGCCGGGGAGGACGAGCGTCTGGTGTAGTACGATTAAAAACTATAGCATTGAATAAAGGTGAAACAGTACGGCTGAAGTTATACCCATGATTAAGCCCCCCCCCCCCCCCCAAACCTGCATACGTTACCTTGAAATAATATATTGCCACTTATTTATTTATTTATATTAAATTAAAAATTGTAATCAGTTCCAAAAAAATATTAATTCCCCAAATCTCCCCTGTGCCCTGCTACCATCTAATTTGCTGCTTGACCCTCATACACATTATAAATACAGTTTAGAACAGATTCAGCCTAGTGTATGTAAATATTTTTCCTAAATTTTGCCTTCATTTTTATTTTCTTTTTACATATTATTGTATGTTCTGTGTGGAACAGAGAGTCACCGACAACCGGAGGGAAATAGCCCAATAAAGCCTGATCCCGATTGTTGTCTCATGTTGTAGACAATGACAGGTTTTTGAGTGGAGCTGTGGAAGAGCGACGTGGCAGTATTGTTACGTTTCGGGAAGTAATAACTTGAAAAAAAGTTTTGTTCTCATATGCGGACGTGAATTAGATGGATCATCGTCTCTGATATCACTCAAAATGTCCAATTCAGTCTTTTATTGAGAATTCACCAAAATATTGACACCGCTACGGAGCCAAAATGGAGCCATTGGACACCAACCCCAACCCGTGAAAGTGGGGAGATACTTTTATAGAACAATACCTTCTAGTGCTGCACGTAGTTCCATAGACAACATGGCAGCTCATCTAAGTTTGATGACTTCACTTGTCTCCTTCAGGGAAAACCTGAGGAAAAAGTTGAAGCCGCAAAACTCGGAATCTCTCGGGGACGGCAACTCATCTCAACTCGGAATTGAAATCCTCCCTAAACAATGTCTCGCCCCAGACTTAGATTAAATGTGGATGTGATATGAAAAGGTTTTTTTGTTTGTTTGTTTTTGTTTTTGTGATAAGAGCACATTAGGCCTGACTTGATGGGAAAATGGTAACGAGATGAAATGCACCATCATCTTTTTGAAAAATATGGTTGTTTCCCTAGAACTGTACCAACATTTAGCATTTTGTCTAGATTCATTATTTGTTTGTCTTCTTTTTGTTTCTTGTGGTGTTTTTAATATGGGTGTATGCAATAGGCAGTATATTTATATATATATATATATATATATATATATATATATATATATATATATATATATATATACATATATATAAATATATATATTATTATATATTTTTTAATAAAATAGATTAATATAAATGAAATTGAAATACATTTAATAATTGAATATTGAAATGATTCAATATTTATGATATGACTATAATTATATTATATATTATTAATAAATATATAAATAAAAATATTTTTTTTGAAATATGTAATATTTAACCATACAAAAAGATACTAAAGAAAATATATATAAAAAAATGAATTACTTTATTTTAGAACAAAAAGACAGGAAACCTGCTGGGATATCCGACTCCAGCCCTTGACATATTCGAAAACACACTGTATTCCATTAACATTTAAAAAACGGGAACTTCTGCCTTTATTATTCCACTTTCTTTGAGATTCAGTGACTTTAAGACTTCTATCTTTTTTCTACAACAAACTCTAATCCCACCTCTTGTCAGCGGGTTCTTAGTACACTAGGGGTGCGGTCACACCTCATACCCTGTTTGGTCCGTTTGAATCCAACCGTGGTGCGTTTACTCCGTTAGCCCGGTTCGTTTGCTGAGGTGAGAACACGCAAACGCAAACACAGTGCGTTGGGGGTTGAAAACGGATGTTGACACTTGTGTTTCTTATTTGGTTGGAACACCAAATCACAATTAGATATAGTAAATCGATTTTGTTGCAGAAAGTGATTTTCCCTCATTCATGTTTTTCTTTTCTTTTCCTGGATTGGACGTTGAAATGACCCACTGGCCCTACAAGGCTCCATGTTGAAACGGAGGTATATGCCACTACATAAGTTGAAAACTGACACACATTTCACACTCTACTGGACGTCGCAGAGACACGGAACTCCATCTGCGGAACAGACCGGCTGTGCTGGGTAAACATCCCAGACACCGGACGATGGAAATGGTGAACACGCGGCTATGTCGCTGCGTAAAGACCGAGAAAGACGCTCAGTTGAGCCCGATCAGGGTAAGTGTACCGAGTTGAACGGCTGTCTATACTGTGCAGCAACCCCGAGGACATCTTTCACTTTCACACTTTAAAATCAAAATGATTATTTGAAGTTTTATATTCATTTAAGGCTCATAATTTGTAAAACAGTGGCGATGTAAAATGTACTCTCTGCTGCGCGGGCCCGTTTCCTGTTTCTCCGACTAAAACAAATAAAAACAGGGTGTTTTTATCATTTTAGATGTGTTTATTTTACTCATTTTCCTAATTGAACGAAACAAAAAGAAAGCGTGTCCCAGCTGACGCAGGATCATTTATTTTGCCACGTGGATAATTGCGATCGGACGTCAAACTTTATGGGCGTGTTTGCGCTGTCATATCATTAGCGGTGAGGCGGTGCAGAAAGCAAGTGCAGCTGATGCACAACTCATGGTGATATTAGCGGCCGCAATTCCTTCTTTATAAATTCGCCCCTAAGTACACTACGCGTGGATGGCCCCAAAACGTCCTGATTTGAAGAAACGCCAGATTGGGGGTTGGGTTGAACAGCATTCGGGGATCGCAAGGAAGGTCTGAGACACAGACACACACACACACACACACACACACACACACACACACACACACACACACACACACACACACACACACAACACGCACACAGACACACAAAGAAGAAATTTCCTCAGTGGTAATATAGGGTGGCTCAACCGGGTGTCTCAACTGGTATGTGGTATTGCGGTATATATATATATATATATATATATATATATATATATATATATATATATATATATATATATACACACACACACACACACAGAGGATCCCCCTCAATATTTAGAACACATTTGTATTCATCTCCTCCCAATAAAAACATGAAATTACATAAATAAACACATTTCCACCATAGATTGGTACAAAAAGGGCACAAATTGTTGCATAACAGTTCACCAGAATGCAGGAAATGAAGTGTTTGACGCTTCGAATTTCCTGGGGGAGGACCCCCAGACACCCCACGTAATGTGTCCCCCCAAATGTTCAAACTTAACTTACGCCACTGCACATGCACGCCCACGCACACACACACACACGCACGCATGCGCACACACGCACGCGCGCACACACACGCACGCACACACACACACACAAACATGGTGCCTCCTCCTCTTATCAAGGTTAAACTGTGCAAATATTTGCCGCTGGTAATTTATGGACCGATCAAACAATCTCTGGTGCTCGTGTCACGTCAAACTGGGAGGGACGGCACAGGGCTGTTGTTGACATGCTATTAGGAAATACTGTGTGTGTGTGTTTTTTTGTGTGTGCACGCGTGCGCGTGTGTGAAGGAAGACAGCTTCACCCTGGTGGGAGCACAGCACATTATGTCAGAATGTTAATGAACAATTCTCAACTTTCACTTTGTCGCAGCCTCCAAACTGGACTCTGACTCAGTGGCTTAGTTTTCTGATGGATGGATAGAAAGATGGATGGATAGATAGATGGATAGATGGATAGATAGATGGATAGATGGATAGATAGATAGATAGATAGATAGATGGATAAATAGATGGATAGATGGATAGATGGATAGATAGATAGATAGATGGATAAATAGATAGATGGATAGATGGATAAATAGATGGATAGATAGATGGATGGATAGATAGATGGATAGATAGATGGATAGATAGATGGATGGATAGATAGATGGATAGATAGATAGATCGATTTTTATATATAGATTTATATTTTTGTTTTCTTGTATATATGTACAGTTTGTATATATGTACAGATATATATATATATATATATATTGATACATACACACATATATATTTACTCATTATTATTTATTTATTGTTGAAATATATTTATTGCTTACTTTCTTAAATATTTCTATATTTGCATTTACTACTTTCCCTCTTCCTTCAGAGTTTGCCAAATGTGATAAAATGCAGAACGTTTCTTCATGAAGCAGGAGTACAGCCAGGATCTAGTGACAGATTCTGCCTATCCGAAATAGTTTTTTATAGATTTTGTTTTTGAATCTTTTTTTTTTTCATGTTCTAATAATTTGAATATTAATATTATTGTAGAAAATATAAAAACAAAGTCCTGCTAGAGTAATATAAATAAATAAAAGAAATACCTGCACAGTATTTTATTTTTATTTTTTTACCAGCTGGGGATATAATATTATTGTGCAAAGATCTGCACAGACTGCACTCATCAAACGTTGGGCTGAAAAATCTAAAATCCATGACGAGATGCCGTCTCTCTCTCTCTCTCTTTCCCATTCCGCTGACAGCCCCATCTGTTTGCACCAGAGGCTTTTAGCACCTGTCGAGATGTCTCAGAGCCCAGGTGAAAGGGAAAAAAGAGAGAGAGAGAGCGAGAGAGAGAGAGAGGGGAGAGAGAACATCTTGCCAGATGATCAGCTTTCATCTTGGCTCCGACTCAGAACTCCGGAAGCTCCGGGCTCATTAAGGCGGAGGCTGGGATGGGATGTTTAAATCCACGTGCAGATGTTGGTTTGGTCACTTCCCCTGGCAGGAGGCGGAGGCTGCTGAGCACTGACACCATGGCTGATGGAGCGATGGACCTCTCCAGCTCCAGCTGACAGCGTCCGCCACGGTGGATGGATGGGTGGACGTCTTTTTGGTGGTGATTGGTTGACTGTATATTTCCTGTATGATCTAACTCAGCATGGTGCCCTGAGAGTTTGCCAGGGGTGCTGGGAAAATATTTCAAATTCTATTTCCAAAAAATACATAATTAATGGAAAAACCAGCTCTTGGTTTCTTCAATTCACCTAATCCGTCGGTTTCAGCAGAATAGCAGCTCTATGTTGATCAGAACAAGCTCCATGAAGGTGGGTCAGAACAGTGGGTTCGGCTAGCAGCGGTGAATTGGATTCTTCCAAGAATCATTGAATTGTATCAAAATGATCCATTTTGGTGGAAAACAAAGTCAGTCAAAGTCGGACTATTTTAGTATCAACAATTATTTTTCGTTTGTCATCCAAAGATTCACTTGCTTACCCGCTGGGTTGCTGGAGTGACTCCTGAGTCATTTAAAAGATTTTTTTGCGCTACAAACAAATTGTTCACAACTTTTGCATGATTATTACCTTGGAATAATAATAAGTTATATGGGTTTGTGACATTTTGTGATGTTTTTAGTTGAAACTGCACAGATCCTGGTAAGTTATGGTAACTCTTACTCAGTACCAGAATCTTGGCAATATGCAGATTTTTCTTCAATAAGTAATTTCTGCAATGGAAGCACATACTTCCACTAATCTGGAACAAAAGACGACACAAAGAGACAACCATTTCAGCCTTTTTGAGGGTTTCAGGGCACGGGGAATTTTTGTTAAATACCACATTCTGAAATGTTTTCCATCCGTGCCACATGACACAGCTGTTCGCTGCCGATGCCAGCGAGGGAAACTACAGAAAGTTAAGTCGGCGCCATTTCTTTTGCATTTCTGGACTGTGGTTACATGGGGGAGGTGTGTGTGTGTGTGTGTGTGTGTGTGTATGTGTGTGTGTGTGTGTGTGTGTGTGTGTGTGTGTGTGTGTGTGTGTGTGTGTGTGTGTGTGTGTGTTGTGTGTGTGTGTCTGCGTATGTTTGTGTGTGTGTGTGTGTGTATGTGTGTGTGTGTGTGTGTGTGTGTGTGTGTGTGTGTGTGTGTGTGTGTGTGTGTGTGTGTGCATTTGTGTGTGTGTGCCTGGCAGGAGCCGTTCCACAGATCTGGGCATTAAACTAATGTGCTGGGATCAGGGGCCAGTGCCTCCCAAGCTGTCTCCTTGGCTGAGGGCTGTAATGCGGCTGGGCGGTGAGTAAGCAACTGGCTCGGGCGATGGCACTGAAACCAAACACCTGCTTAAAGTCCCCTTCCAAGCGCCGTAAACACATACATTTCCAGCCACTGAACGTCTCTTCCGGTTGTGATTAGCATTAGCGCGGCCAACAATTGGCCCGGTGGTCGCTGCGTTTACCCTCCTTCCTTGGTTTGTCCAAAGAACCTCTGCTTTCGAACCCCAACCCCATGACTGGTGGCAGCCGGGGACGAGATCGCACAATGGCCGACGCGCATTCTACATTTACCGAACACATGGCGCTGTTTGTCCAAAGTACACCTGTTCCTACAGATACATACAGCCCCATACATACAGTACATCAAACCCTTTAGAGACACTTATATGAACAACAATAAATATTTAATCGGCTAGAATAACCACTATCAAGGAAGCGGATCCCTAAAAAGTCGATATGAAAGGAGCTTTATTTTCAATTCCCGGTGATGAATTCATTTTGACGCGCTCACCGGCGAGATCCTCTCCGAACATACCTCGCCGCGCTCCGGAGTGAAGCAATTTTTCCCTCATTTCAAGGGGATTCTCCCCCGCAACTCCTTGAATCATCTTTATGTCTCCCTCTAATTTGATCTCTGGTCCGTCTCTCCGCCCCGGCGTCAACGGGAGGGGAGGATAGATGTGTTGTCCCGCCGGCATCAACTCTCAGCCCCCTCTAGACGCGGAGGGCAGGTCGAAGGAAATGAGACTCGGGGCCCCCTCTGACAACCCCGGTGGTTTCTTTTCCGGCACAATATTGATGATATGAAGGCGAGGAGTTTATTTTCAACTTGTTGCTGCTTCTCAATCTCACTTGGCCGACCCTCCCCGCCGCCCCCGTTCCCCCTCCCACCCGGTCCACCCCCTTAACGCCGCGTCTCATCGGAGACTTAGCACCTCGGCTCCTCCTCTGGCATCGGCAATTACCGCCGTTGGGAGAAAGGTCAGGGGATGTTTTCGGAGAGGCGACTCGCCCGCCGCCGCCGCCGCAGCCGCCGCAGCCGCCGCAGCCGCCGCAGCCGCCGCAGCCGCCGCAGCCGCCACCAGACCGCTCCGGCGGAAAACGTCGTCACGCATTTATCGGGGTGTTGCGTGATGCGTCGGCATGTAACGCCCTGACATTTTATCGCCGAGGTGGAGGCCCCCGTCACAACACCTCCCTTTCTTGCGCTCCTATGGTGTCGTTGGCCTTTGTTGCCCGAGGCGCCGTTTGGCTCTAATGACACTGGCTGCGTCTGGCTCCCGTCTCCTGAAACAGGGAGGGGCGACCGAGCGAACCTCTCTGGATCTCTGTTAGGCCGGTGGATGTGATGAGAAATGCCTGAGAAACGCGATAAGATCCCGGCCGAGGCGGCAGAATGGATTACCGACTGACCGTTATTTCATAGCGGAAGCTCTTAAACTCAACATACTTGACCTACACACATCCATACATTAGTAAGTATCCGTGTAATAAGCGGGATAATGTGCAGCAAAGTAACCCCCTTCAGGGTGATACAAGATCCGATCACTACGTCGGGGGTTATTTGGTGACAACGACCGGCCGGCTCCACGTTATCCTTAACTTATACTTAACAGTTCAAATATCTCCCTGATTTCTTCATCAAAACACATTCAACTTGATCTTCATTCCATTGAAGTTGATAATCCGATGCAATGAGTTTAAAGGGCCCCTACGTGTCCGAGCCACACTTCGGGGCTTTGTTGGGGCTGGGAATGCGCTTTTCCCACATTTTGGGCGTAATGGTAAAATGTACACCCTAATGTGAGCCTAATTCACTTCACCCCTCAGCAGTTACGGCCTGGCCTCATCCGTCTCACTTAAAAATCCGGCCGGCGGCCAGATCCCCGCTGCACATACAGACATCAGCTTTATTACACCGCCTTAGACCGGGACGCTAAATTATTTATCTTATTTCGTTTTTCCATTGTAAATAATGGCCGGAGACAGAATTGGCATGCTGCTTATATTCCTAAAAGCCTGTCCACCATATTTCTGGGTCGGAGGAGGCGCGGGAGTGAGAATGATAAATACATCAGTAATTCTGAAAATACCTCGAAAAGGTCACGGCTGTTTAAGGCATTCCAAAAGACGGGCGTGCCTCGGATGGCTCTGTTTAAACTCCACCGAAGGATTTTTTATTTGTTTCGGTAGGATGCAGAATTGATATAATCAATTCTGAAAAGGTCTGAGAGTTACAAAGTATTAAAACCAGCGACTTGAGATGTGAAAGGCACGAGCACGGAGCCCATGCATCACGTGGGATTCATGTTTGTGCCTCCGACAGAACCGCAGCGAAGCCTAAGTTATGGTCATCACGACGGGAAAACATTAATAAGGCTCGGTATGTAATTACAGCAAGGCATGCTGGGAAAGACATTTGCTCCGAGCTAAATAGAACGCAAGATTGATAATGGCCGCCTCACGCATAATTTTCTATGTTTAATGAAAAAAAAAAAAGCGAAATGACAAAACACCACATAACACTGTAATACTGCGTATCGCTACCTTCTCCGGTGCAAACAAACTTTTTCTCATGTCCTTCCGTGTTTACTGCCTCTACCCCACCGCTCTGTGGAATACTCTATCCTGGTTCCTCAGTAGCCTCACTCAGCGGTCAGATATTTCTGAACAACGACCGCTGTCTGTTAATAATTACCGCCGCCGACATGCTAACGCTAGCACTAGCTAGCCGCTTCATCTCGCGACGCGACATGGAAGCCGCAACGGAAGACTTGAAGAGATGAATGCCGAGGCTTTTTGCGATTTCAGAATGAACGGCGGCAAATAACGTTGCGTTTGATTGTTTTTTGTTGCCGGGCGAAATAGTTGCCGATGTTGTTGGGGGCTGTTTTGTTTTTTTAATTTCACAGCGGAAGCTCTGTGGTGGTCGGGCACGCCGCTGCGCTGGGCAACACGAGTGCGGAAATGACTTCAAAACAATATTCCACCTCCACGCATTCATTTATTTAGTACGTAGCCGTGCAATGAGCGGGAGCAGTTTGTGGGTGAGCCTCGGAGCGGTTCATCTACAAACTGCCGGTTATCCAGAACCTTTTTCTGGTGGGGTGGTTGGCTGCATCATTATCACTTGGTTTGTTTTGCAGATAAGAGCAGCAGACTGCACAGCGGAGCCAGCGGAACAAGGGAAGCGGCGAGGTGCATCATCTGTTCCGCTGATAAAGCACTGATAGCAGACCTTTGGTGCGAGGGCACCGTGATCTTATCCCTGTGCCCCTCGGAGCCATAATGCCTCTTTTGGACATTCAGAGGTACGCGGCACGGCAAGGATCACAACACCGAACTTTTGGTACACTGAGCAAGAACATTGTATCGTATTTTAAGGTTGCTAACTATAATATAGCTAGCATTTTAAGGTTGCTAACTATAATATAGTTAGCGTTTTAAGGTTGCTAACTATATTATAGTTCACATTTTAAGGTAAAATATGATACAATGTTATTTATTACTTTATTATATTTTTTATTTAAAATAAAATAATTATTATTCCACTTTTATAAAACATGTATATTCTTACTGTTAAATGAAAGCTTTTTTAAAAAACAAAAAATACTTGCGTTGATGCCGCTGTTCAACTTCATTCAGCAGTATGTTAATGAGCCATGTGGCTTTGGCTACCCATTTGCATTCCGGGAGCTCTCTGGGAAACCTTCAAGGTGATTCTCTCAGAAACAGGGTTTGCCACACCCTTGCCATTAACAAGTCATAGCTTTAAAAATATTTGCTTGATTTGCCACCTTGTTTGGAAGCTCCGATTCTCCACTTTCAAATGATGCTGGGGGGGGGGGGAAATGTCGAAAGCCGCCAAATGACCCTAAAGTATGCGGTGGATCACATGTTATATAAAAATGTATTATAAGACAGAGGTGCTCAAGGAAATCTCCCCATCAATAGATTATATGAATAGACTATATTATACTGTACTAGGTTTGCTTCAATTAGGTCGGATTAGAGTTTTGGTAAGGACTAGGTTGATGTACTGTGTGGTATGTACACTATCGTCATAGTGTACAATAATGCACTCGGATATGTTAAGTACAACATCATTTACTCAAAAGATAGAAACTTTATTCATCCCTGGAGCGGAAGTGCGGGGTTACACCAGCTCACATCAAAACAATAGGCTATGATTATGAAGTCATCGAAAAATCAATTTCAAAAATGGAATATGCAATAAATATAAAAAATCAAATAAAAAATAAACAGAAGAACGGGCAATATACAATAAACTGAAAAAAATAACTTTTTTTGAATACCTATTGGTAAAATATGTCCTATGTACAGTACATATGTGAAGAGTGATTTCAAGTGGAAATCTTTTTTCACTTGATTCCTTCGGTTGATTTCCCTACCGTGTCACAGGGTTCACGTATGGAATTGCAAACTGCTGCTGAATTCCGGAGTGCGTCAAATTTACATTACAAGCATGCAATTCTGGCCGCAGATTGTGTGAATACATTTTGTAAATTACTGACAACTTTCAGAATGAAGAAGTAGGTTTTAGGATCTAATCTTCTTTCTTTCTTCTTTCTTTCTTTCTTTCTTTCTTTCTTTTTTCTTTAACCCTTTTTCTTGCTTCAACAAAGCAATGGAAAATGTGCTTTTATCCCGTATGAAAATCTCTGAGATTACTGTTGTAATCTGCTTTCTGTATGCAGATGCGACGCAAGGTACATCCGGCGACGCCAAAGAAAACAACACAACTTCAATTTCTGTAAGAAGAGTTTCTCATACTTTACGTGCCGCGGGTGAGAATCCTCCACGAGGAGATGACAGAGTCGGCGTGAGAAGAAGAATTTACCTCCGTCGCTGCGAAAAGTAATCTGGTGAATACGGTGACCTATTGTCACGGGACTCGAATGGAGAAAGCGGCTTCACGGCGACTCCATCCCTCTCATTTTTTTTCATTCTTATCTGCCTCTCAACGTGATTAATGCCGGCTAAAGGGCCCTCTCTGCCCTTTCTGATAGATTTATGGACTTCACGGTACAATAACTTAACGTTTCCCTGGACATTCATTTTTCCTACATTGATATTTGTCATTTATAAGACTCTGTGTTTGCCCTTTTCCCTCCAACGACGTCCGTGGTTTTCTGAGTTGATTGGTCCCTCCGGCTTCGCTTTTTGGAGCCACAAAGGAGTTTGATGTCATCGTGAAAGGTGCAATACACTGGCAAGGAATGTGTTTCTGTGTAACTTGGTTTGATCGCAGCTTGAGATGTAAAGTACATGCTCTCATGTGTCCGGATGTATCATCAGGGATTCAAACTCTAGATGTCATGAGGGAGACGCCACAATTTCGGCACCTCTTGTTTAAACTCCCCTGGCTTGTGTTCGTGTATCTTCAATCTCGTCAATCCATGGCCATGTCAAGGCCGCCATGTACGGTTCGTCTGGTGGTTTTTGTTGGACACCATATGTCCGCACCCTTGATTTTTGGTCTGTCGGTTTGGTAATGAGTTGTTGGAAAGCTACCAATAGCTGCCCAACCAGATGCTCTTGGCTCCATCGCCTTTCTTCGACTCAGGCTTCAATGCAATTGCGATGCCAGCGACCGCCAAGTCAGAACGAATGAGGCATCCCAGGTTTCCCAGTACTGCAGCAGTTGAGGTGAACCCAGTCGCTTATGGGGAAGGTGCTTCCGTAGGATTTTGACCTATCTAACCCCAGAGTACCTCTGCTAACAAGAGGCAACCTCACTTGAAAATAACTGTAGAATATTCTGCTCTAGTGTCAGGGATGATCTCAAAAATCATGACTGATTCGCCTGTCACCCCCCTCCCCCAAAAGTCCTGGAGCCGAATTTTCCCGTTGGCCATCCATGGTCAGGGGGGTTGTGGGGGAGGCTTGCTCAGCGTTCTGCACTCATCAGCTCTGGTTAGTGTCAGGAGATTGCGAGGATCAGGGGCAGCGCTTTAGGCGACAATGAGACATTGGTTGATTTCCCCTCCATTATTTTATTCTTGCCTTTCCCGTGGGATTTGAAAGAACAAAAATAACTAGGCTGCTCTCGCCCGCATGAAAATGTATCCTAATGAGTGGTCCATTTTCAGTGTTTTCAAAACGCAACACAAGCTGCGGTTCTGTGTTTGAAGGAATAATAATTAGATTTTAGTAGTTGAATTCTTTACTCAATCTTACCTCCCTTAAAATATAAGTCATTAATAGAGTAACAACAGGCAATAACTCTCTTAAGGTGTAATCATTTATTTCAATTACATCAGGAAAATTGGTGCAACTTCCAAGGGATATTAATGAAATAATAGCCAAGAAAACAGGGGTGGAATCATCAGTTCTGGGTGTTTTGGGAATACATTTGCATTTAGCTACTTAGCTACAGAAAATCAGGAAAACTGGGTTACATTCATGGAACGACAAGAGCAACTTCCTCTCACAGAGAAACAAACAAATAAACAAATATGAAATTTATGAAAAAATACCGCTTTGCTGCACTTGAGTTGCAACGTGCGAGTCACCAGGATTCTCACGGTGCAAGCAGTATTCAAAAGTTCAACTCAAGAAATGACAAACGACGCCAAAAGGCATGTGAATTTTTTTTTTTTTTTAGGGGTTGGAAACAGTAAATACTGAGAATACTGATAATACACTGATGATTGCCACAGGCTAAACATTTTGTACTCCCCCCTGTACAACCCCTTGTGAAAATGATTCAAACCATTTTGGCATTCTTTGTCATTTGTTGAGCGGGAACCTTTCTATTGCTTGTACTGTGAGGGCATGGATAAGGACATAAGAAAATAAAAGTTCATTTTCTGAATAGTTTACCAATATTACCATTGTATGTGGGACATTGTTAGTTAGTGGAGCTACCCCTTCCTTTGCCTTCCATTTTCCAGCAAACCACTATGACGGAACATTTTTGCATTCCCCCGATAAAATGAGGCAAGCCTGTTTTTCATCCTACCCTGAATAAGTGCATAAGTTAAATGAGCGAGGATGTCCAAGGCTCCACAGAGGAACATCATCTCACCCCCACCACCCTAACTGGTCCATGTTTGTCCAAGCAACATAGATATCTCAACCCATCATGGAGGCTTGTCGCCCACCATGAGTTCCCCATTCCAATGAGTGAGTGTGGTTGGATCCCAGGTAGACACCATGAAATGGGTCTGGCTCTGGTTCATGGAACAGGCCCCCATCCCTGCAGCGGCCACTAGCCGGCCCATTTGCCGTGGCCCATTAGGCCGGCCATGCTTTACTGCTTCCACAACCCGACATCCATTCACCCATCCTGCCGTGCTGACAATGTTTGATCACACTAGCATTAAAGTCACTCTGCTAAGCTGGCTAGGTAGATCTTGGCTAATGGCTCTAAGCCCCCGCCCCCCTGGCTCGTAATGACTACAGGCAAGCTTGACATCCGGGATTGATTGTTTTGATTAGATTGGGTGTCTTGGGGAATGCACTGCTCATGGTTATTGATTTGTTTTGTCTAACATATCAGTCATGTAAACCGTAACACATTGCAACCTTTAGCTATTTGCCAAAGTGAGAGAATGCATTTCAAATGCCAGGCTATGCTGATGTCATTGTGCTCATCATTATTTATGCACAACTGATAACTTTTATATATGTTGTAAGGTGACATTGAGGGTGTGTTCCTCAATATGTGTGTGTTACAGTAGCGGGTCATAATGTAAAAGCCTCTGTGCCTGTCACAAGCGTGATTTATTGCCCGGTCCGGAGGCCTTTGGCCTGGTCGTGCCAACCTCCCCGGGCCACAGTAGTCACGCCATGTAGCTACATTACATCTACAATCAGCAGGCACAATATTGCCCCGCTCCGCTTCGCTGCACAGCGATTGACACTTGAATCTGTTGGTTGACACGATCACGTTATATAGGAAACCTTGGAGGTCAAGTGTCACAGCGAAGGGGTTAATACGAAAACGGATTAAAAACCCAGAGGGGAAAAGTATGGATTGGGTTGTCACACGTTTTTCCACAGTTTGAAGCTTTATCTTAGAAAAAAACAGTTGTGCTCCCATGAAACAAATATTGGAGATAAGCTTCCTATGCTCGCACGTCTCATTAGGTAGACAGATCTCAGACAGGCAGGTTTTGGGTACATCTGAGGTACCGATTCATTGACCCACGCTTGCTATGTGCTTTGGCATAATGACTTTGTCTTTCGTCGACCACACATTCTCTGTGTCTGAAAATAGCATTGGAAGCCACATATCAGAGGCGTAATCAGTCTTTTTGGTCCTACTCATCCGTAGTATTGTTTGTCGCGCACAAGACCCAAATTGCCTTGGACGTGTTGTTTCTTCTCTAGTTGTGTCGTTCTGCGGCACTGGAGTACGAGGACGCCGGTGTGAGTCATCCCTTCAGTAATAGCCTTGTCTGTCCCTCTCCTGCCTGCCATCTCCCGCATCCATTTGGCAAAGCCACTATATTGATTCTAATTGTCAGCTTTAAACTCCCCTCTACAATCGCCCATCCCAATACATTCGAAGATCTTGTGAAAACCACAAAGCAGCAAGTTTAAACCAAGTGAATTGAAATGTCTGGAATGGTTTTGTCACCTAATAGTTTATTGAAGATGAGAAAACTTAATATGGTTTCATTGAAGATACTTTCCTTAATCTTTGTGCAGCTCTGTAGCTATTAAAGGAATTACTGGCAAGAGCTATAGAGATTTGAATTAAAAGGTTGCCCTTTCGAGATGTTGGGTAGTGATTTCTATTCAGCCCAAGTATACGGACACTAGACACTAATGCCTCATAATCAGGCTTCAGGGGCTTTAACAGAATTACAATTGGCAGAAAGTTCAGACTGAATGATCGCCCTTGCCAATAAGCCTGGGTTTGGCTAGCCTTCGGTTAGTTCTGTCAAATTCAATCCCATAAGGTAGTTCTTCTAGGTTCAAGCTCATTGGTTTTGTTCATTGTTACTCCAGTCAATCTTTATTTAGAAGAAAAAAAATCTTTACCACCAAGGGTAAACAAGTTTCCTTGGACACCATTATGTTGATTAAATCTCCAATTCTAATCAATACTTGTATTTTGGTTTGAATGTCTTATGGATTATGCAAAGTTCCATTTTTCGGTTGTTGGAGATAATCTTCATGTCATATTGTCGCCGGTCTTGTCGTTATCTACGTAGGAATAGGTTGTGGCGGCCTTGAATCATTGGCCGGCTTTGATCACTCAAATAATTTAACCCCGACCCCAATAAATTTGAATTTGCGTCCCAAAGGTTAAGGGGCCCCTAATCAGAAGCTGGAATCAATCATCCGTTTGGACCTCTGCTCCCGGAGTTGAGATTTAAAGCATATGTCCCGTAATGAGCCTCACAGCGAACTTTGACTGGGCGCTAAGTTGTCCCCTGCAGCGGAGCCTTGTTAATGTCACTGTCACGTTGTCGATCTCCAGGCGTCGGGATCAAGGGCGTGCGGTGGTAGGCCTCAGGGGAGAAGAAGAGTGGAGCGGTGCTCACCACCCTCCCCAACCAGGCAGTCCCACATTTCACACACTCCCTAATTGCTCTCTGAATTATTAACCCTAATAGAGGGGTGTATGTTGGGGTCGTTTGACCCGGACGTGGTGTCTGGAGATTCTGGAGGCAAGTCCTTCAGCACCAAGTGCAGATGTGTATATTTAACAACCTGCAGAGGACTAACACATTTTAACCCTCTCACCACACAAATTACAGCACTCCCCGCGTCATCAAACACTTTGACTGAACGGTCCACTACAAATTTTGGGGAAGGAATGAGTGTGCGGTTATAATTGTTGGTTACATTTCAGGCCTTTAGAGACTTGGCATTTGTTCTTTACAATCTACAGTCAACAGTCTCCATCGCTCTGCAGTGCACGGCTTGTGTCCAAGACCTGAGAGAAACTAGAACACGATACAATGCATTTATGTACAGTATATCTACGTCAGTGTTGCTCCAGTTTAATATCCATTCCAAGCATGGCCTTTAGATGATGAAGACGATGTGATTTATTCATTGATTTAGAGTCCATGTTTACACTTTTCGACATCATAATAAACATTTCCCCGAAAACATTCTCCGTATTAAATAATTGAACAGGCCATACATTAATAATGAATATCCCATCGTCTTCGGCAAATGACAATGTAAATGTAATGCTCGGAGCCTTTCTGAGGGGCTTATTTGTCCTCACTTCCCGGCTCGGAGGAGACACCCCTGCGTACCGTATAACCGGGTTTGTTATTGACCGATATCCTTGCTGAAGTTTTCCTCCTTTTCCCCGGGAACACCTCAGCGGGTAAATTCTCCTGTAACCTTTCAGCGAGGATCCGGACAAGGCGTTAGGATGTGTTTCACCTATCGCCACCTTCCTCCGCCTCTTTAGCCGATACACTCTGTATCAGCTGCGCGCAGCAAAGCCAGTGGTTGGTTTCTCTCTGAGCTGGAGGAGGGCCAGCTAGGAATGTCATTTTATAAATGGGCTGCCTCTGTGATAAATGTTCCGCTGTCCTGGGTTCAGGACCCTCGCTCCGTTGCCGCACGTGGATAAGGGCTATTCATAGACAGAGAGTCGCAGAATCGTACAACAGTGTTGAAACTTTTACTATTCAACCTTTTTTCAACTCACCTTTGAATCCCTAAACATGCTCGCCTGAATCACCTGCATAACCAAAACCACAGGCCTATCTATTCTTCACCCCGATGCTGATGCCCCGATGGTTCCATTTAAAACAAAGGACCAGTGGTGACCATTGGAGTCAGATGCTTCTAGTTAACAACTTTTGGCTTTGGACATCACCCCCAGCCCAAGTCAGGCCAATGCAATCTCTCTTCATTAAATGGCACTAATACAGAGACACCCCTTATTAAAATCAGTTTAAATTGCTATGGCTGCTTCTCTGTGTCTGTGTGTTGCTGTGGAAGTGTGTCCGCCATGTTTCTACTTTCCAAGGCTTTGTTCTAAATTACGCGCTGGACTCATCTGGGCCATTGTCTCCTCGGTGCTTTTGAGTTACTGTGGTTTTGGCTGACTCGGCACAGGTCGGCCGTCTCTTTTTAGTCCCTACCTGGAGGCTGCGGCTCCCCGGCGGACCCGCCGTAGCTCCTCCCCAAAAACTTCCCGGCAACCCTCCTAACAACTGGAGCCAAACTAGCCGCCAGGCCCACATAACTTCTGCTGCTGACAACTCACAGAGACATCTTTGTAATTTAGGGCGTAATTCCCTTTTCCTTGGAGCTGTATAAAATCTATATTGCGCCTATAAACAACCCCGACTTTCCTCTGAGCCTCCCGGTCCTCCTCTTTATGCATGCACAGAGATATTATTAGAGATGTGCAGTGGCAAGCAAATCTGCTTTCTGAAAGGCCAAGTAGCAATAAAAGCCGAATGAGACCCCCTGTCCCAGGCCGCGCTGATTGGCTGCTTTCCAAGCCATCTTTCAAGCCGACAGGATGTGCATTTCGTTTAGTTCCTCCTCTGACACGGAACGTGGGGAGATACACCCACCTGCCATCCGTTGCATGTAGGACACGCTATTCCAGTGGCCGTGAGTGCTTGGTGGACAAAAAAAACGTAGGCCACTCTTTTTCCACAAACCACAAATTCTGGTGTATACACTCACACCCACTTCTCAAATGTTTTTTCTTCCCAAGTACTCCTCCGTTTGAAACCTCAATACCCATTCGTGACTTGGTGAAATAGTCGTCATCGTTACCCCCCCCCCCCCCCCCCCGCAGTTATTTACCACTCGCCTGACAGAATGTCAAAAGCACTGAATTTCAATTCGGCATTGTCGTGCGATGAGGCTAATTACGCATGGCCACGTCTGCGACCGCCGTAACAATTTGTGCATACGAGGCAGCTCCATGCGTCTGGTGCCGCCACCGTGGCCTCGGGCGGGGGGCTTCCACCTCCGCCCGACACCCGTCGTCCCTTCCAATCACCGTCTCGTGGCATTAGTCATTAAGCGTGAGCGGTGACACCACCCGTCATATCTCTGCCTTAATCACAGATGAGCTCCACCGTGTACAGGCGGCCGTATCATTAGCGCGGCTCTCCGTCCGCCTGTCCCTCCGCCCCTCCCTCTCCTTTCTCTGCCGCTGACAAAACCACTGACACCACCACCGCATCCCACATCTGGAGACGGTTGCCTGGGTGTCGCTACTGTTACAAACGACGTCCTCTCCTCATCGATGGGTTCACTGATCATTCCTGCCGTTCCCGCTCACGTCGGCTCATATGCAAAAATAATTCATCCCCGCCCGTACCGCCGGGGAAGGGGGAGTTTAACTAACGGTGATGGAGTGCAATGTGGGGGATTCTAACCTTGTGCAAAAAACAAATGTAATCTCACCGCACATCCTCCGGGAGATCGTGGTGTCCGTGTGATTTTTTCCATTTCCCGTCTCCGTCCAGGGTTAGGTGGAATCGGAGCCGGGCCGGCCAGACTGATATTGGGAGGTAATAGTCTGTCTGAACTCTCAGCTGAGGTGCTGCTTTGCAGACAGCCTGTCCCCAACTTAATAGACAGCCCTCATCTATCCCATCTGCTGCCCTCCGTTCTGAGCCACTCGCATGTGTGTGTGTGTGTGTGTGTGGCCGTACACACAAACATGTACAGTACTGATATACAGTACATACATATCAGTACTTTACATGATCTACACATGTGATACGCACATATTTCTGTGAAGTGCACAATGCGTTTGATCATAAGAGGTGATTACATATGACTTAATTTCCATTCCCATAATTTTGATCATGGAATGAATACCATGAATTTGACTGCAAAAGAAATAAAAAATAACCCACATATACCTCAAATTGCATGTTTGGAGAAAAAACACAAGCAAGCATTTTTTGGTCGTAACAATCAAAGAAGATTAGCTAAATCCCAAAGGCACTATTTGTTGTAAAGCTCAAAGTTGTATCATCTAAAATCATGTTTGGACGTCAAAAGCATTAACAGCCTTTCATCTGCCGAATGACTGCATCTATCTGTAGATTGTATCTATGGCAACCTCATAAAAATGAAAGGGAACTGGGTCTCATATATTTAACTGTATGCATAGTTGTGTGTAACAGCCTCCCTCTTCTATTTTAATGGTGGGGAATGCTATCTCCCACTGGAGTGATGATGCAAAGGTAATTCCTCGCTTGTTTCGGGGACCTTGAGTTACCAAAACCACCAGGGCCAGTTTACCACTCCTATCGCCCCCCCCCCCGCCCCCCCACTAAACTTTGATGGATTAAAAGCGCAGAAGCCGAGACACTTTATCACACTCCAGAGGTCACGGCGTGAAATCGTTCACTTCCCCTTCCTCTTCCTCTTCCTCACTGTAATTCCTTCTGCTGCAACTTGTTCGGAGAGCCTCGGCGGAGATAAGATACAAAGTTCGGAGCTAATCTGTGAACTGTCACTGATCCATCTTCCGACGCTGCGGCCGCACAGGGAAGAAGGAAGAGAATCCAATTGTTGCACTAACGCCGCCGTCGAGCCTCATAGATTAGCTGACTGAATTGTTATCCCCCCCCCCCCCCCCCGGTCCGATTTTTGGATGCGATTTCCCTGTGAAGTTCCTCTACTGCGAAGTGGACGGGCTGGATGATAGGCAGGTGGCGTTCGCCCGTGCAGGGCTGGCGCCGAGCTCCCCGTGTGGTCCGGCTACGTAGAAAGACGTCAGGAAACCTCTTCATGATCTCGTTGGATCAGCACCTCTCCGTGAGCGGCTTCCTTCCGTGGAAGCTTTTACTGGCGACGTTATGACCCCGGGCCCCCAGGGGGGGCCCTGTAAATGTAGGGCCGCTTAAACAAAAAAAAAAAAAAAAAAATGTGGTGTGGATTGTAATGCAAAAAAGCAGCTGCTGAGTCCCACTGGGGATGATCCTCGGGGAATTAAAAACAGGGGTATTTTATTCATAACTTTCGCCGTAATCAGGATCGTCTGGCGATTTAGGGGACCCGTGAGACACCGCAGATCCCCCTGGGAAAACTCTGCGGAACCAAGGTAGGACCCTGCTCATCCGGGGGCGTTAAAAACGGAAGTCCTGACAAGCCATCCGTAATGACATGTTTTGCTTTTGCACCCGTGATACTGGATCTCATTCGTTGAACTCTGCGTGGTCATTAACCAGGCGGTCACCGTGGGTGTTTATCAGCACAAGTCTGTGTATACTGTTGGACATTGGAGTGTGCATCACTCCTTCTTTCAAGGCCATGAAAGAGTCTCCTCTCTTAATGACTTCCGAGTGTTTGGATGAACTTGTAAAGCCGAGTCGGAACCCCCCCCCCGGCAGCAGAGCAATTAGCCGAGAGATGGAGGAGAGGCAGCCGTGGCGGCTTCGCAGTATTTATGCAGGATTTGGATTATGCCATTAGGCCGCTATCATCTAGCCCGGGAAAACAACTTCAGTGTCCAATCCAATGTGAGGGGCAATGAACAACCTGGGTAATCACTCACTTTGAAGGAGGGCCGATGTTCATCTCCTCCCCACCGGCGTGATTGTCTCCGATGGTAATAAACCAAAAACAAAAATGACTGGTACCGTAACGAGATTACGATCTCTAGGCGTCAGCTGTATTTTTCAGATTCATAACCAGCCCTGCCCCCCTGTGCTCGTGCTTTTGCTTGTACATCTACATGGCTATTGAAGCATGTGGGAATAAGCTATTACTCGGTTTTCCAAACCCGTCATGTATTGTTCATTGTTCACGGGGCTTGGAAACATAAAATAGCTGTTTTTTGTTTTTTTTGTTCGAGGAGTCTTTCCCCTTCCATTCACCAGGGATATCACCGGCAGTTTTTCATAGTTACAATAGCCATTTACAGAATACCACCTCACACACGCAACAAACTGTCCAGGTATATGGCTTCACAGCTTTTATAATGTTGTTGTGTATTATGTCTATATATATATATATATATATATATATATGTATGTGTGTGTGTGTGTGTGTGTGTGTGTGTGTGTGTGTATGTATGTGTGTGTGTGTGTGTATATATGTGTGTGTGTGTGTATACAGTATATATTCAGTGTACATATGTATGTGTATGTATATATGTATGTATGTATATATGTATGTATATATCCATACATATATCTATTTTTATTCATTACATTTCACTGCATATATGTGTGAAAGTATGTATATGTAAGTGACGAATAAAAATCTTGAATCTTGAATATATATATATATATATATATATATATATATATATATATAGATATAGATATGTATGTGTACTGTATATTGTATACATGATTTCACTCTCAATTGCTTTCCAGAGTCAAGTCTCAAAAACATTTTCACTAAAATATTAAGTTGATTGAAGCAACTAGTTCAATTATATCACAAGAGGACTCCACAACACAACTCCATGTCAATTATCTGTGAAGGGAATCTTTTTCAATGTGTGTTCTTGAGACTGAATAAATCAAGCTATACTGAACCTGTGGGCTACATTATTGTTGAAGTAAATATAAAACCGTCTCCTTATTGATCATTTCTATCCTAGATTCTTCCGTCGATTTCCAGTATAGCTTCATGGAACTTTCAACCTACTGCATGTTTTAGTGAGAAGTCTCTGTTTGAGTTATTACCAAACAACCCAAAAACAATCTTTGAACGCTACGACATACTTATTCCACGGGCTCTGTGGAATTCTCGATTCCGATTGGTCGATAGTTGTTTTTTAAACAGTGAGAAGTTTACTACCTTGTTGCAATGCTGGTGACGTTGTCCTGGACTATTATTTCTTAACGGAAGTTAAGAAACAGAAGCTATTTGCAGGCGTTGAATATGCCGCTGCATCAGACAAACTAGTTAGTAAATTAATTCAAAACAACATTCCGTCTCAATGCTTTCATTTATTGACTGCGTGTATATGTATCTCTGCAATAAGCAGGATAAAGTGCAGCCAGCCAGTCAATATCGCAAAACAACCCCCTTGAGATGGAGCTCCCCGTCGAGGGTTTGCGGTGATGACCGGCTGGCTGCACATCACCCCTCACATGTAAACTGAAGTGTCTGAACACGGAGATGCACTGCCAATCCCCCCATCACATCCTCGGCGCTTGAAGAAGCCACTACAGTACGTTTCTCAGTATGAAGTACCATACAAACATCCCCCTAGCCGCATCCGGTGACCTCGGCGCCCGTGGCGGCTCCGCCCTATTAGACGTCCTCTCCTGCCCGTCTTTGTCTCTGAGTAAACAGATCTTTAAAAGGCGATGAGGTGGCCTGGCCCGCGCTGGCTTTATCTGGGAGGTTACAATTGTCTGGAGAAGATGACCCCGAGCTATTGATTTGTAAACCCTGCCATGCGCGCACACGCACGCACACACACACACACACACACACACACACACACACACACACACACACACACACACTCATGCATGTGCACCCACGCGGTTCGTCTCTATGTTTGGCTTGGTGTCAATCTTCCCATGGCTTACTAAAAGGTTATTTTCTCGCCAGCTCCTCGGGGAGGTGGAAGGAAAGACAAAGAAAGACAAGCAAACACCACGCAAAACTTTTAGCAACCGGTGAATATTTTCTAAGCAAAAACAAGCGGTAAGACATAATGTCATGCAAACAAACAAAAAAAAAAAAATAGATTTGCTGATTTTCACAGGTACAAACTGACATGAGGAATGGGGGGGGGAAATAGCCACCTGGGTGATTATGCACACGCCGTCGCCTCCCCTCCCGACCTTCTTCCTCCTTGTCACTTGACAGAGTCTTGACTGTGTCAAATCAATGTCAAATTTAAATGTTAATAGAATCGTAAATTATTCACCATGCAGTTTAGCCTATTTGACCTATTCCTCGGGTCCAAATGATTCTATATAAATATGTCATGGAGGAACGGGGCTCTGGCCAATCTCTAGGATATATTAAATGCTAAGGACAGGGAACAGGTTGCTCTACTTTGGCATGGGGCGGAGGGTCATGCTATGAAATACCAGGACCTTTTTCAATAATTATCGATCCAGAGTCTCGGTGACGCATGCATTCGCGGGGCAGATGGGTCACATACAGGGCTGAACAGTCCTTATGTACATCCAAACAAAACAAGGTTTAATAATGAAACTATTCTATTCCTGGTTCTGCGCAGCATTGCAAGGTGTATGTGAGGGAACGTCAACACATTGCTTCAGCGGGTAACCTTTGTCGTACCCTTCTCATTAAAAGCGCTGTTCTGGCGCCATCTGAGACACGCTACAGAGCCGGCGGGAGGGGCTGGCTACGGCCACGCGATAACAAACAAGCCTTTTTTTCCGGACAATCTTCGTCGCGGTGCAAAAAATTTGCGGCAAACACGGCGAGGAGACATTCCGACGCAAATCTGACCTTTTTGAGAATATGGCAAACTATGTTCGCTGCAAAGGCATCGCCCTTGGCTCCCTCTATCTCCCGCTGCGACCCTGAATGCAAAGTACCTCCACCCCCTGTCAGGGTGGAGACATTCAGCCTTTAAAAAAAAAAAATTTTAAAAGGGAGGCTGCAAAAACCTTGGACCCCGATGGCATTGGCAAAGAGGGTCGTTCCGATGCGTTCCAGATGTTCCATGATTACACATAATGTCCTCCGTTGGCCGGCGGACGGAGATCACAGGCGTAAACGGTACTGCTTTTGCCCGTTTTAGAACAATGTGCTCTGACGCAAAGTGTTCGGCATCCATCACGTAATTGAAGGGCATGCTTGCCATATGTTGAACCAGCGCTTTCCAGAGTTCCTGGATGTGAAGAAAGGGGTTCAGGATGGCGGCGCTCGTTACGTCGCGTTCCCATCTGTTCATGTCATGTAATCACATCAATGCCTGGACTTCTAAAACGCACACACGCACACATGCGCACAAACACACACACACGCACGCACGCACGCACGCACGCACCACTCACGGTCCTAGGAGACCCCAGACTGGCTGTGAAGACCAATATAATATATTGCTTTCCATTGGTGTCCATTGTTGCTATTAGTTTCCATTGGTTTCCTTTGCTTCCCATTGCTTTCTGGAAATGCCGACAGTGTAAGGTGTGTACATGTTTTTTGACCGATGTTTGATTGAGATGTGCACAACTCCGTTCTCATAATCAATCAGGTTTGCGTCAACACGTGCACTCGCTTTTTACCCTTTTTGAACCGAGTCGTTTTTTATTTTCTCTCGACCTTGACGCCCCCCCCCCCCCCCTTCCGTTTCATATGCATGTTGATGAAACCACCATGTCACCCTTAATGTAGCCGGGCGGGCGTTGTGTCATTTTGACATTTAAAAAATATGTGACAGCCTTTGAGGGACATCAAGGCGCCTGCACGCCTGTCATGGAAATAAAAATGACTCCGACAGACTCCATAACAAACACAAACGCGCGTGTGTGTGTGTGTGTGTGTGTGTGTGTGTGTGTGTGTGTGTGTGCACTCCAGATGAAACACAGAGAGTGAGGTGTAGTGTCAAAGGAAAAAAAAATCATCACTTTTAGCCAGATGAGATGTTGCCCCCTGCCTCCTCCCCCATGGCACAGCGGCCATTTAATGGAATGCACAACAGCAGAAAGACAAATATTGCTTTTCTCCTCTTTTTCCCCTCAGTACATAACTGGAGGGGTGGGTTCATCCCCCAATCCCTCCTGCGCTCATTACCTCCACAAGGATTGATGTTTTTTTTTTCCCTCGCGCGCCAAAGCCGGTGTCCTGCGGATTTTTTGGGATTAATAAAATATGAAGGGGCATTAATATTCCCGGCGTTCGGCGTTGTGCGATTATTGCAGAAGGGCCCCCCGCCCCGACTTGGCCCCCCAGCACCTGCCCCTGGCCCCTGGTCCTGGAATGCCAATCACCCTGCAGGTGCTACAAACCTCCACCCTCCGCCGGGCTGGAGGTGAAGGCTGCTGACAGACATGAGGCAGCAGCCGCCCCCTCAAGGACATTAAAGGGCAGGTTGTGACACACACACATGTCCCGCAACCCCCCATCTCCCCCCCATCGCTTGTTTTAACTTAGCCGCCGCACAGAGGAACATTGGTTTCGGGGCGTGCAGAATTAATCTATTCAAATGAGATTTTTCTTTTTTTCTTTTTTTCTTTTTAGATTTCCGATGTGTCTTCTGTTCCTCCGGTCTGTTTAACAGGTGGCTGGTGTGTCTCTATGCGGGAACACCACCAAAGTATGCCGACGGGGTGCGGGGGGCAGAAACATGGACCCTTCTTTTGACGATGACTTGAAGACGCTTATTGATTATGAAGGGGCCGCTAATTGGGTTTATGGATGTTCGCAGCTTATTAGTCTGCTTTAACGAGGAAACAAACTGCGCTCCAGAGAAAGGCAGAACATTTTATTTATTTATTTATTTTTTACACGAGCAGGGTTAGGGTTAGTTAAAAGTGAGATTATTTTTTAATTTACAGATCACATTGTCAAAGGTCGTGAAGCGGATAAAGCAGGCACTCCAAAGGCCTCATTAATCTGCAGGTTTCTAAGAGAAAAGGTCTGGGTTGTTTGATTCGCTTATACCGCTGGGAGACTATTGTCTGGCATGGAAAACACAACTGACACAAGAAAGGGCAGGCTTTAATAATTCAAAATATATTAGTTTGTTTGGTAGAAAAGAAAATGCTTTTGCACTGGAGACTCAAAATAAACTGAACACATTTACTGAATGACTGTGTTCCCCACTTTTAAGGGGGCAATATGGCTGGTGCATGGCTGCTTAGAGTGCCCCTGGCAGCTGTTTCCAGAACCATGACAACCATGAAAACCAAACAAAAAAAAATCTAAAATCCATGTTCAATTAATTTAATGAAGTTCAATAAAGTGTTTCAAGTCATTTCAACAAGTTCCCTTCATGTCTCTATCTCTCCCAATATAGATTTCAGAAAATGGTATTTAAGTAACTTATCTGATGACATTCTTAGGGGGCTGTGAATGGACATGGCCTCTCATGGTTGCAGGAGTTGAGGTGTAATTTAACAACATTGCATGAAAATCACCTGATCCTGGCTGTTGCCCTTGTTCCTATATTTATCTGTAATATTGTTTGCATTAAAAAAAACAACTTTATTTAGGATATCCGTTTCATAGTGCTATGCTGTTCAAAATACACAAAAAAAAACCCATGATCTTACAACTTCAAGGAAACTTTTAGGTAAGAATTTTTCCTTGCGATAATATTTTCTTCACTTTTGCCACTTTTACTTTCCATGTCTTTCAGAATGAATCGTACTTGAAAGCATTTCATTTCTCTTCTTTCATTTTCCCAGCAGCAACTAGCAGCAGGCATGCAAGGCGCGAGCCTGCCACTCTGCAGCTAGTGGCGATCGTCAATTCCTACTGTGTCGTCCTGGCGGCGCGGTGTGTTTCTAGGTGGGGGTTTGTGTGACAGTCTTTTAAATGTGACAGATAAGAGAGAATAATTAATTTATCAGAGCATGCCAGGCTCTAATCCCTGGTGTCCTGCTGATAAGGGAAGGTTTCTTCTCCCCCCTGATCCCTTCGCCGATAGGGGAAGGAATTCTCTTTTTCACCAGGTGGGTTTTCCGTTAATAAGCCTGTCAAAGAGGCATGCCGCCGTGGGCTCGGTGGCGTTGGGGTTATCTCCTCGCCGCACGTTCTCGTCTCCCCCGCCGACAGCAGACAGCGGGCCCCGGTCGCCGGGGCCTTTGAAAACCCCCCTCGGAGAGCCGGTGGCTCGTGGGCAGCTCTCTGAGGAGGCCCTGTCATTTAAACCTGTTAATTCAAACATGGGGTTGGGTCAGAGACCCTACGGGCCACGCCGCACTCTCACCAAGAGCCGAACTTTTAAAAAATCCCTTCAAACGTGAATCAAAATGCATGTGTATTATGCTCCACTTTCTTTCTCTGTTTTGCAAATTCTTACTTTTTTTTTTTTTTTATCTCTCCGGACCATTGTTGAAATTGATCGGTTGTTTTGTTGTGAAGCGGGCGGAGATGTCGGGCATTTTTCATCGTGCCGCAGTTTGAACTGGAGGAATGATGGCATTGATGCTTTATCTCTGACTGGGAATATGGTAATGTTCTGTTCCATCTGGAGACCACGGCGTTGGAGGAGCTCCCAGGCTCTAACCCTTGGGGGTGAGAGCCTTTATGTGCACATGGTGGTAAATTGTAGACGGATGAGATAACTCAGAAAATAGAGACAACCCGGAAAACAATAACAACAAACGAAAGTATTTGTAGTAGTGAGCTGAACTAATTTCCTTTTGCGGTGGCTATAATCCCTCTTCTCGTCGAGATAAGGTTTCAAGGGGCTGGAGACCAATATGACAGCGATCCCGCCCTTTGGCTCCTAATTTGGGGCTCTGTGGCTCTGTAGAGCGGAGTGTGAAGGACACTGCGTCTATGAGGAGCTCGGCTGGCTCGCTGTGTTCAGTGCCCTTCTCTGCACCGTGGCACTCCATCATTTCAGTCTCACCTATCTCATACAGAGACCGCGTGCGTTAACATGTTTTATTTGGGTCAGGAAAGGCAAGAGAGCGCGAGTAAGAGAGAGGATGCCTTGCTCAAGGGGATTGGTGTGTGTGTGTGTGTGTGTGTGTCAGCCACAGGGGGCGCTATGAAAAGTAGTCACACCTGAAAACTTCAGCACCGCCTCCCCGTTTCACCTACAGACCTGTAACTTGGTGTACGGGTGTCCTTTCTCATGCTGAACAAATTTTTCCCCGAAGAACATACTGTATAACAGCTGTCTGGATTTTCCGCCATCTTGGAAATTTTGCAAAATCCTTGAATACTTTCTTCTCATGTAGCAGAATTCCAAATAACACAAATTGGCATTATTTGAACTTATGACTTTGGTATTTGATATGCATGGCTGAACAAAGTCACCAGAAAGCAAAGGGATTAGGTAAAGTATGAGATATTGATGATATAGTATTGAAAGTATATAGTATATAGTATAGATAGTATAGATAAGTCAGATTTCATTTTGCAATATCTAATCTTTCTGCACAAGTCAACATCACATTGGCATAAAACCTTGAAACCAAGAACAGCACTCTCAGGGACTGTACCAAGTGTGACATTAATAGCTAAAAAAGAAAGACTAGGAATAGAATGATGTTGATTTGGGGGGATCAAATTTGGTATCTTAACAACTTCATGTTCAGCCTAACCAAGATGGCGGAAGTTGTGGTGCCATTGACAAATAGTATCCGGCAAAGGCAGTAGGTGGTCATTCACACATGGGCCTCCTTTATGGAGAAGTTCTGTATGGTGTCTGTTTCCACATTAGACGTCTGTAACGGATACAGTACATAATGGCTTAGAGTTGGTGCATTATGTCCAGTGTAGATGCAATCGTTTGGACAACTTGTCGGCAACGGACATACAATCTGAATCGTTTTTTTTTTTTTTTTCCTGGCTTTAAGAGACCAGCGCTTTGTTTTCCACCCTTCCCATCTCCCTGACCCTCCCAGACGGACTCGGTTCCCTCCACTGACAGAGCCCCTGTCCCCGGATGCAATAACCCTAACCCAATGTTATTAAACCAATGTGATCATTATTAACCTACCCAAAGAAGGAACGTTCTCCACCCGTTCTACTTCTCCCTGTCTGCTCGCTCCCTCTCCGGCTCCGCGCTCTGGTGCAGCCGGCGGATAAGCCAAGCGCTTGTGCCCTATGTCACCGCACTTGAAACACCTCATACTTCCCGAACTGACATACACCATGTAGTGCCCCTCAGTTTCTCGTCTTTGCAGCTGGGTGCCACGGTTCGGATCGGACTCGCCATTTTTCTTTTTTTCTTTTTATTTTATTTTTTTTGATTTGTACAAAATAAATAATCGTGAAAACCCACTATTTGTGCTTTGCCGGAATTCAGAATCTTCTCCATCCCTGCTTCACGTGCTTGTCCCAGTAATGTTACTGCGTCTATTCCCACTGACTTCCATTCACAGCCATACTGGCAGTATCCCGGAAATTATACAAGGTCGAGAGTGGGGAAATTAAGGAATGACTTTTACGGAACATCGACACCGGATCCTTTCCCTACATTACGCCAATACGGCACATTGCCAGTAGATTTACAGCTTTAAGTGCAAGTGAAGGGGCTTTAGTTTACTAGGCCAGACCTCTCCAGCAGAAAGCCTCCGAGCCATTTCAAAAGCCTGTCCCACAACTGTACCAACCTGCTCTTTGATACTTTGTTGTTTTAGCATTGTCTGTGACATTATTTTCCACTTTTCAAGCAGAGACAACAGGCTTGACAGGGATCAGGCCAAGGTCAATTCTGAACGATTCAGTCTTTGTCCACACTTTGTCAGTCTGGCTCTGTGCCTTCGCCCTGTCTTCCGGGCGAGCGCCGCCACTTCAGCGGTTCGATCTAGGTGCCGCTGCACCCAGAAAGAAAATAAACATCATCAGCCAATGCTTCTCCTTATCTCTTCAGCCCCTCTAATCTCCTGTGAGTGGAGGCAGAGGGCTGTCATTGTCCGGGGATGTGAACCTGCAACCTTTTCAATTTCACCCTTGCGTCTCAAAGCCCTTCTGCCTGGACGAGCGCACGTCCCGGACAAAGGTGCCATTTGCTTTTCATTTCCCCCATGATAAGAGAAAGGGAGAAAAAACATTGTATATTGTAATGTCCCCTCATCCCCTTTGACATTGGCAAAATTGAGGCGCGGACGGTACAAATTAAAAGCAAATACAAAAAAAAAGGATATTGAAGAAAGGACACATGAATGAGTGGAGGAAATCCGATTTTTTTTGTTCCCCTTACTTATTTCATTTACACAACTTGGCACGCTCAAGAAGAGCCAGAGATGAAGAGAGGTTCAAAAGATACGAACAATGGTCCTCCTTGCCCGCTATTAATGAATAGGATTCGTTTCATCAGAGAAGAGGATCCTCTACATCCAGCTCCTCTGCCAGCGAGCCAAAGTTGGGAAAGTTCCACTGCTTTTGGGAATTTGTACAATGATGTAATTCCTGCACTAAACTGATCTCACCGCGGTTCCATCCGCGACTTGGCATCAACACGGCACATTTTGGGGTTTTTCCACTTGTATGTAGACGACCGGGGTGCAGTGTCGCACATTTAGCCCCGCATCCTTACTCATCAATTCCATTCGCTCAGACACACACAGACCACCTCATCCTGTGTTCAACTAACCTGAGACCACCAGAGCCCATAGCCTTTTGCCCCCCCTCCGACACGCGGAAGCTGTGAATGGCCATGATTAGTCGAATAATCGATTCAACTAATTAGTTGACACGTGCAGTGACGTCGACTAGTGATTTTTTCCGCCTATTATTGATTTGATTTTATTTTTTTACACGACCTTCCCACCCGGACAAGTCAAGCGTGTAGCACATGCTCTACGAGGAACTCTGCCCGAGCTCTAATAAGCGTAGCATACAGGACGGCGTGCTTGTATGAGAGAATGATGGCGGCAAGGCGGAGCGAAGTGCAACATTATTTTAGCCAAGCTGAGAACAAAGTAGTGTGCACGTTCTGTTGGATTAAGCTGTCTTACCACAGTTCTACTACTGTGATGCGGAGTCATTTGCACCTTCGGCGCCAAAGTATTAAAGCTGAAAGGCAGAGCAGACAAACAACAGAGGCTAGTGTAAACAAACATTGTGGAACGTGGCAGAAATTACTCATTGGATGGATTATTAACAACATTTGCCCGTCGGAGGGGAGGTTGACACCTCGGCTAGTCGTCCAATCGATTGAAATTCTTGTTGGTTGTTGACCACGAAAAAAAACAAAAACGAAAATGCCCATCCCTTGCGGAAACCAAACAAAGTTACACTCTGTCATTATCGCTGCGACATCTACACAACATTAACCAAATGACATCAGGCCGGCAACATGTTCCAGCCTCTGAGCGCGCCTCGCAGCGTGGCAGGTGGCCTCACATCAATCAAACCCTGCGCTGCCGGGCTTTGGGTCGGCAGAATGGAGGAGGGAGGTGGAATTTTCCGCTGGCTGTAATTGTCTTCTCTCCACACCAATCTGCTTCCGTAATGGCCGCATTGCCATAGGGATGGGTTTGATGGTCCTGTGCCCCCATCGTCATGGATGTGTAGGGGGTGGAAGGGGTGTGTGTGTGTATGGTGGGGGTGGTCTATGGACAAAATGGTAATGCTCTTTTTATTTCAACACTTACTGTACACGTTGCCATTGATAATGGCGCCAGATTTAGGTTTTTGCTGAGACTTGAAGAGTTGAAAACCAACATTCAATGCGGGTAAACTGTCGAGCCAGGAGTCTTTGAAGGGGAAAAAAAATGAGGCCCAATCAATAAACATTTTCAGATCAAATAAGTCTATAGGTATACATAAGCGAATGTCTGCCAGTTGTCCATTACAGAGAAACAAAGAGAGAGAAATGATGAGATTATTTCCCTGAAATTCCAAACGCTTGCTAATGAGAAACCCTCAGAGTGAGCACGAGCCAAACACCCTGAACGACGAAAGAAGTTCAGAAGACGCATTTCCGCTCCTATGTATCGCCTCTGTGACTTCTGAACGGGGGGCCGCCCGAAATGTTACCATCGACACAAATTTAAAACAAATAAAGGCGACAGACATGAGGGCGTGAGATCAGGATCTGTTGCCCTTTGATTTGGCAAAGGGTTGATCTGAAGCAGGTTCGGGGTCAGGGAGCCGGAGGAGAAGCACGCGTCCTAGGAGCTGCGTTGCCGACTCCACCTGCCAGTCAATAACCTATTTCATTTAATGTCAAAGCCTATATGGCCGGGGCGTATTGACAAGGTCCTGAAAGCACCTTCAGCAAGCCCCCAGCTGCAAGCGCCAGATAAACTGTATCTGCAAAAAAAAAATCGGTCTTGCTTTCCACCAGTCCTTCTAAATTATTAAACTCACCGCTTCACCCCTACACCCCTCCATAAAGTATGTCTGCAAACTTCTGGTATCTAATGTCAGTGATTTGCAGTTGTGGGGGCGGGGTGGTGTGGTACGACAATTCCCACTGCAGACTCGACGAAGCTCTTGTAGGCGACTCAATCACTAACTGGCCTTTATGAATGTTTCAGAATAGGAAAAAGGTTGGTGGAGAGAGAGAGAGAGAGAGAGATGACATTTCATATCGCCATGAAATTAAGTTCCGGTCCTCAAGTGTAACGACTGCCCTCGACAGCATTACCCTGAGAGATGACACTTGTAAACAAAACACACCTAGAAAAAAAAAAAAGGTATGTTGAAAGAGAATCCTGACGGAGGCTTTGCCTACACTTTGTTTGCAGAGGAAATCAATCATTGGCGTACAAACAAAACCATGCGTCTCCTTAAGGTCGGGTGACGTCTGAAGGTGACTCCTCCCTTTTTTCCCGTGAGTCTCCACATTTGAAGCCTCCAACCCCACGCCGGGTCAATAAGCCATTTAATCTTGGACATCGGCCTGATCCAGCCATCGAGTCGATGTAGCCAATGCGTCCGGGGCCTGGTCGTCTGCTCGGCGAGGGCTCTGCTCTGCCCCCGTCTGATAAAGTGCTCGTTTCCTTCTGCTCCTTTGTCTCCAGTTCGCTTCGGAGAGAGAACAGAGCCCTCGGCCGGTTTCAATCACGGATGCCTCGCTTTAATGAGGTGCTGTAATCCCGGGCAGCAGACGCCCGTCCACCTGGCTGCCTCTCGGCACGATGAAAATGAACTTGTTTTTTTGGGGGGGATTAGTCCAATCTTCTTGTGTTCATGCGCTAATTGACAAACGCAAATCATTCCAGGAATTCAATTCGAGAGAGCCAATGGCTATTGCTTTTATTTCAGAGTTTGCATCAGAAGCATGGTATTGTAGAAGCTGACGACTTGAGACTAGGAAACCCTACAATACCTGCTAGACCAGGGTTTCTGGTCCTTAAAATTGTCTTGAAATGTCTACAATTGAATTTTAAAAATATAAGAATTAAGTAATAAATAGTATTGAGTTATTAATTTCCATGTAAACATTTGTCTGATTTATCCATATATTTCATTTTTGTCCACATAAGAGACAATAGTTCTGAACGCAACTGACTTTACACTCATCTGTAGAGAGTATACTGATATGTACTATGCATATGTAATATATATGCATACTGTATGTACTTTCCTGTTTGTTCTGTGGATAAAAAATAATGTTTGGATTTATTCCAGTAACTGTTCTAATAACAGTTCATAGAATCAACTGGTTCGTAATCATCCCTGTTCCTTCTAACAGGGATACTTACCTTTCTGTCCCAAATATATGGTACTCACCTGCCAAACTTGGCTGCAATACTTAATTGAATAAGAGGGAGATGGTTTGTCCAAAAGCCTCTCTTAAATTTAGTGAAAATGGTCTCTCTCTGATGCCTACAGAACCTATAAATAATAACTGTTCTCCTGAATTTTCTTCTATTATTGAAGAAACCCCGGTCTGCGGATAATGTTTGTAAACAGATAATTCTGGTGCACTTTTCCAAAGGTGGCACAGCGTTTGACTTCTGCTCCAAAAGATGGAGGCTTTCTAAACGCTTAAATTAGCCAATGATAATCAATTCCGGAATGTCATTCCAAAAATACATTCCGTATGCACATGCACACGTTTGATTAGAAGCCAAGGAGTGCAACATTCTCCCCACCAAGACACCCGCAGATTCGGGCCATTAAGGTTGCACAGTTGAGAAAACTTTTGATAGCGGCATACATTTGCATCCTATTACAGCAGGCTGACATGGCCCATGGCAAATATTATTGGAAAGAGGGGTACTTACCATGAATGAGTGACTGGAAGTGACAGTGGATGTACTTTTAGAATGAATTTTGCCACATGATTGAAGGATATTTTACCTGCGAAACTGTCGTATGATTAATCCGAATAATTTTGTTTTTTTTTGCGTCTCTGGCTCTAATCGAGAGCCGCCGAGTTCCCATGAGACGGGAGTGGTCTATAATGAGGCCCGTTCTGAAGACGGGCCGAGGAGACGTGGAATATAACTGTGGCAGCAACGAGAAAAAAAAAAAAAAAAAAAAAGGAGTATGTGAAAAGTGGAAGTGGAAAAACAATCAGTGTGAGGAGGGCGAGGGGCGTTTGTGGGCAAACCCGGTGCAGCGGGGCGCCTCCCTCCTCGCAGGCTCCTGGGGACCCGGCCACGGAGAATCTGGGTAAATGCGCTGAGACAGATGAGTCTCGCCTCCGAGCGCTGCCTCCCAAGGGCAGAGTGACATTTTCGGGGGACAATATGGGGACTGCAGTGACATAGAAAATGCCCCATCCCTCCCCTCCCTCCCTCCCTCCTCTCTCAGCCTCTCTCCCCTCCATCCCTCCCTTCCGTTCTCTCGTCTCCCTCCATCCCTGCTAATTTCCCGGGTTGCTAGTGCCGTGCGAGCCGCCTCCCGTCTCTTCATTCTGTTTACAGGTCAAAAGACATGACACTGTTCCGAAAGGCCCAGTGGCTCTGCAGCCGTGAGGAGGTAAATGTGACCTGGCCTGACAAAGGAGAAATGATTACTGACAGGAGGGATTTTGAGCGCTAAATAACCTTTCTGTGGTGAGCCGCATGGTTTTGTGCATTATCAACAAGCAGACCCTGAAAGCCAAAGCTTTTTAGATCACAGAGACAAGCTGCAGTGAGACTATTTTGTACTTCAAATTAATGTATACTGTAATATGTCTGAAACCATAATAATGCGCAAATAGTACCTAAAAAGTACCAGGATGACGGACTATATCTAGTGAAATATCGTAGTATGGAACCACTGCACCCTACTCTGGCAAGCGTATCCGACAATGCATTGCAAGGACAATACGACGGTAAAGGTAACTATGCAGGGATGTCGTCATCGGAAGGAATGCCCGAACAGCCATTGTACTTTATATTTGCACACTCAAGTAAATATACAAGAATTTTCTCGCAAATTAGAAGGGGGCCAGAAATATTGGCGCCCTTGCATTTGATTCAAATAACACATACTTTCTTCCAGCAAATTGGGAAATTAAAACCCAATTTTGGGTGTCCACACATGTATTTCTTTGGTGTACAGAGGAACAAAACAAAAAAATCTGAAAACCCCCACAAAAAAACCCCACTGAATCCTACCATATTCAACACAAAAATCCGAAGATGGCGTGGCCAATATTATTGGAACCTTTTGAGAAGTTGAAAAAGATAATTGGATTTCAAGCAGGTGATACACCTTGATCTCACTTGTGGTGGGTTACATGTGCCTGCAATCTAATAATAACCCACTCAACCGGTTTAAATGGAGCAAAGTCCTCATTCTGCTAATTGTGTCACTGCGTGTACCACACTGAGCGTGGACAAAAGGAAAAGAACAGACAATTGCCCGAGGAGGTCACACAGAAGATCGTCGCTAAGCGTGGACAATGTCTGGGCTAAGTCCATCTCCAACTCCAAGTCCTTCTCCAGAGACCTTGATGTTCCTGTGCCCACGTGTGCAATTTTATCAAGGACGCAAGAGAAGAGTTGACCAAAGATTGTCCACATGGTGGAAGAGGATCTTTGGGCAACTGCAAAACAGATTCAAGCTGACCTTCACACACCAGGTACAACCCTTTCAACTTGCACCATCATTCGCCAACTCAATGAAAGGGGGCTCGATGGTCGGAGATCCAGGAGGACCCCACTGTTAAGAGAGAGAAAAAAGAAAGCCCGGCCGGAGTTGACCAAAACACACCTGAACAAGCCCAAATCCTAATGGGAGAATGTTCTGTGGACAGATGACACCAAATTAGAGATTTTTGGTAAATTGCATAAAAACAAAATGAAGCCTTTAAAGAAAGAACACTGTCCCCACAGTCAAACATGGAGGAGGTTCACTCGTGTTTTCGGCTTGCTTTGCTGCCTCTGGTACTGGGCGCCTTTGAATCTGTGCGTGGCATCATGACATCGGGAGATTGCCAAGGTGTTTTGGAGTGCAACGTTCCACCCAGTGTCAAAAAGCTGCATCTCCATTGTTGGTCACGGGTCCTCCGGCAGGGCAATGACCCAAAAACACACATTAAAAAGCACCCAGGAAGGGTTCAAAACAAAACACCGGACTGTTATAAAGTGGCCAGCAATGAGTCCAGATCGAAATCCCATTGAACACCTGTGGAGAGATCTGAAAACAGCGGTTGGAAGAAGGCACCCTTCAAATCTGAGTGAACCGGAGCAGTTTGCAAAAGAAGAGCCAAACTACCAGGGCCGGCAGAGAGGCTTATGAATCTAATTGAACTCTCTGGGAAGCGCTCAACAGCAGTTGTTTTCTCCAAAGGCTGTGCTACCAGATATTAAATCCAGGGTGCCAATAAACACCATTTCTGTTTATTGAGAAATAAAGACTTGTGGTGACCAGATACTTTGGTCGATTTCAACTTATTTTAGAAACAATTGTGAGTTGTTTTTTCTATGCTTTTTATGCCTTTTTTTTGTTTATTTTTTCCACATCTCCACGACCATACGGTATATCCATTGTGACATATTCCAAATATTTGCAAATATGGTTACAGTATTTACAAACAATATACATGGGTGGGGGGACAAATTTTGCCTTTATTACAGAGGAGAGTGGAGAGCGACAGGAAATATTGGGGTAGAGAGAGGGAGAGATGACCGCAGGCCGACACCCAGTCAAAACTATTTTCCGAAATGACTTTGGCATTGGCCCCCTGCGCATCTCAGCCCTCTATCCTTAAAAGTTTAGTTGTCGTTCAGTTTCCCTGCGCGCGTGCTCAGAATCTCAGCGATGTTCCAATAAACTGAGTTTTGTTCCGGTCGAGCCCTCTGCGTCTCTCCGGCGGTGCAGTCCTTCTCTCCGCCGCGTCCATGTATTTACTGTTAAAAGCGACCGTTGTCCACATGAGTCAGCGCGCACATCTGTCACTGCGCATCAGGGCGGCGGCACTCCGCGCGACAGATGAGACCCCCAACCCCATACACACACACACACACACACACACAGACACACACACATGCACACACTCCGCCCGCTCCCTGTGGGGCCCTTCTCGGGGGAGGTGCAAATTTTTTTTGCTCTGCGTTGGCAATCATGCATAGCACCTTGATGAGAGAAGGTCCCCGCCACTTTGATTGACTGGCACACTAACGGAACATGATGGCTACACCGCCACCCCCGCACACACACGTGAGCACACACACACACACACACACACACACACACACACGCGCACGCGCCCCGACAGGCACCAGGACGCAACGACCATAGGTCAGAACTCGGACCCATAGGTTGAGTCACCACCAGTGACTCTGTAGCCATACGTCTCTCTCTCTCTCTCTCTCTCTCCCTCTCTCGCTCTTTCTGTTTGTCTCTCTCTCTCTCTCTCTCTCTCTCTCTCTCTCTCTCTCTATCTCCCGCACTAAAAGATGTGACTAACTGATATCCGTGGCTAATCTCATTAGCGTATGTCACAAAGCAGGGGGGGGGGGGGGGGGGGGGGACAGCTGCCATCCACGCCGCGCAGACGAGGTATTATTTTTTGACTGCGCCAAAATATCCCTGTCCAAAAGATGACGATTCTTCTCCTTCTTCTTCTCGCTTCGGTCACGTAGCGGGGCTAATGCGTTTCCTTTTGAGTTTTGCTGACCCGGGGGTCAGGCCTGATTAGCTTTTGGGGCTTTTCTGATGAGCGTTAAGGTTAAGAGCATCTGATCAAGTCGAGTCCACTAATTCACTTTCCCCATTTTTTCCCTGGCGCTGCAGAAAGCCAGTTAGCGGTCGATCCAATTAAGAGTGTAGTTCAAACCCGGAGCCCTCCCTGCGGCTTTCCTCTGGACACGCACACGCACACACACACACGAGCACGCACGCACGCACACACACACACACACACTGACAAGGAGGAGATCCCGTCACACACAGGGATTGTTTGACACTCGGCTTTGATTGCTCCATTTTTTGCGGCGCTGGGTTCCGCGGTGGGAGGCTAACAGGCCCCGGCCCTGGACCGTCCCTGCCGAGTGTGGGACCCCCGCCGGGTGGGTTGGCAGGGTGCTGATTGGGTTAGAGGCTCAGAGAGGGGGGGGAGAGAAGATGGTGGTCACAGTGGTCCCACTGTTTGTCTAAGGGCAGGAGGCCCGGCGGAGACGCCTGGACGTCTTAATTGGTGCGAGTGGCGGCGGACGGTATCTGACGGGACTCATTAATCACAGCTGTTCGAAAAGGCAGAGAGAGAGAGCGAGAGAGAGAGAGAGAGAGAGAGAGAGAGAGGGACCAGCGGAGTGTGTCAAATCAGGTCTCTTAGTCACCTTGTCCTCCTCTCCGAACCCCAAGATGCCCCATGACACGCTCGCAGCTGGTTCTGTCACAGCCGACCACTCAAGCACACAGTGCAGGGAGGAGGATGCACCCATAATTAAAATACACTTACACACGAACGACCCCACACACACACACCCACACACGCACACACATGCACAAAGGCATGGATACACTGCGCGGTGTACAAACACAGCAAATGATACTTTGCCACATGTTCTGACGGTCCTTCGCCCCGCCCTCCCCGCCTTCATGTCGTGTCAAACACGGCCATTTCGCCTTTCTTTCCGCCTTCCCCGGTTGTCATGTTTCTGAGACTGGTATGTATGTCCGCACGGCGCTCACTCACACGTACAAGCAAAATACGTGTAGGAGGCTGAAGCGTCACTTTCTTTTGGGGGAGACGTTCCGTCCAGGGAAGGAGTCCGCGGGAGTCACTTTCCTCCTCCGGACAAAGTGGTTGAGAAGATGCTCTTTTCGCCGCCGTGTCCTTTTCGCCGTCTCGGCTTTGCCTCCGATCTTCTCCGGGTCATTTGATTTAATGGAGTCAGATGAAGACCAGGGGCCAGGGGTTGTCCTCTAGGACACAAACATCCAAGTTTAAGAATGGGGGGGGTGGGGGTCACATCACTTTGCTTCCTACCATTCTGATCCGACACTGTCTTTCTCTCTTTCCGCCTGACCCCGGGGCTCCGGCAGGAGGAAAGCCACTTAGCCGCCTTTTATTCTTTATTCTTGCCACTTTCAGGGCCACTCCATTAAACCAAGGCCGGCTTTTTGTGTTTGTGTCAGTGCATTTCCAGTTCCAGTTCTCCCTCCCCGACTACCCCCCCCCGGTGTTCTCTGCTCCCGCGGCGCACATAATGAGTGGTTGAAACGCAATAGGATCCCTGACTCCCCGCATGTCGCGGCGTCTTCATCTTCGCACAAACTTCAGTCGTCGACACGGTTCCTCTGGGAAGAACCCAGTACATCCATTAAAGCCGCTGCCTGGACGGCGAACTGGTGATTCATGAATTCCCTGCAAAGGTGATTGTAAGGCCTCCAGGGCTGTGGTGGCTCTAATTGTACGTTATATATTTTTTTTATTGCCAGTCATTCCCAATCTCATTTTCTACGGTTGGATTCGGCCATATTGGGATGCATGTTATTCAAGTTGTGCGGCGGAACGGTGTATCATGCAAATGTTTGTTCCACTTTATTCCTCGCTGATGGAAATCTGCTCGCAAACCTTTTTGAGCATGAAGCAGAAGAGGGAAGATGGGAGGGTTGGGGAAGTGAATATTTACCGCCGTTTGTTTGTCGAGAGCTGTCTCGATGGGAAAGGAGATATCACATGAGCCTCAGTCCTCAGAACGCTCCCTCCGTCGGTACAAGACAAAACGAGGGAGAACAAACTTTTTTTAATTTGTGCAAAGCTTGTTAAAGTGCTACCTGAGCCGAAACAGACGAGGCTATCTGCTTTACCACCCCCGTTAATTCCGGTGTTTGCCAGCGGGGCGTGTGTGTGTGTGTGTGTGTGTGTGTGTGTGTGTGCGTGTATGCATGCATGCACATGCCACCTACATGCTCCCACCTCTGCACGGCCCCACCCGACGGGCGTCGAAAAAAAAAGAGACTTTTCCTCCAACTGTCCGCCTACCCAAAACTCATCATCTTAATTGTCCGTCTTGTTGATGTGAAATTCAATAAAAGTGGCAGACACCGTCTCAAATGGATTGGGAATTGACGCCGCAGCCCGGCCGTCCGGATGTGTGACAGCTTGAGGAGTATTAGACGAACAAGTGTGTGTGTGTGTGTGTGTGGTGTGTGTGTGTGTGTGTGTGTGTGTGTGTGCGTGTGTGTGTGTGTGTTGGATGGCTGGGTGGGTAGGTGCAGTGTGTTGGTGGCGGGTGGGGGATTCTTCATTATCCCGACTTGAAAAGCATTTTTACGGAAAATGTGGCAAGGCGGTGACAAATTGTATCTGCATTGCTCGCCCTAGTGGGGTCTTTTTTTATTTTAATTTTTTTTTTTTACATAACCTTGCTGCTGGTGGCGCATCACAAGATCTGTCCCTTTACATTTGTACAGATATGTTCAATTGCTCACGGGGCATGAATTCCTCATCAGTGCCGGAAAATAGGGAGGGGAGCTACGTAAAGATGAAAAAAGAAAAACCCCACTTTGCGTCCTTGCTTTTCACATGGCTGCGCTCCAGTCATTGCTCTTCGATGGCGCTCAGCCCCTGCAACTCAAGCCGTGAATAATGTTATTTTGTCAGTGCGTTTGACCTTGCCCTCGATAAACAGCACGGTAAATAAATTGTATTTCCTCCCATTGCTCCCTCCCCCTCACCTCCTTCCTGCCCTCCCTCCACCCGACCACTCTCTAGGGGAGTGATGGCGGGGTCGGGCCGGGGTTAGGGCTCTCGGCGTCGCAGCGGGCGCGACATGACAGGTGATCATCTGAAGGAAGAGGGAGCCGCTGGACGGAGGACTACAACGCTAAGTGCAGGTCAGAGGCGGGCGCCGGGTGTGGAGCGTTCCTCAACGGCGGCGTCCTCGTACGGTGTAGTTTAGCCCAAAGAAAATGGTCAATTAGTGAGGTTTCCATCTGGAGTGTGTCATCTCAATTAAATATATATGTAAGGGACGTGCAGCCAGCCGGTCGTTATCGCAAAATAACCCCCAACAGGGTGATGAGGATCTTAAGGGGTCACTTTGAAGGGGGTTATTTTGCGGTAATGACCGGCTGGCTCTACATGATCCCACTTATTACATAGCTATTTACGAAAATGAAAGAATACATTGGGACGGAATACTGATTTGAAAGGACTACTCTAGTAGTTTACCGAGTGTGCCCAGCGCGGTGGCTCCCTAGCGCCTCCGCTTTTTAGCTTCCACGAAAAACTACAGACCTACGTATGACTCACCTATTTACTGGTTTTAACGTGAAATTCGACACATCCGCATCCATCTCTTCAAGTCTTCCGTTGTACTTCCTGTGCAGCGTCACAAGGAGTCGTCGCTAACTAGTGTCAGAGTGAAACGAGGGCCGTGAATCCAGTGCAAGGGAGAAGTGGTTGTGGCAAAGTTCATTATTCAGAAATGATTGACAGCCGATTGCCAGGATCGACCAATCGGATTTGTGCATTCTCCCGAGCCGTGTATATAATACACTATAGTATATATTGATCAGCTGACAGGAGGCACATGTTTGTGTCCAGAAACCAATGGAGTCGTTCGGACGCTTGGCACCCATTTCCTCCGCTGTTTTCGTTTCCAGGTTGGATTGATCGTGTGACGAGTGCGGGGCTCTTCCTCTCCTCCCAGCCGCTGCTTTTAAGACTTATCCTCCTCCAGCCTGTAATTAACATGGCTCCCGGGGCCGCCCTGCCCCTGGGAGCGGCGGCTCACTCGGATTAAGTCGCCAGAACATTTTTCCTGTTTTTCACGTTTCCTGTGTGTATTTTACAGGACGTCATATCACGTCCTTTTCCTTTCTTTTGTTTATTGGAGATATTGGATTGGAGTCCGTCATAAAGTCATGGGCAGTCAAAATTGACTTTTTGGTCTTTTTATTTTTTTAATGTCGGCGGGAAAAGTTTTGGCCAAAGTATGACTTGCTGAGTGTGAAATGCTGTACTGTTCTTAAATGTCCCGAAGCCAGTCCAAATTTGATCCACGTTGAATAGATGTTTTATTTGAGCATGTAGAGTTACTAGCACAATAACAAATCCCATCCGTTATCACCCCTTTCCCCTTTTCAGATGCTTTGCACGACGCTTAACACCGTATGTCCAGTCTCTCTGAAGCTCTCAAACACTATCACCTCCCCCCTGTTTCCCCTAAAACCTCGCCTCCGTGCCTCCCGCTCTCTGTCGCGCTCTCTCTTTCTCTATCCCCTTCCATCCCTCTCTTTGTCTAATTGCAGGCTCGGCGTCTCCCAGCGTGGGGCTAATGTGGAAGGGGATCCGTCGCTCGGGGAGGCTGACGCCGGCGCGTTCTCCGCTTCCCACTGTGCCGCCCACGCCCACGCTCGCTAAGTGAACCTCTTTAATCCATTTTACACAACTGTGCAGGAAGGAAGGACAGGAAGATTTTTGCCAGAAATGTATATACCTGCCCAGAGGTAAAAAAATAAACAAATAAATAAATAAATGTTCTCCATCCATCGGGGCTTCTCTGTCCCAGAGCATTATTCTAACCACTAATTCCCCTGCTTTCCAATTCGGAACGGTTCGTGTTTCTGTCGTCTGGTTTTGAAAATGGGGGCTATTGTGAGCGCTGTTGCGATTTATTTATTTTTTTTTTTTTAAGGTGAGAGACTCAAAGGAGGGTGCTGCTGGTTTACTGTATTTGATTGGCGGGAAGAGTGACGTCTTTAGTGAAATAGGGATGTCGGATAACATAACGCTTTATTAATAATAATAATGATAATATTATTTATAATGCTTGATCAATCCCCGGATGGAAATTAAGGCGTTACAGCAGCAAAAACAGTGCAGTCAGGGAAAGAGAAATTTAAATGAGATAAGAAATGACACAATTTACAGTTAGTACAACTTACAGTAAAGCGAACGTGACCCTGACGTCACGTCGCTGGAGCGAGCTGCCGTATTTGGGGGGATCACTCACATGGACTGTGAACGTCGGTCGGCCTTTTTGAGTTGAAAGGCGGCTTGGAAGTCTTGTCGGGTGAAAAAGTGCCGTAGAACCTCTTGCAACCACCTTGTGCGAACCTCGGCCCTTCTTTTCCTCCCTCCCTTTCTCCATTGTTGTACATTTAGTGTATTTTAGCTGTTTCTCTATGCAATCGAACGGAAGTGAGCTACCAAACAATGGCGATAGTACCGAATCATCCGAATAAGCAACAAATATTGTCAAACAGCTGCTTCCCACAAGGACGCTGTGATCCTGCGCTCACCCCATGCCGGGGTGAGCGGGACGGTTTTCTAAAAACACTTCAAATCCAGTCTCAGGGTTCATCTCCAATGGTTGCCGTTGGTAAAAAAAAAAAAAAAAAAAAGAAAAACACAGCAACAACAACAAATCCAACTTGCTGTAATGTACTGCACTGTGTCAGTGGTGTATGTAATTGCCTGCACTAGGATGAGACGCCGAACGCAAGAGAAAAAAGGGGGGGATTAGCACGATCAGCGACGTCAATCTGCGGCAGATATGATTTATAGCAACGCCCGAGGCGTGCTTATTCTTCTGAGGCAAAGACAAGACATGATTAGCAAATTAATTACAAACACATTGCATATTTACAATGACTCGGGGAAAAAAAACACAGAATAAAACGCAATAGAGAAATAGAGCGTCGGGACGCTTGTAAAGGTGCCGAATCCAGGCTGAGAAGCGTATGGTTGCCGTCGTCGCCTGGGAAATACATTCTGTTACTGCGTTTGGATAAATAAATGATTTCAATTTATGCCTCACGCGTGGAACGTTTTGGCACTCAGACCTCCCAGCTCTGCCTGTTTTCAAAGTGATTAAGCCGGCAGAGGGGAGAACTAACCGGGACATGAGAGAGCCTCATTGACATTAAAGGGGATATCATTATAGCCGCTCCACCCATCAACAAAAAAAAAAAAAGGAAAAAAAAGCCAGCCGCTACAGCATCCGGGAGTCACAACGGCATAGAACAGAACGGGGAAAGGTTGTAATTTCAGCTTCGGCTTATTCAGGCGTCGGATTGCACCTGCCGGGAGCTCACACTCCGATGGCCTTTTTAGACCCCGGCGCTCCGTCTCAATCAGTGGGGAAGTGATTGCCTGGCAGGCTGCTACCTGCCGCCACCACCGTCCTGTAATTACACTTACTTTCCATTTAGAGAACGTGCCTGACGCCTCCAGCTGGGCCGTGACGGCTCCACCTGAAGGTGCGGATTCAATAGGGCGGGGGGAGGTTGTCTGGTTGTCGTCATTTATTTCTTCTATTTTTTATTTATTTATTTTTTTTGCGTAGTTTCTTCCACCGTTGGCTCATCCGCCTCTTCATGATCATCCCGCAAGTCGTTTCGTCAATGGTCGCCCTTTATGTGTCTTTTGCCGCGGGTAACGGTTGGAATAGCGCCGCCTCAACTTTGAGAAGGTTGGAGATGGTCGAAATGCCTCTTCGACTGCAGGAGTGTGGCGATGGTTTCTCGATCCGCATCGTCCAAAGAACGGTCTTAATGCCATAATCTCAGATGAGAGACTTACAAATCACCCAGAAGGAACAACGGCTTAGCCCCAAACCTCCAAATCTCTACTCAACACGGCCTTAAAGTGGAACCTTTGTCGAGCGTAACGGCTCCGTCCCGTGGTGGGTCCGGCTCGGCCTCCCGCGGTTTTTCGGTTGCAGCCAAACTGTTGTTTGTTGTAGAAATCCCTCTAAAACCGGCGTGTCGTCGCCGTACGGCCGCCAACCCAGTTGTTTAGAAGTTGTTAGAAGTTAGTCGGGGGGCCTCGCCCTCAGCCTCCCTCTCGCTCTTTTTAATGAGCATTTCATAAGCGCCCACCACCACTAATCCCCTATGGCTTCTATGACATCAAGGTGTAGTGAAATTGGCTGGTCAAGCTATTTATATCTAAATGCAAATCAAAGCGATGGTGGCAGGGAAGGACAATGGACGTTATGTGGCTGGGATTGCTCATACTTGTGTGAGTGCGAGATAAACATCGCCACGGCGACAGATGCAGCCGCAAACGGCGCGCTCAGCTGGCACGCATGCAAACAAAAGGCCCAGCAGCCATAAGTGATGCTCCTCAGCTCAATTCCTTGACAACAGCTAATATCTGTCATGTCCGCGGCATATGTCTCAATTAGAAAGTCATTTTCTAAAAATGTCATTGTTCAGCTTATCTGCCTTCTGCTTTTTATGTTTTCTTTTTGTTTTGTTTTTTTCAAGGAATTTTGGGATTGGTGCGTGTGTGTGTGTGTGTGCGCGTGTGTGTGTGCGTGTGTGTGTGCGTGTGTGTGTGTGTGTGTGTGTGTGTGTGTGTGTGTGTGCGTGTGTGTGGGCGGTGGGGCGGGGCTGCCACAGTGCCATACATTAGGCCACATTATCGCTGTCTCCAGGGGCTGTTTGATCATGGAATAAAAGGTACTATCCAGGGTAAGGGTTATATATTGGATTGCAATGATGGGCTTCTTTTTATTTTTTTTTGCTGAATGACGCCCGACGTGGAATTACTTTTGTAAGAAACTGCAGAGAATTGCCCTCAGAGCTGTGGGCCAGAACAAAGAGGCGTCATTATGGTCTGTGGCTCTCGTTCTGTTGCTTCGCAAGTAATGAGAAATCAAATGGAATTGCACAGAAAAAAACTACCCAAAAAAGCAGGAGTAAATGTTTTGAGGTTACCCAACTGTTGGGACTGGCTGGGGACCGGGGTCTTTTCTCTCTTCTCTCTTGTCAATAATTGCATCGACTTCGGGGATGAGAGCCGTATCACTTTTCTGTGGGCGATAAAGGACAAGCCGAGCCGCATGTTCTTTAATGAGCTTTTTGATTAAGGATGAAAATCCTGCTTGACGTAGAGGGGAGGGTGGGGGAAGACTTTGTGATCGAGTCACTTCTCTCGTGCCATGCGACGACGCCTACCTGCCCGCCGCGCACACACACACACACACACACACACACACACACACACACACACACACACACACACACACACACACACACACACACACACACACACACACACACACACACACACACACACACACACACACGCACGCACACACACTGACGTTGCTGAACGCCCCCGTCTTTCCGTCGGTGCTGTGTGTACCCAACCAGGAAGCCCAAACAATGACTGCTGTCAGATGCTTACGCGTCCGTCCGCATGGTTATTTAAAATGAGACGGCTGGACGGCAGCTATTTATCCCCCCCGAAACGGCATTGTTAGAATGGGCGCCGGTCACCCCCCCCACCGTGCGATGGGTGGGTGCTCAGCTGAAGACCGTTGGGAGCTCATGAGGGCAGTTGGGAGAATGAGGAGGGTTCAGGTTTTCCGTGTCGCTTTTTGTTGCCGGGCAAGGTCCCTGCTCATCTGGATCAGGCAGCATCCCTGGTTAACACGCTCTTCCGCTCTTCTTCCACCAAAGCCTTATTGCCTATTAACTTCCCTCCACCACCACCACCACCACCACCATCACCCTGTCCTCCCTCCCGTCCGTCCGTCCGTGCATCCCTTTCCGTCTCCGTCTCTCCATTTGGCCCTGTGTGCAGAGTTCATTACTCTCCTCCTCGCTTCATTACAGCCTAAAGACGGGCTGTCATCACTCCCGACGGCTGCGCATTAGTGTTTTCACCCCCCACCCCCTGCCCCCACCTCTCGCACCCCTTCACTCCCTGTCCCCAGCGCCAGCGAGCCAAGCACCACACACACACAGCAGAGGGTGGGGGGTGGATGAAGAAATCTCCCATTGTCTCATTTAGGAGGCGGAATTATTTGCCTGCTCTCACAAGAGCCTCAGGTGGGGCCGTTATTAGCAGAGGAAGAAGTCACCTGAGAGAACGAGAGAGGGTGGTGTCCGAGGGGAAGGGCATATGGTGGTGGTGGATTGGTCATGGTAGCTCTAGGGGTCTGGTTGTAGTCTGGTCAAAAAAAAAAAAAAAACGTGCAGGGACTAACTTTTCCAAGACCCTCCGAAGGAAACTGAACTCGAAAACACTGAGTGATCTTCCTCAGAGGTTTGACAGAAATAGCTGACATTAATTTTCTCCAACTTTACCTTGAGTATTTCTGAGCCGCCTGGAAATCTGCAATAGAGAAAACTATCTTGCATCTCCTTGGAAAGCCTTAGTAAGAGCACTGGAGTCCTTCTCTCCTTTATTTCCTCCGCAACGGCGCTTCTCTCTTGCGGACCGAAGTGGAGGTGTTCTCTCAGCGGCCTCCAGGGGGCAGTGTGGGTATCCGGTGGCTCAGAGTGTCGAGCTAATTGGAGCAATAACTCTGCAGCGTTCTCTCCACCAGCAGCAGCCAAACATTCCTCGGCACCTCCACCGCTCCTCCTGCGATTGCTTACGAGCGAATCTAGCAATCTAAAGAAATTGATTGTGGATGTTCGTCTGGGCGGCGATGAGAATCTTTATGCGTGTGTCTGCATGAACACATGCAGTAGATGAGTGTGTGTGTGTCTGTGTGTGTGTGTGTGTGTGCGTGCGTGCGTGCGTGCGGGGGCGTGTGTGTGCGCAAAGACCTTCGGCCCATCTGCGATCGGTGACAGAGGAATGAGCGTTTCCGTGTCATTAGCCACTCCACTGCGCTAACATCTTCAATTAACAGCCGCCAGATACTGATTATATGTTCTCTGGGCGTCGGTTCTGGCTGCGTGAGCGATCTCCTCACACTCCGCCGCGCGGCCGCCGCCGGAGGACCGAGACGACGGCAAACACAAGCCCCGAGGCTCCCACAGCAACCCGCATCTCCACTACAAGCCGCCGCTCCTTTTCGGCTGCGGCGGGAGGGGGGAAAGGCGGCTTTAAGTGACTAAGCGTTGCTGCATAATCGCCTCCTCTCCAGGTGTAAAGTTATTTGCTCTGTGCGCTCTCCCTTGGCTAAATATGGGTTGCATAATCAGCCGGTACTTGACCTTGACTCGTATCATTAATTCAGGGAGTCACTTGTTGGCGTCTCCCACCAGCTGTGGCCGGGACGCGAACCCGGGTTCCCTGAAGGTCACGCGGCGCCGTTCGCGGTGTGCTCGCCCCGAGGACTTGAACAGCTTGTTGGGCTTATGACTCTAAGATTCCTTGCCGAGGCTCGGTTGCTTCAGAGACGCGTTTGCCCAATTTTAAATCAGATCGGCTGTTTACAGGATGGCGTCGGGAGCCGCGGAGGTTTTGCGTTGCCGTCGATACTTTGCGTTTTGGGCGGCTTTCCAGCCGAATGGCAAATGCAAATGAGAAGGGGGGGGGGGGGGGCAAACGCTGTCCTCCGCGGTTACAAGTCGTACCTTAATAAAAAAAGAAATAGGAATTATTAATGTGAACATAATACGCAAAGTAGAACTGCTGGCGACCCTGGATACGAACGGTTGGATGCTAAATTATTTTGTCCCTGCTTAATATTAGTCTACTGACGTGTTCCCTAATTAATAAAGCGCAACACTATCCACAACACAGATTTTTTTTTTTTTTTTGGGTGATATCCACCAAAGTCTTGCTTTTGTATGATAAATTATTTTTCCGGTGCTCACAGACCGTGGCACTGCCGGTGCCAAGGCCGTTCTAAATTGATCCCATTGTGGCGCGACCCTTCACACTCAATAGCCTTGAATATTAGAGTGACTTCGGATTTGAAATACATTTCAGCAGCGTAAACATACGATTTGAAAAAACAACAACCTGAAGGACAGGCCGCATCTTTCACATGCCCTAGTCGCCCCTGCGCCTTTTTTTTTTTTTCGTTTTTTTTTTGGGCTTTGCACCCTTTCCATTCCCCCTTTCGTTGGTCTCCCTGCCTTTCGCTCGATCAAACCCCCACCCCTTTCTCTCCGACTCCCTCACGTCCCACACCTCTCCTCTTATCTCCATCCCTCCTCAGACCTAATCCCTCTTCATTATTATATTACTCTATATTAGAGAACTGGTTAATTCAAATATAATCAGCTGTCACACGACTACATTAAGGGAGAATTTCTCCTCGAGTAAAGTTCTGATGAAGGGGCGCGCAACACAACCTCAACAGAATTGAGCCACAGCCGAAGAGGGTGTTTCGGTTCCGTTCTGGAGTTCTCAGTCTCAATTTCTTCCTTTCTTATTGTAATCTGCCTACCCCCCCCCGTCAGTTATAGAAAAGCGCCGGCTACATCGGGGCTGCGGGGAGAGATGGAGGCTCCGGTATCTAGGCCAGTGGAGATGCTCTCTGCGGACTAACAATAGGATAGTAGCAGGTGAGCGGCCTAGTCACCAGCCCAGGAAATTCAATTAGAGCCCTGGCGCCTGCCTGCATTCAGTTTATTATAGCAGGGCTAACAAAGTCCCGCTGCTCGGAGAGATAAAGCCAAAGGCTGCTGTCTTTTGTTGCTCCCATCAGAGCCTGCCCTGATCGGCCAGAGATGCCCTCCATCCTTCTACGAACATTTGGGGGGGGGGGGGGGGGGGGAATTCCACCGCAATCCACTCTTGTGGAGTTTTAGCCTGAAATAACAATTTCCGTCAATGTGTCCTGTAGCCCACCCCCCCTTCCACCTGCCTTCAAATTTCATTAGGCTTCCCCAAGTACATTAACCAGCGAGCAAATCAAATTTCCATTCCAGGGAGAGGAATCAGGGTTAAATGAGTCCTTTCAGGAGAACCGGATTTTTAAAAAGCTCGGTAAGCTGTACACTCATCCTTGGCGTGCCCTCTGGAGCCCTCTCGGTGCCTCCGGAGGTCCGTCTCCTCTCGGCATCTGTTTGCCGGGATCGCGTCCAGCCCCCCCCTCCCCTCCTCCCTTTGATTGAAGTGCGCTGCGGGGTGGGGGGTAGCGTCCGAAATGTCCCCTGTCCTCCGAGCGTCTCGGGAGAAATGAGCTGGAAAAGCTTCTGTCACGAGGGTGGCGAAGGAGAAATAGCGCAAAGGCTGGAAAATGGATTGCAGCCGGAGAGAGATCGGACGCTTGATAAGGGGGGCCCCGGCCGCCTCCCGCGTGTGAGGGGACACGCTGATGCGCGGTTAGCCGAGGCAGCCGCCCCCCCACTCCCCCCCCCCCCCCCAGAGTCAATATGAGCCGCCTGAACCGTGAAGGGCAGAGGTCGGCGCAGATCAGACGCCCGCTCACACATCAGCCAGGTAGCGTGGAAACAAGATTGCGACACGCCTAATGGGAAATGTAATTTGTATCAAACGTGTGACATGAATACGGTGGCCGTATCCCCGCGGGTTAAGCCTTTACCTTCTGGCACAGAGACAATAAAGGCTTTGGGGCCCTCTGATGATCTGATGGAAGACCGGGCGAGACGGGAGCCGCATGGGCGCCGTCCAGAGGAAAATAAAGTAAAAAAAAAAAAAAAAAAAAGGGATACAGAGGAGGGGAGGGGGAGGCTAAAGCCAGGATCTATCTTCTCTGAGATCTTGAGCTTTTATTTTCCGAGAGCCGAAACAAAGCCCCCCGCGGAATCATTTTCTCATCTCTCAAATCACAGAATCCAAAGGCAGCACGGGCTTGTTTATTGTACATCCTCCCCCACCCCTCCACCCCCCTTTTTTTGGAGTTCTGTGCTCGGCCCTGCTAAATTTGAAATATATATGGAAAGAAATACAACAATCTGGTGTGAAGTTCTTTCTTTTTCCAATTGGCTGTGGTCGGAAATGTGCTTCAGATGGATCCATCTAATGAGCCTTTCCTCCATCGCCACTGACTCAAAAAGAACGCTCCTCCTCAGTGTTCAACCAAAGCACCATCACTGTTTTGTGCTGTACTAGGAGGAGCTGTTTGAAAGAAATAGGGTTGGTGGGGTGAGGCCTTGAGACAACATTGTCCCGTCTGGAAACACCCATGCTCATTATCGGGTTTAAAACCCTGGTGGCGGCTAATAGCCGGATTGCTGTAATAGTTGAAAATGTGAAGGCACCATATTTATAGGATCGATTAAGAGTTTTAGTTTCACCTTGAATGGACGCTAAGAAGGAGCCAGGGCCGCAGTCAGGGGCCAAGAAAAACAAATATACCTGTCAGTGCCCTTTTGTGTGCTCACACACACACACACACACACACACACACACACACACACACACACACACACACACACACACACACATTTTTTCAGTGGTATATCATATATAAAATATATTTACATATACAGTCCACGACATATATATACACAATAAATATGTTTTCCTTTTGTCTAGAGTTAATATTCTAATATTGTATATACAGTATTAGATATAATCTCAGTACACACATGAATTACTGAAGATCTTTGAATCTACTGAAAAGCCTGATTTGAGTGTCTTGGGTATCACAAACATGTCTGTATTTTGTTTTCATTCAGCGGACACTATTATCAATATCAGAGTAATATCAAATGTTGAAAAGATTTGCTCACCTTGTTTCCCTCACCCTAACTGAAAAAAAGTCCAAAAGAAAAATTGTTCACTCACATCTTGTATGAATGATTAGCTTGTAGGGGAGACTAGGGGAGCCCTAAATGTCAGAGAATGTTATTTCAAATTAAATTAATGTTTACTCAATGAATTTACTTTGTACTACCCCTCGACAGACAGACACACACGCACGCACGCACGCACGCACGCACGCACGCACACACACACACACACACACACAGAGTGAGTGTCTGGAGCGTAGCTCAGGGTCAGTGCCACTGTTAGACATAGTGGGCTATAACCAAATTAAGAAATCCAATCCATTAAAACAAGATCAAGCTTTTACCCCCAGAAAAAAATAAAGCCTTGTCCCACACTTTGAGCCTAACTACGGGGCACAATCATATTAATTTACAGTGGCTCTGTGTACTTAATGCAGCAGCTATTTGCTCTTCACCAAAAATGTTCTTTGCTAATTTGGAGGTTTTGAAATCCTCAGGGCAGGGACTATCACATTGAAAATCCCAGAAACGTAGACTCATTTTTTGTTTACTTTACTTTCCGAGAATGGGATATTTAAAATTTGAAACACACTAGAAAGGGATTTTGAAACATATTCCTCTAAAGTAATTCTGTACAACTAGATGGCTCCATATTACAGTAAGTTGGGGTTCATTTCGGACACATATCGTCCAATGCACAAAATATAATTTGTCTTTCTAGAGCCTGTGAAGCCAGTTCTGCCAAAAAAGAAAAAAAAGGGGAAGCGTCTCTAGGGCCACGGTCTCTCTGACTGCTTCTTCTGGTCACGTCTGTGTGGATAAGCAAAAAAAAAAAAAGGAAAAACAGCAGCTACAGCGGTGCAGCCGGTGGGCTGTAGTTGCCTGGCAACCCTAAAATTCTGGATGATCGGGGTCCATCTTGCTGGATGAGCGGGGTTAAATAAAGAGAGGGGGTTCGTCTGCAAAAGTGCGGCGTGCATTCATCTCAGGGAAGCCGTTTGATAGGAGCCGCGGCGTCCATGTCCAAGGAGGTGCCGCCTCTGGTACCATGTCTGGAATGCACATTTGCCACTGGTGATATTGTCGCCGCTTTCCTGTTTGGTCGCAGCGCTGGAATAATGACTTGGCTGTGAATGGTTCAAGGTATCGCTTCAAAGCACAGACATTTTAGGTTTAATGCGTGTGTGTGTGTGTGTGTGTGTGTGTGTGTGTGTGTGTGTGTGTGTGTGTGTTAGGGGGTTGGTGGCGTTCTCATAGTGTACAGTCAAGGGCAACGCGTTATCTGCGGGAGACTCCATTATGATCCAATTCAATCTATTCCACGGAGGGAAGGAGGTGCGACGGTGCATCGGGAAGGGAAATGTTACACCAGCATGAGATGCCGTCTGCTGCTCCCTCTTTAACCTGCTTCCAAAACACACACACACACACACACACACGCACAAGCGCACGCACACACACACACACACACACACACACACACACACATAAAGTACAACGATCACAACGCTGCAGGAATACATAGAAAAAAAAAGCAAAGTGCTCCTCACATTTCTTTTTCTTTCTTTCTTTTGCGACGTCGCATTGGGTCGAGGCTCCATTAACTCTATGACTCTCAGGGGGAAGCTTCACGCTACATTAGGAATATGGCCTCATGAATATCACATCAAATGACTTTCTTTAAGCCAAACTCAAAGTCAATATCGTACTGTATTTGGGCCTAAGCGTAAACTCAGCGGTTAACAGGTTGCGGAGAGAAAGGGAAATATCTGGAGCGCACGTGGCTCCAACGTGGCCGTGAGAAGTCAGTAAAGAACCGTAATCTCCGGCGCGCTCCCTCTCCATCCGAGCCGGGTAACATGACGAGGCCGGCGGAGTGGCAGGCGGCGGCTTTGTGCGAACAGTAATCATGCGGCGTCAATCATTTGCCTTAAGCTTTCGACGGGGACTCAATCAGCCCAAGAGGCTTCCAGAGGAATCGAACCGCTGCAGGTGGACGGGACGGGGGCTTGACAGGCAGCTTATTCTGCCTGTCAAGCCGAGAGTTGAGGAGATATCGGACACCGGCTACGCCAGTCTTTTCCATGGAAACACCAGATGCAACTACATCGAAATGTTTTTGTAAAGAGTGCAATCAATTTAAATGTGTTTTATTTCTACAATGTACCAGAGGCCTAGAGCTGCTGTCGGATTTGTTATTGATCAAGACCCGTTTTAAATACTGTACAAAGAACTAACATACTTGTAAAACATAGAAGTCGTGCAATACAGCGCAAACAACAGCACAATTGTCCCACTGACCGATTTCAGCAATTACAGTTGGAGCTCACATTTCAATTATGTTTAAAGTTAAAATACTTTTTAACTGGATAGCTGCAAGACCTTGTTTAACTTAAAGTGTCTGCAGAGTTTGAGATCATAGGACATATTTTGATAGAGCGGGTCGTCGAATAATGGGAACATTGCCGGTTCAAACCCCGGCACGTCCTGGTAGCGCGCTGAAGTGTCCTTGGGCAAGACACCTCTCCCTGGGCACCGCTACATGGCAGTCAGTCAGTTACTTGGATGAGTAAAATGCGACTGCATTTCGTTGCCCCAGTACTTGTACTCTTTGCACTGACAATAAATTCAAACTAATCTATTGTGATACAGTCTAAAGGAGATGATGTTATGTTCATTTTTAAACAAGTAATAAGCAGATATGACAACGGTTTATTTTTGTTTTTTCACAAAATTACTAATGTAAGCACTGGTGGTATTTCAGACATAAAACTTATTATCAAACTGCGTTCAAAAAGATTTAAATCGCTGTCATTTCCAATATCCTTTCTCTTTGTACAATAACATCAACACGTCTGGGACGCTTCACCACGTAGCCGCTGAAGAACCACGCTCCGCCAGCGCGCCTGGTGTAGTTCGGCCTTCACAGTTTGAACGCCAAGATGACATTTCACTGCATGTATGTATGTGAATGTGAATGTATGTATGTGACAAATAATCTCTTCAACTTGAACTTGAACTTGAACTTGCTTGGGATACTACTTGAATGTGCTTCTACTGAAGGATTTTGGACTGTAAGCTGATGGAGCGATGATCCTGTTCCAAATGGTGTCTCCATCTTTTTTACTCCCTTTGGACTGTTGCTATTGAGGCAGCATAGGCCATTGGCCAGCGACAACTCCTCTCCATCGCAGCCTTTCCTGCTGGCATCTGCCTCCATTTCCTGTCTCCCGGTGTTACTCAGTGTGGGTTCCGGGGGGGGGGGGGGGGGGTATGGCCACACCACCCCCCCATCTTCTCTCCTGGATCTTCTTCTCATCTGGGAAAAATGCTGGTGCTCCTGACTCCAGAGGATCCGTCACAGACACTGGCTTATGAAGGCTCGTTGTAGCAGTTCCTCAGGGCCCTCCAGCGCAGAGACACAGACGACGATGGGTTGAAGACATCAGTTTATCGCAGAGAGGAGGCGAGGTGAGATTAGCCAGGAGCAGATGGAACATGTCATGACACAGGCTCCTCCTGAGTGTGTGTGTGTGGATGGGGGCTTTAACCTGCTGCTCGTTGGACACTTGTTTGGGGAGGAGATATTCTTTGATTACAGGCTGAAAAACTTGAATTCGCACTGCATTTAAAACACCAATTTAATTCCCGTTTCCCGCCAGTTCCTGACGATGGCTGCTAAATAATAAGTGTGCGGCTGCGTCGCCATCCAGCTCCAAACTTGGCCTTTGTCTCGTACACTCCCGCGGATCCTGCCTCTGTGTTGATGCGCTTCATAAACATTTAACAGCTGTTTTATGGAGCCGTAACAAGTCGACCATGGACGCACTGGGTGTCCCGAACAGCCCCCTCTTTAAAAATTACTGACATTGTAATTTACCGCTGAGAGGGCAGTTTGTAATTGGTTGCCAACATTAACAACAACAAAGAAACCAACAATATACAAAAACAATAGTACATCTCCAAAGGTCATATAGGCCAGTGTCATGGAGTATTCTCCACCTCCATCTGCATGTTAGGGTCATGCCTACACTCTTGAGGTTATGCGAAAATATAAATACAATCAGTGAATACAAATAGTAAGTGTCTGTTCATTGGCCTTTAGCATCCTGTCTGACCCATTTAAAGACCCTTTTCACTAACCTTATTTTAAACTGGTAAAAATGTTATATGTTGAATATTAATGTTTTTCCAGGTTTTCCCCACCACAAAAATGTCCAATAAACTGCAGGGAGGCTCAACAGTGTCTCGACACCTGTAACCCTCAAAGAAAATGCAGTTTGGCATATACACAAATTAGACACACTCTCTCACACACACTTCAGGTTCGATGGGCAAGTCACTGCGTGCACTCTATTTACAAAGGCAAAAATCTGCGTCGCTGAAATACAACCTGAAGCCAAGGCCGGCAAGCGAGTCTTCGATTTTGGAAATGGTGAGTTTAGTTATTACTTTTCACTGTCACCTGAAGCTTTTATCATTTGCAAATATTAAGCAGCTGCCAGTACGATGCCACTTACTGGGTATCTTCCTCTATATATTCGCTATAGGTTTTGTGTTGCACCGTTTCAAGTATTTGCATAAGGAGACGCGATTTGGTTCGAGCCTAGGAGACGAAATTAGTGACGTGCGAATGTTCGTCCTGATTTCTGTCAAGGAACATGAAGACACGAAGTGTGTCAACAGCACCATTTTGAAAATCTACTCAGGGAAAACGTACAATTTCGTCAGAAGAGGACATACGCACAGCTGCATTGCACAAACCCAGGGCTGAGTACCTACCGCAGTTTTGGATTTATCTTGAATACGGTGAACTACAGCCTGCGTGGGTTATTTCCAGTTACATTCCACAATTAAACAATGACCAAGCACACACTCTGCATCCATCCCACACTTCGTTCCATTGTTAATGGAAACCATTTTTTCATTCCCAAACCGGGGACTTCCAACGTGTGTTTCCATATTTACCATATTCTCATGAAATTTCCAATAACCATTGACATGAGCTAAATAAGTAAATCAATGTCTGACTTAGTGCATACCATTCATGTGCATATATCATTTATCGAAACCGAATTCTCCTAAAATTCATACAAAAACTTCACATAGCTTGTACTAAAAAAACTTGTACCAGCTTGTACTTTTTAAACCTTTCCATGGTCCCACAATTCATAGAAAAGATTAAAGGGCATGCCCGACTGGAAAATGAAGTGTATATATATATATATATATATATATATATATATATATATATATATATATATATATTTTATATCAGATAGATATATATACACACACCCCAGAATAAACCTGCCTAATATCATGTGGTCCAGACATTTGGAACCAATTTTCGGCCAAAGCTGGTCGATCCCCCGACATGGCCCAGAAAGTGGCTACGACGGCTAAATGATGACTTTTTTTTTTCTACCTACCTGACATTTCCTGTGACCACCCTAACTTACAAAATAAAATAAATCAAGGGGTGAGGTTTGTGTGTTTGTGTGAGGTTTGTGTGTTTGGAGATTCTGTGTAATGTTCGGTGTGTCACTCGCTCGGAGCAGGAAATGGGGGGATTATTACGACTCTTCAGGGGGATTCGGCTGCCCACAGCTCACTGGGGAGAGAGCCAGAGGCCCTATCACTCTCTCTCTCTCTCTCTCTCTCTCTCTCTCTCTCTCTCTCTCTCTCTCTCTCTCTCTCTAAGGGTCACTCAACAGTGTAGGTCATGGTTCTCTTAGCCCAGACATAGCGCTACACGCCGGGGGTCACAACCAGAGTCTGTGTTGTCATTTATTTTTTTATTTTTTAGGGGGGGTTGATTTGCTGTTGTTGCTCCTGCTTTCATTTCATAGAAGCACGCACCTGAGGCAAACACCTGAATACCTAATATAGAATGGTCTAGAGAGAAGATGTGAATGAACTGCTTAATACTTTTGTGCATGAGGATATATTCAGCAAATATAGATGAGGTTATTATTGTTAGTATTATTTTTATTATCACTATTTTTATTACTAGGGCTCCCACCCGCAGGGCTATTTTTCAGGGTAAAACTATCTGAAACAGAGGAGCGGCGGAAGTTACGAACAAGGTTACGTCTCGTTTGAACCGGAGCGTCACAAACATCTCGTAGTTCAACTTTCATCCAACTTGATCCACATACGGAGGGAGCTGAAATTTGTGAAAAACGGACCAAATTTGACCGATATCACACCCGTGGTCATGAGTCACTAACGCGCCAAACTACCTACAACAGGGCTAAAACTATCTGGAGCACAACAAGACGGAAGCTACCAACACGGTGGACATCTAGTTTGAACCGGTGTGTCATAAACATCTCGTGGCTTTACTTTCATCAAAATCGATCCACATACGGGGCAGAAATTTGTGAAAACGCTCGTGAAGACGCTCGTGCTTTAATGACACGCCGGCGTTTGGAAATTAATGGAACCAGATGAGATGAACAGTAACAGTAAGACACTTTATGGCGTCATCATACCATTAACCATGAATGTACAGGTTCTGATCCAGAATGTTCATCGGCACTGTGTCCAGTGTGCGGTGTAGACTAGAGATGCATGTGTTTGTGTGTGTATATGTACGTTCTTACCTGGTATATGTCTGATCGATTGATATTTAGTCTCTTTGGTCACAATTCCTTTGCCTCATCCATGAAAAAATACCAATAAAACATTAGTCCACAAAAACTTGTGACCATGTCAAGTTGAGTCCACTCGACTGTGTGAGTGAGTGATGCGTTCAAGATCCAGGAAGGCGTCAGAAAAATCGAATGCGGGATGTGGTAATTACCCCACAGTTATACCACATTTTTCATATTTTATGGAAACGTAACTTGTTGAAAATATAATCAAAGGAAATAAGTCACCACTAAAATTGTGTATGTTTGACTGACTACCTTCGTAAACAGCCGTAAATATGTTAACCTGAATGAATACATCATAGTTGACGCGCACAAGACCAAATGTCACCTGCAGTTCCTTAGACTCACATGTACTTCCACACAAGGTAGGTGGTTATTTTAAGAAACTTTATGCTCAGTATATATATAGTTTCCTACAGCTGAAAATAGCAAACTTAAATGAAAAGGCAGAAGGTGTGAAGTATTGACAAGTTCTTCCATAATGATTCTCATGCCAATCTAATGTTGCCGTTAATGTTGTCTGAATAACATTAGAGACACGCAAACTCCAGTGTTAAACTGAATTCTCCAATTTGTAGATTCTTAACAGAACAAATATTGAAAATTGAAGAACATCGGCGTTACATTGAGAACACAGTGACTTTGTGACATCATGAACCAACACTATATAAATCCACGGATCATCTCTGAGTAGTCGTAAAACCCAAAAAATTTTAACTCATGCTACATTGAACAGAATCTGGAGAACTGTAATGCCTACCTAACACGACTGAACTGGACCCTGTGTATTGCTGCCTGCAGCTATACTTATTATTATTATTATTATTATTTTTTTTTTTTTAGAGGTTAATACTTTAATGCTTTTTTATTTAAATATATATTATTATTATTATTATTATTATTATATTTTCATCATGGATTATTTTTGGCTTATATATATTTTGAAGATTTTTTTTTTTACTTATATTTTTTGCTTTTTGTTGTATATATATATAAATTCTGATCTAGATTTTTATCAGTTTTATTTTTCATCGGTTAAAAACGGATTTGTACATAACCATTACTAATCCAGGCGTTGAATCAATCTCCAAATACAAATATGGAGAATTGGCAATGCTTCTTCTCTGTTTTTGGAGTATACAGTAATATCCCATGAAATCAGTTTGTGTGCGTTGTTTCACGTCAGCATATTTCACCACGTTGTGTCACTTGATATTTCCTGAAACAAACCGCACGTTCACATAAAATCAACTGAGTGAGATATCAAAGCGTGTGTATTCATCATTGCATTTCTGCCCTGCTCCTCTCTGCTCTGTTGTGCTTTGCATGCATTCCAAGAATCTCGCCGCCAAAATCCGATATATCTTAGAAACAGAAAGAAGGAACAGCTTGGGAGTTTTTTCAATTTTTTAATTTTTTTTTTCCAAGGCAATCCTCAGGCAAGACGTACATTTTTAATCATCATTTTTATAGATAATGATAGCTCAGAACTCCTACAGGAGAGGTTCGGGGTGCTGCTTCACAGCGATTTCATTTGTGAATAATTCATGATTAAAAAATGAAACTTTGAATGAATCTAATTTGAATTTAAATGTATGGAAGGGAGAATAATGGAGAGAGAGGGGGGCGGGGGTGCTTCCAGAGTGTGAGGATCCATCCAGAGAGAGAGAGAAAGAGAGAGCGGGGCCCGGGGGCGAGTGATTAACCTCATTACTCCACAGTGCATGCATGTGTTTAAATGACGGACTGCAGCAAATCTTCATTTCACTAAGTTTAAGTTGTATAAACACAAAGTTGCATGTGAAACAATTAACCGTGTAATTTGAGAGGATGAATAGGAATTATTATAATTTTTTCTGTACGTGTGTAATCTAAAGAATATATAATCCCAATCCTTATCTTGTTTTCAAAGGTCTTACTAGGTGACCCCATACCTGTGTGTGTGTGTGTGTGTGTGTGTGTGTGTGTGTGTGTGTACAAATGGTTTAAAAGGACAACACAGCTGAACACACACCAGCATTAAAGGGAGATTCGGATGGTCAGGACGCATTTAGTGTTCCCATAATCCCAAAAGGCTTAAAAGAATGTTCAAAATTGAAATTAGAAAATCGAAATCGACATTATGCCAACGTAGGTTTTTCTCGATGTCTGTACAAACCACCTATACCTGAGTTTGTGTGTGTGTTTGTGTGTGTGTGTGTGTGTGTGTGTGTGTGTGTGTCTACCTGTCTCGAAATTAGCCTTGACCTCGTCGGAGACCTCAAGGTCTTTGCGGATTTCCTCTCATCACGTCCCCAAAGACGAACAAAAAAGAGACGAGTTAATGACAATGTCAGATTGTGATCCTGGCATTTCCCCGTTGACACCTCCAATCCCTCCTCCATTTTACATTTTCATATCTGCATGGGGCCGCCGGCCGGGGAAAAGGCCAAGCTGGATTAAAGTATCACGCCGCGCGATGGGAGCCACCTTAAGGACGGACGGGGGGAGGCGGGGGAGGCTAAATCCCTGTCAGGTGCAGAGAGACTGGGCAAAGCTCTCATCAGTCTCAGCCTCTGGTCCACAGCTAATGGAGAGATGACATTTGGAATTGTGTCGTCTACCCAATCCCCCTTTTTCTCCGCTGAGCGGTAATAACCAAATCACACGAGATGAGGTGACGCGAAGCTGCGGACTCTGAAGTCCCGCTGTTTTGCTTTTTTGATCGTATACCCTGCAAAGAAATGCACATAGAGATAGCGGCTTAGCGGGAACTCAGCTGTTCTGTCTGTTTTCAAACGAATGCAACACATGAAGTGGCAGTTGCTTCGTGTGTTGTTTTTGCAAGGTCTCTGACTTATTTATGCACATTGCAGTTTTGTGGCTGTATTTTTTTCCTTTTTGCTTATATTTTTATACATTGTTTTTATATATTCCTAAACAGTTTGGCCTTTGTTTTTATCTTGTTGTTATTGTTTAATATTTCATATTCTATATGTTTTATTCATTCCTTGCATTTATTTATTTTTTTAAGTCACATTCTTATATATGTGCATTTTTCCCTTAATACATCAATAAAATATAAAGGCCGTGAAGGAGAAGGATTTCCGTGGTTTCCCTGTTAGTGTGGAAAACAATGTCGCCGCGCCTCATTTCCAGTCGCAGAATGAGAGGACAAATGAGAAAATGAGAAAACGAGTGGAAGATTACTCCATTTAAACACTTTGGTTCTGCTTCGCATCGGCTGCATTTGATGGGGACGTGGACGAAGGATGAAGGACGAAGAGAGAGGCGAATGATTGAGACGCTGGGCTGAGCTATCCAACTCCCACTCCACCACAATAACAGGTCATCCCCGGTGGAGTGTGTCTAATTAAAAGGAAAAATGCTTTATCAAGAGGCTGGGCGAGTGAGCGGCCCCGGTAAAAAAATAGAAAATAACCAGCAATTTCCTGAGATTCATATTCTGAAACATCTCGTTAAAACAGCCAGCGCTGTCAAATGGAAACACTCAGTATTGTTGGACGACTTGGAGCTGATTCTCTCTCTCTCTCTTTCTCTCCGTCTCTCTCTTTCTCTGCCTATATCTGTGTGTGCATTACTCGTGATTTATTAATTAATTCATTTTAGGTTATTACCTAAATTTTTAAGTTCATTGATTATTATGTATTTATTTTTGTGCTTTGGATGTCTCTTTTCATGCCGAGCTAGTACTGTCAGACAACTTGACGGCGCCAAACGCTTCCATGCCCATATTTGGCCGGCCTATGCAAGCAGCCAATTCCTCGCCCTGCTTTGCTGCCTGCTTTGGATGCGGTGTTGCTGCACTCCCTTCACTAAGTACATCTTTGTTTGGCTGAACACCTCGCCGGAAGAGACCAGATGCCAACCTCTAACGCAAAATAAATGGGGATCATTTCTAAAGTAAATCTAAGAGCTGCTTTTTTATGTGAGATTATTTTTTAGTTATTATTATTTTGTGTCCGTGTAATTTGAGCATCTCCCAAATAAATGTGAGATTGTAAAATGTGAGCTCCTACTTCTCTCACCCTCTCCCATATCTCCCATTTTGGCTCTCCCTCTTCCTACAGTATATCAGTGTTGTGCCTGAGAGTGGGTGGTTTTCTGTGTGTGTGTGAGTTTGCGTTTGACAAAGTCCATTTTTTTTCCTTTCTTTTTTCAAATTTTGCTCACCTTGCAGTTAAGTGGGAGTGTGGAAAAAAACAAGATCGTACCGCTGCAGGCAATAACAACCTAATTGTTATTTTTTTGTATTAATGTTATTGTTTCTCCTGACTGCTCAAACTGCGGTCGGGCGAAGTGCTGAAAGACTGGCCATCTGTACTTCTCTCCCTCTCGGTTTTTGGTCTTCATGATTTCTCTCTTTCTTTCTCTCTTTCTTTCTTTCTTTCTTTCTTCAGTTGAACCGTACTGCCCCTTAGCCACAGCTTTTGCTTTAGCTTAATAAAGCTTCAGCTTTATTATTTTATTTGTTTTTTTTCACACTGGAGTTTTTGTCTGTGCAGCGCACAGCAACTCACCAATCCATGCAGTGTATGAGAATGCACTTGACCACACAGACTAAATTCCAATTCTCCAATTCTACTTCTGATGACTCTAAGGAGCCACCGAACCAAGAAGCACGGCGTCTAATAATATCTTATATCTAATTGCACACCCCCCCCCACCCCCACCCCACAAATGGTCTCGGTCTTGCTTTAAAGCTCTAAGTCAATTACAATTGGCTAATTCTCCATCATAGGAAATGCGATTCCTCAGTGTTGAGAGTCCAAAGCCGACCAATCATCACCTCACATCCTCTCCATGGGTGGTCTGGTGCATCAGTACATCAGTATGGACCACCTGTACCACTGTGGTTTGTGTGTGTGCGCGCCGTGTGTGTGTGTGTGTGTGTGTGTCTTCAGATGGCTGGTTGCATGGCAGTCATCCCTGGAGCCCCCTCCAGTGTGTGCCCACTCTAACAGGTGGACTGTGGGCAGTTCGCCTTCCATAATGGACCTTGGGTGGAAATACCGCACACATCGATGTC